>NC_088683.1:170087702-170390732 GCF_028017835.1 Emys orbicularis
ATCTGCCACCACTGAGAACAGCCGAACTCCATCCTCTTTGGAACCTCCCTTCAGGTAGTTGAAGGCTGCTATCAAATCCCCCCTCATTCTTCTCTTCTGGAGACTAAACAATCCCAGTTCCCTCAGCCTCTCCTCATAAGTCATGTGCTCCAGACCCCTAATCATTTTTGTTGCCCTCCGCTGGACTCTTTCCAATTTTTCCACATCCTTCTTGTAGTGTGGGGCCCAAAATTGGACACAGTATTCCAGATGAGGCCTCACCAATGTCGAATAAAGGGGAACGATCACGTTCCTCGATCTGCTGGCAATGCCCCTACTTATACAGCCCAAAATGCCGTTAGCCTTCTTGGCAACAAGAGCACACTGTTGACTCATATCCAGCTTCTCGTCCACTGTGACCCCTAGGTCCTTTTCTGCAGAACTGCTACCTAGCCATTCGGTCCCTAGTCTGTAGCAGTGCATGGGATTCTTCCGTCCTAAGTGCAGGACTCTGCACTTATCCTTGTTGAACCTCATCAGGTTTTTTTTGGCCCAATCCTCTAATTTGTCTAGGTCCCTCTGTATCCGATCCCTACCCTCTAGTGTATCTACCACGCCTCCTAGTTTAGTGTCATCTGCAAACTTGCTGAGAGTGCACTCCACACCATCCTCCAGATCATTAATAAAGATATTAAACAAAACCGGCCCCAGGACCGACCCTTGGGGCACTCCGCTTGAAACCGGCTGCCAACTAGACATGGAGCCATTGATCACTACCCGTTGAGCCCGACGATCTAGCCAGCTTTCTATCCACCTTACAGTCCATTCATCCAGCCCATATTTCTTTAACTTGGCGGCAAGAATACTGTGGGAGACTGTGTCAAAAGCTTTGCTAAAGTCAAGGAATAACACATCCACTGCTTTCCCCTCATCCACAGAGCCAGTTATCTCATCATAGAAGGCAATTAGGTTAGTCAGGCACGACTTCCCTTTGGTGAATCCATGCTGACTGTTCCTGATCACTTTCCTCTCCTCTAAGTGTTTCATAATTGATTCCATGAGGACCTGTTCCATGATTTTTCCAGGGACTGAGGTGAGGCTGACTGGCCTGTAGTTCCCCGGATCCTCCTTCTTCCCTTTTTTAAAGATGGGCACTACATTAGCCTTTTTCCAGTCATCCGGGACCTCCCCCGATCGCCATGAGTTTTCAAAAATAATGGCTAATGGCTCTGCAATCTCATCCGCCAACTCCTTTAGCACCCTCGGATGCAGCGCATCCGGCCCCATGGACTTGTGCACATCCAGTTTTTCTAAATAGTCCCGAACCACTTCTTTCTCCACATAGGGCTGGTCACCTTCTCCCCATATTGTGCTGCCCAGTGCAGCAGTCTGGGAGCTGACCTTGTTTGTGAAGACAGAGGCAAAAAAATCATTGAGTACATTAGCTTTTTCCACATCCTCGGTCACTAGGTTGCCTCCCACATTCAGTAAGGGGCCCACACTTTCCTTGACTTTCTTCTTGTTGCTAACATACCTGAAGAAACCTTTCTTGTTACTCTTAACATCTCTTGCTAGCTGCAACTCCAAGTGTGATTTGGCCTTCCTGATTTCATTCCTGCATGCCTGAGCAATAGTTTTATACTCCTCCCTGGTCATTTGTCCAATCTTCCACTTCTTGTAAGCTTCTTTTTTGCGTTTAAGTTCAGCAAGGATTTCACTGTTTAGCCAAGCTGGTCGCCTGCCATATTTACTATTCTTTCTACACATCGGGATGTTTTTTTCCTGCAACCGCAATAAGGATTCTTTAAAATACAGCCAGCTCTCCTGGACCCCTTTGCCCTTCATGTTATTCTCCCAGGGGATCCTGCCCATCTGTTCCCTGAGGGAGTCAAAGTCTGCTTTTCTGAAGTCCAGGGTCCGTATTCTGCTGCTCTCCTTTCTTCCTTGTGTCAGGATCCTGAACTCGACCATCTCATGGTCACTGCCTCCCAGGTTCCCATCCACTTTTGCTTCCCCTACTAATTCTTCCCTGTTTGTGAGCAGCAGGTCAAGAAAAGCTCTGCCCCTAGTTGGTTCCTCCAGGACTTGCACCAGGAAATTGTCCCCTACACTTTCCAAAAACTTCCTGGATTGTCTGTGCACCGCTGTATTGCTCTCCCAGCAGATATCAGGGTGATTAAAGTCTCCCATGAGAACCAGGGCCTGCGATCTAGCAACTTCTGCTAGTTGCCAGAAGAAAGCCTCATCCACCTCATCCCCCTGGTCTGGTGGTCTATAGCAGACTCCAACCACGACATCACCCTTGTTGCTCACACTTCTCAACTTTATCCAGAGACTCTCAGGTTTTTCTGCAGTTTCATATCGGAGCGCTGAGCAGTCATACTCCTCTCTTACATACAACGCAACTCCCCCACCTTTTCTGCCCTGCCTGTCCTTCCTGAACAGTTTATATCCATCCATGACAGTACTCCAGTCATGTGAGTTATCCCACCAAGTCTCTGTTATTCCAATCGCATCATAGTTCCCTGATTGTGCCAGGACTTCCAGTTCTCCCTGCTTGTTTCCCAGGCTTCTTGCATTTGTGTATAGGCACTTAAGATAACTCATCGATCGTCCCTCTTTCTCAGCATGTGGAGGTCATCATAGATGGCTTCGCTGCGATGGGATTCCCAAACTGCGGTGCGGCTATAGATGGAACTCACATCCCTATCCTGGGACCGGACCACCAGGCCAGCCAGTACATCAACCAAAAGGGCTACTTTTCAATGGTGCTGCAAGCACTGGTGGACCACAGGGGACGTTTTACCAACATCAACGTCGGATGGCCGGGCAAGGTTCATGACGCTCGCGTCTTCAGGAACTCTGGTCTGTTTAGACGGCTGCAGGAAGGTATTTACTTCCCGGACCACAAAATAACTCTTGGGGATGTGGAGATGCCTACAGTGATCCTTGGGGACCCAGCCTACCCGCTAATGCCCTGGCTCATGAAGCCCTACACTGGCGCCCTGGACTCTGAAAAAGAACTCTTCAACTACCGGCTGAGCAAGTGCAGAATGGTGGTGGAGTGTGCTTTTGGACGTCTCAAGGGGAGATGGAGAAGCTTACTCACTCGCTGTGATCTCAGCGAAACCAATACCCCCATTGTTATAGCTGCTTGCTGTGTGCTCCACAATCTGTGTGAGAGCAAGGGGGAGACCTTTATGGTGGGGTGGGAGGTTGAGGCAAATAGCCTGGCATCTGATTACGCCCAGCCAGACAGCCTGGCGATTAGAAGAGCACAGCGGGACGCACTGTGCATCTGGGAGGCTTTGAAAGCCTGGTTCCACA
Source organism: Emys orbicularis (assembly GCF_028017835.1). Lineage (NCBI taxonomy): Eukaryota > Metazoa > Chordata > Testudines > Emydidae > Emys > Emys orbicularis. The sequence continues at coordinate 170,091,009 of NC_088683.1, forward strand.
CTGAGCAGGGTGACCAGTGTCTTTAAAGTTTCTGTACAGAGAAGCTGAACCTGCCCCCGTTTCTTTACCCAGTTAAGGATGACTATCCTCTCCAGTTACAGACCCCCTCCACCCCCTTCCAAAAAAATAAATTTAGTTTTATTTTGTTAATGAACACCGTTGTCTTTATTACTGTTTTCGCGGGAATGTTTTAAACCTGGGCCACAGACTGTGGTGGGGAGCGGGTGTAGTGTACTGATGCAAATGATCCTTCTAAACTCCAGGAATGACAGGAATCGCAGTGGCGGATTGGTTGTTTCCACGGAGCCTGCCAGCCCTCCTGAGCGGGACTGCGTGTATGTGGGGGCTATGTGACTTTATGGCAGGGGGAGGAGGGTTACAGATCCCCTGCTGCGTGGCTCTGTGATCCAGGACAAGGACCGCTGCATAACATCTGTAACTGCCCTCCCCCGCCACAAAGTCACAGAGCAACACACACCCCCACCCCACGCACAGAACATGAAAACCACCTCCCAGACTGACCAGGGTAACTAGTCAGTGCACTGTGTATGTGCCCTGCTGCTGGACCTGCCCCCGCCTCTGTAGCCTGCTAAAGGTGAATGTCCTGTCCAATTACCAAGCCCCTTCCCCCCCTGCAGACAGACTCTCCCTCAAAACAGCATGACTGAAACAGTAATGAACAAAAACGTATTTTTTATTAACAACCACACATGAAACTGGGGGGTGAAACTTGGACGGGGGCTTGCTTGAGGCGGCCAGGAAAGGACTTTTCAAATTTTGGGGAATGACAGCCTTCTGGTGCTTGAGCAGTCTGCAGGGGTGGAGTGAGAGTTTTCACGGACTCTCCCGCCCCTCCTTCTTTGGACTTTGGGCGAGGGGGGTATGGGACTTGGTGGCGGGGGAGTGCGGTTCCTGATAGACTGCAGCGGGGCTCTGTCCTCCTGCCTCCGTTCCTGCAGAACATCAACAAGGCGCCGGAGCGTATCCGTTTGCTCCCTCAGAAGTCCAAGAAGCGTTTGAGTCGCGTGCTGGTCTTCCTGCCGCCACCTCTCCTCACGGTCCATGTGTATCCGGTGCATTTGGGACAAATTCTCCCTCCACTGGTTATGCTGTGCTGCCTGGGCTCGGGAGCAGCCCATAATTTCAGAGAACATGTCCTCTCGCGTCTTCTTCTTCCTCCACCTAATGTGCGCTAGCCTCTGGGAGTGTGATTCCAGGCTGGGTTGGGAGACAGTTGCAGATGTGGCTGTGGGAATGAGGAAAAGGCAGTGAATTCCTCCGAAAGATAAATGTAGTTGTGAATCAAGAACCTTGATTCACAAGAACATAGTCTTTCTCCGTGAATAAGACCATGAACCACACCTATCACATGCGCACTGAGGACAATGTCGAATTTTCGAACCTCGCCTTCAGTGCCTGGGCTTTTGCACTGCCGATCTGGGAACCGGGGCAGGACACGGTACTCTCTGTAGCAGGCAAAGATGGTAAGCCGTAGACTTGTTGCAGATTAAAACTTTAGGAGTACCACTGGCCACCTTTCACATTGAAAGCAATGCCAGTCTGTGCTGCCATCAGTCGGCCAAGCAAGAACTGTGGCCCTGTCCCACCCCCTCGCGGATGTGCCAGGGAAAGATCCCTGGATGCTGACCCTCTCCTGCCCCCACCGCGTGGCTGTAAACCAGCGGTCACAGTTCTGTAAAGGAACTTGTTGCAAGCAGTCCCAATACTAACAGTCCCCTACCTAATTCAAAGCAGGTTGTCACGACCGACATCACCCTCATGAGGATCCCGGACAACGAGATCCGGAGGATGCTTCGAGAAAGCATGCAGAGACCGGGGCCCTATGCCGCTATGCTCTGCAAGGCGCTGATTCCAGAGTACCTGCTTGTCTCCTGGCGCGGGAACGTCTCTTACTTTGGAGGACCAAGTAAAGCCGCTCTCCCAAGGAACCTGATGAACAGGCTATCCCTTTACCTCCAGGAGAGCTTTGTGGTGATGTCTGTGGAGGACTACTGCTCTATCCCCGGACATATAGACCGGCTTTTCATATAGCTGCAGTAGCAGCGACAAAAGAGTGGAGCAGTTTGGGCAGCACAATCATGCAGAACCGGACACTGTTTGATTTTTTTATAAATAGTTGTTACTGATTATTTAAGCGCCCAGGGGGAAGAAATCATGAATCAAAGATTGTTATTAGTATTAATATTCTAGTTTTGTACAAAATAAAGGTTTATATGTTTAAAGCACTTACCGCTTGATCCTTCCCCTGAATCTGTGTCCGGGTTACATGCTGGGGAGGGTTGGTAGGGGATCTCTGTAAGGGTGATGAAGAGCTCCTGGCTGTCGGGGAAATCAGCTTGGTAAGCGCTGCCGACTGCCTCGTCCTCCTCATCTCCTTCCTCATCTTCCCCGTCCGCTAACATGTCCGAGGAACCGGCCCTGGACAATATCCCATCCTCAGAGTCCACGGTCAGTGGTGGGGTAGTGGTGGCGGCCGCACCTAGGATGGAATGCAGTGCCTCGTAGAAACGGGATGTGTGGGGCTGGGATCCGGAGCGTCCGTTTGCCTGTTTGGTCTTCTGATAGCCTTGTCTCAGCTCCTTGATTTTCACGCGGCACTGCGTTGCATCCCGGCTGTATCCTCTCTCTGCCATGGCTTTCGAGATCTTCTCATAGATCTTTGCGTTCCGTCTTTTGGAGCGCAGCTCGGAAAGCACGGACTCATCGCCCCACACAGCGATGAGATCCAAGACTTCCCGATCAGTCCATGCTGGGGCCCTCTTTCTATTCTGGGATTGCACGGCCATCTCGGCTGGAGAGCTCTGCATCGTTGCCACTGCTGCTGAGCTCGCCACGCTGTCCAAACAGGAAATGAGATTCAAACTGCCCAGACAGGAAAAGGAATTCAAATTTTCCCGGGTCTTTTCCTGTGTGGCTGGTCAGAGCATCCGAGCTCGGACTGCTGTCCAGAGCATCAACAGAGTGGTGCACTGTGGGATAGCTCCCGGAGCTATTACCGTCGATTTCCATCCACACCAAGCCTAATTCGATATGGCCATGTCGAATTTAGCGCTACTCCCCTCGTTGGGGAGGAGTACAGAAGTCGAATTTAAGAGCCCTCTATGTCGAACTAAATAGCCTCGTGGTGTGGACGGGTGCAGGGTTAATTCGATTTAACGGTGCTAAATTCGACATAAACGCCTAGTGTAGACCAGGCCTTAGACCTGGGATGAGCACATTAGTTGATCTTTCTGGGCACAAAAGGATTCCTTTCTAGAAGACCATCTCCTACCATCACCACTCATATACTCCCCCACTCCCTCGCTTCTACACACAAATATTTCATTTATAAATATACAGTGAAATCTCCAAATTACATATCAAGTTCTATTGACAATTCCTCCACCACGGAGATAAGGCTAAAGTATATGAATGAGTCCCAGTCCTGGATGATTATGTGCCTTCCTATAAATCCAAAGCATGGAAACATACCTACTACAGTCCATCAAATAAACACAAATTATATGAGAAACAAAATCTTTCACAGAACTAGAACCTGACCATGTTCTTACGAATTCTTTAAGGCAGCTCATGGTATTCATACATGGAGGTACTAATATTGGCCTTAAATGTGAAATAATGGTTTGCACACACATCAACCATACAAATCCAAATACTGCTAACAGGCCTGTTTTACAATCTTTGCTGTTGTATATATCTTAGATCAATAGTGAGCTCTCAGCCATCATCTCAACAGATGGAAATTTGAGTGGGATGGTAATCAGTTTTTGTGAATTCCCCAGTGCATTATCATTATAGGAATTCCTTTGTGTTAAATTGTTTTATCTTGATCTGCTGTAAAAATGAAGTGTTGGAAATCTCATTCTGAACCCCTTCAGAAGCAGTTTGGTGGTTGGTCAATAGACTATCACGGTGGTCCATGCATTCCCTTCTGGAAGTCTGCAGGATACAAGGTTTTGAGAACCATTTTTTTTTTGGGGGGGGGGGGAGATTGTGTGGGAAGGTAAGAGTACTAAGGTACAGCATAAAAGATGGCCCACTGCTTAGGGCACTACCCCAGAATGTGGCAGATCTGGGTTCAGTTACCTGTTCTGCCATAGACTTCTTATGTGATCTGGGGCACCAAGTCTTTCTGTGCTTCAGTTCTAATAGTAGAATTTCCCTATCTCACAGGTGTTAAGACAACAAGTGCATTAAAGTCTGTGAGGTGCTCAGGTACTACTGTAATGGGGCCATATAAGTACCTTAGCTACAAAGAGACTCCCTGCCTAGCAAGCAATTAAATCATTAATAGTTACAGCTTTACATCCATGATTTCCTAGCACGTTATGTATTGCTTAATAGAAATAATACCTAATGCCCTTTAGACTAAGTCACAAAATGTAACCATGTGATTTATGTTACCTTGCACAATACACAGCACCCTGCACACATAAGCCCTGTTCAATTCCCCTGCATCCATCTTTCATCTGCTTTACTAAACTGTGATATTTCCATGTCTTCTCTGTCAGCCTAAAATTCTGAAGTTCGCTCAGCCCCTTAGGAATGTGTCTGCAGTGTTAATACGTTATACAGTATATCCAGATGTAAATGAAATATCAACCCAACATGTTCCTACAGTCTCTAGATCTCCTTGGAAAAAAAGCTGTATATCACCTTGTGAGCTCATTTTAAAACACCTGTCAAAATTAAAATGTGTTTGCTATGGAACTAGAAGTAACTGTCCCTAGCAGTGCAAGAAATACAACTGCTTCAGAAGTGGGCATGTCGGTGAATTGGAGAGGTTAAACTAGCCTCAGGTCATTATTCTACCATAGTTCAATAAGGATGTTACCATTATTAGGGCCTGATCCAGCACCATTGAAGCTAACGACAGTTTCAGCCCTGTCATAAACAAGTGAGAGTGCAATGAACTGTATCACTTACACTAGGGCTGAATTAGCACAGGTGCTGTGTACCCAGAACTCCAGGCCATTTGTACTTAAAAATGGAGATCAGTGACATGGATGGATGGGCCAAAGTAAATGAAAATGTTCTGTTAGAGCAAAAAAGCTAACAGCAATTCTTAGGCCAATTTTTCTCCAACTACGGTGCCTAAAGTTAAGCACGTGAAACCATATTTAGGCACTTAGATAAGTGATCTGACTTCCAGAAGGTGTAGGCAACCGCCACTGCCACTGAAGTCACTCTTCAAAATCAGGTCATATATTTCTGGGCCTAAATTTGGTTTTGGTACCTAATTTTAGGCAGAAAAGTTTGAAAATATTGGCTTTAGCATCTCTATAGGATGTTATATCTTCAAAGGACTGTAAAAATACTAATGTTACTATAGACTTAGGGCAGATTCTCAGCTAAAATAAACCAACATAATTCCATTGGCTTCAATGGAACTATGCCAATTTATATACCCTGAAGATCTGTCCCTTAATTCTAATGTTATGGTATCTAGGGATTAAACAAGCAATGCAGTCTAAGGTATAGAGCATTGAACTGGGAATCAAAAGGCCTGGGTTTTGTTCCCAACTCTGCCACATATCTGCTGGGTGACCTTAGACAAGTCACTTCACCTCTCTGTGCTTCTGTTTCTCCTTCCACCCTTTCTCAGTCTTTAACTGTGTTTGTAGAGCACCTTGCACAACTGGGCCCTGATCTCAGTTGGAGTCTCCAGATGCCATTCTAATACTACCAATAATTTTTTTACTCATAAAGCCAACTCAGACTCCCTAGCTCGGCCAAGTAAAACCAGTACCTTGACTGTGGGTGAAGAGGTGATTATCCAAAGAGATGATGAGCCTTGCATGTATATCCTCCTAGGCTTGCAACCACTGCTGTGTAATACATGTAACTGCACATCAGATGTTACAGTGACAATGGACAGACACATCTACTAAACTGATGAACGCTCAGTCAGTCTTGATTAATCGCATCCTCAAGACCAGCAGCAAGCTGTGCAGTCATCCTGAAGAGTGAAGAGCAATGAGTTTTAAAATATAATATTAACACCTAGCGCTACTCCTCTTCAAAGCACTTTGCAAAGATTAAGGACAAGATTCTGCCCTGTGTGACAGAGGGGCCACATGGCAGCTGGAGCCCCAAGGAGCAGGGCTTCTAGCATGTGCAAGATGCATTACTACCTTCCCCCTTCCCCATCCCCACTCTTGGAGAGAGTGCAGCATGAGCCCTACTGCACTCCACAACAGAATGCTGGCCAGTCCCTGTATAGAGTTGCATGGGGGAACTCCCAAATAATCCTCCTCCCCCCAAATAATCCTCAGAACACCCCTCTCATGAAATAGGTAAGTATTATTATCCCCATTTTATAGACGGGAAAGTGGACTCAGGGATGTTATGGGAGTTGCTGAGACCACAAAGGAGTCAGTGTTAGACTTCATGATTTCCAGGCATCCAGTCCTGTGCTCAGACCAGTAGCCCACGGCTCTCTCATTACTATCACCACACTTTTAACACTGCTGATATAATTTAAACTGGGCAAGTTAGGTTTTAGAGTATTTAATTAGTATAGCCTGCTGGCATAAAAGGGATTGAAGAGCCAGGGATCTGAAAGAACTGAACGTTGCTTTTGGCACCTCTGCTCTAATGATGTAATTGTGCTTCTGCCAAACTCAGCAGAGTGGCATTAAAGTAGTGCTTTGTCCAGTGAAAAGTGAATAAACAGATTAAGCTTTTTACTGTAAATGTGACCTGACCTATAAATAGTAGGATCTTATTAAAAAACCACTGTGTGTGACTTCAAATAGCAACCTGTTTGTTCAATGATTCATTGGCTGACCACTGGCCCAACCAATAACATCTGCCTTACTGCACGACTGTGACTTTAGATAATATGTGTGAATGGGTTTTTAATAGTTTTCTGCTGTCATGCTAAAGTAGTTCTGATAATAAGGCTACGTATTTAATTACAAGTACTCCATAAAACAGGAGATTAGCATGGCTTATCAAAACAGATTAATAAAGAGGTTGTACCAAGATGTAATATATTATTATTTTTTTTTAAAATGCAAGGACATTCAAAGGTAAACAAAAGCTCTGTTTTGCACAACGTATCTGATGTGCAAACACATAGATAACACAGAGTTTTAGACAGATTTTCAGCCTTAATTCTAAATGTCTGGCTTTGGGGAGTTTTCAATAAGACAACAAATTCTGCCATTTTCAAAGCATTGCATTGGGTTTCAGCCATAGAGCTGTCATCTGAGCAAACCATCTAAGTTAATTTCCTTTGCCTTAATAGAACAAATGCTCTCCAGCTCTCATACATACTGTCATAGCAGTGAGTCTAATCTGGCTACTTGAGAGAATGCCATTTGATACCACAGCCCTTTCAATCAGTGGAGGCTCTTGGCTGCTAGTCGGGGGTTCTCAGCGTGGGGCCCTGACTCTGGAATTCATTTCCTTTCCCTGTCCAACAAACCCTGGTTTTGTTGACCTGCAGGGCATGCTGCAAAGTGTGACACTTGATTTTCAAGAGCATTGCCTTCTAGACTTTAGTTAGAGTGTGGAATGTTCAGGACCTCTGCAAATCAGGTCCTAGTTAATCTACTTTCATGGGGAGCAGTGGCTTCAGGAATTGGGGGCAATTGGTTGTGGAATATTTAATGATGATATAATGGGCTCTGCCAGGAAACAGTTTTGGCCAGTAAAGTTTTTAAAATTCATGATTTTTATTCTCGGTTGCATTATTAGTAATACTGAAAAAGTGCCTCGAGATCAAGACTGGGTCATCTAAGTGCTACTGTAACACAAATCAAGATTAGACCCCACTGTGTTATGCACTGTACTAGCACATAGTTAGAACCACTCCTTGCTTTGAAGAATTTACAGTCTAATTGACAGACTAAGGTCTGGGAGAAACAGAGGCACGGAGAGATTAAGTGATTCACCCAAGTCAGTGGCAGAGACATGAACAGAATTCAGGCCACCCTGAGTCACAGTCTGGTGCGCTAGCCACAGGCTCAGTCTGGTTCTCTGTGTTGTATTTTCAGCACAAGTACAGATTGGCTGGACATCTTTAATAGATCAAAAGAAACAACACAATAATACTTTCTAATCAATGTTCTTTGTCCATCTCTTCTCATCATCTTTTTTTACATGAGTCTCATCCTACCTTCCCCCCACCTTCTTTTTACATTTTCCTACCTCTGTACTTTTAATTGGTTTCTAATGCTGACTCAGACAATATTTCATAGTCCAAAATTTCTGCTTGCAATGTAAATGGCTTGGTATTTTTATTCCAGCCTAATAAATTGTTAATATTATTTAATAATGAAATAAGTCCATGTCATGCAACTCTCCATAACCACTACAAAAATGTGCTCTTTTCAAGATATGTATATTTTAATGATGTGTGTAAATTCTCTCATCAGGCAAAGTTAATATTTTAGGCAGAATTGTTTCTAATCATAAATTTCTTAAAAGATTCAATCTCATCAATTTTCTAAAAAGTGTCAGATATTGTTTTCCTGTTAATAGCTTTAGTTTAATTAAATATTTTAACAATAAAATTTAAGGGTCACCTTTTAAGAAGTGGCACCCAAGTAGCATCCATACATTTTGCATTGGATCGAATCCTACATTGAAGACAGCAAAATTAGTCCAGATTTACACTGATGCAACTGAGAAAAGAACTTGGTCAAAATCTTGCACTTCGGTAAGTAAAAGCCACATTTAGGAATGCAAAACTTAGGTAGGTGCGCAGTTCCCTATTTTGTACATGCTTAGAGGTTGACCAAACCCACTCATTGAGTTCAGATTCAGGAGATGCGCAAGTTCAATCCTAAATATTCTTTATGTTTCTCAATTTTCGCTGTTGTTGAGGGTGGTCTTTAGCAGTTTAGTCCTGACCCAACTCCCACTAAAGTCACTGGAAAGAATCCCATTGATGTTAGTGGGAACTGGATGATGCTCAGGGCCAGGTTCTTAGGTGGTGTAAATTGACATAGCTCCACTGAAGTCAGTGAAGCTTTGCAGACTTACACCAGCCTGAGAATCTAGCCAACTATCTTTCTGCATTTATATTCACTGTCATCCATTTCCTTCCTTCTCACTCCCTCCCCCATCCCCGCTAAGCTCTTCCTAGAGTCTCTCACCTGTGGGGAAAAAAGAACTGGGGGGCCTTCTTTTTAATAACCTAAGTAACACCGAAGGCCCAAATTCAGACCCTCTGACAGAGGCTCGGTACATGACTAAGCTGTACAATTCCCTGCCAAACTCGGTCAAGGGTCATGACCAGAGGAGGGAGGGGGGGGGCAAGGAGGGAAAGAATAAAAAGCCCCGGCAGCAGCACTAATGAAATATGTTCATGGCTGATGAAATATAATAACCGCTTGTGTGAAGCAATAGGTAACTTTAGCTAAATGCAAATTGACTAAATGCAGCTTCTCCTTTGGGTGATCTGTGACCCACTCCGTGATTCCAGCTAAATGCAAGGTAGCCAATCATGGTTCTCTTCTGGGTGCTCTGTAACCTCCCCGAATTTCTAGCTAAATGCAAAACTAGCCAATTAAATACCTTCTTTAAGCGTCCTGTCAACCACTCCCCGGTACACTGACCGTAACACCCGGAAGGTACTATGCACCCTGCCGAGAATATACCCCGAATGAATGCCAAGCACTGCCCATATCGGAAGCCACCAAGAAGTGCCCCTCTACCCAAATAAACACCCAATTCTCGGAAAATAATTAGGAAGGTACCGGGAAAGGGGGACTGACCCCAACTCTTATTTCTTGCAAATGACGTATAATTTGTACTGTGCTTGCAGTTTAACGAAATAAAGGCAGCCTGCGTGCTGACCTAGGGGTGTCAGTCTTCGGACTGCACCCCAGTGCACTGGTATGTATGTCAATAAACTGGCCTCAGGCTTGAGTCTGTAAACTAAAATCAATGCGTGGGTGTCTTTGACCACGACACACCTTCATATTCATTTCTCTTCCTTCCTACCTAGCCAGCTTATCTACCCATCCTGATACTAATTCTCCAACAGCAACATTGCAGCACCCTTCCCTCCCTGTCCCTGCCAACACAGCTGAGCAAAACTTTTGTGATGAAAACCAGGCAACTCTCCTGGTCTTGGGTTGTGTAACAAACACAGAAGTCAGCACAGGTGAGCCCAGATTCTTAAAAGTTGTGATGAATTTGGGCTGAATTTCAGACAGATTTCAGGCAAATTTCAAGCTAAGCCCTTCCTTCCCTACTGCTTCCAGGAGGAATTGATGGGTTTGGTGGAAACCATGTGAAACTGCTAGGTGCTATACAGATACACAGTGATAGACAGTCCCTGCCCCACAGGCTTTGTCTGGACTGGGATTCAAAGGTGTGTTGTTAGATTGTGTTAGCTTGATCTAGTTCATTCTAACTAACACCTTTTAAAACTTCATTCCAAACAAGGTAAGTTATATTCAAGCATGTGCTAACAGGGTCTATTTCCCAGATTTCCCGTGGGATTTCCCTCAACTAGCTTAATTTGTGCTAAAACAGGACTTGCCTTGTCTTGATTAGAGTTTTAGAAAGTATTTGTTAAGCAAGCTAGCTATGGTGAGCTAACATCACAACTTTAAATCCTAGTCAAGACAAAGCCAAAGAGTTTAGAATCTAAACAGGCAAGACACCCAAATTCATGTGAATCTCAGCTGTATAGAACCACACCAGGAATTTGCCCTCCTATAACTGTCTGTGGCTCCCACCAATGTTTAGCACTTGTGTAGTGTAGTGTAGACAGGCAAAGCTGCTATAAATGGTGATCTGCACTGGTGCAACTCACACTGGATTCCAGCAAGTGTAGCTGCATCAGTGGGAATTATGGCTTTGCCTGTCTACATTAGATGTTAATACTGGTGCAACTACATTAAGGGGTGATGGGTAAAATCCCCACTTTAGACAATGTCTAGATTTTGCTTTGAGATGTCAGATTTATTTGACTCTGAAATGAAAAGTGAACCTAAAGCACAAGAACTGAAACCCTCCAACCACCGTAAAAAACAAGTGTACTGAAACCACTGAGTTCTGCATAGCTCTACCTACCACTCACCCAAACAATTCTGCTGCCCACTGGGATCCTGAGCATCACCCCTCACCACCTACTTTAGGCTCCAGTCCTGAGAAGACTTGTGCATATGCTTAACTTTACATGCCGTGGGTAGTCCTACTGAGCTTAGGGTAGAAAGGGACTTTAGTGGGTCTACTCACTTTATGTGAAGTTGAACACATAGAATCATAGGTTTAGAAGGGACCATAAGGGTCATCTAGTCTTTGCAGGATTAAGGTGTAGACAGGGCTGGTGCAACCACTAGGCAAACTAGACGGCCGCCTAGGGTGCCTAGTAGTTGAGGGCGCCTAAAAGCCCGCTCAGGCGAGGAGGTGAAGTGGAGGTGAGCTGGGCCGGGTGGGAGGGGGCGTGGGGAGGGCCGCCCGCAGTAACCGGGGGGGGGGGGGACGTGCACAGGGGAACCACTCCCCGCCCCAGATCCACATCCACTCTGCCTCCTCCACTGAGCACACAGCCCCCGCTCTAATTCTCCTCCCCTCCCAGGCTTGCGGCGCCGATTGGAGGGGAATTAGAGTGGGGGCTGTGTGCTCAGAGGAGGAGGCGGAGCGGAGGTGAGCTGGGGCGGGCTCCCTGGGTGGGGTTAGCTTCCGTGGAGGGGGGCTCCCAGGGCAGGGTTAGCTGCAGAGGGGAGGTAGCTGCTGCGGGGGGCGCTCCTCTGGTGGAGGGGTGGGGGGCGTGGTTAGCTGCCACAGGGGGGCAGAGGCGGGGTTAGCTGGTGGGGGGGTGGCGCAAGGTGGAAGTTTCGCCTAGGGCACGAAACTTCCTTGCACCGGCCCTGGGTGTAGATAATTGTTTCTGAAATATAATATTCCATTACAATCCCTCTTTTTATTAAGGACTTTTTATAAAATAAACTGATAGGTTTTAGACATGATACTTTGTAACTGGAGAATACGAAATAAACAGTCACAACTGTTTACATTGCCAATAGGTTGGTTTTGCAACTCTCCTTTACTATCAATTTAATAATCCGGCACACTGGCTATTAAATTGTACCAATGCACTTTAAAAATTGAATCCTATAGTTCCCTCACTTTAGATGTGTGGTTGGACTGAGATCTTACAGAAAAGAAGTTGAGAAATCTTGAGACATCAGCAATTCTAAATGTCCTCAGCACTTCCCACTGGGACAATTGGTGCACTTAAATGGGTATTCAGATAGCTGGTCTATGTATAAATATGATTTTTTTAAAACAAAAACCTTTTTGGAATCCCTGTTTAATGGGATTCCATGACTGGGACTCTGAAAATCCTCTGCCTAACCTTTCAAACGATCACACTCTGTAATGTTTCATAGACTCAGATCTAAAATACAGACTGTTTATATCCCTGAAGTCCCCCTGCAGCAAGTACTCACAATTCGGGCAATATCTTTACACTTGTAACCCCTTTGGGGTTTAGAGAGCATGGCCCCTTTAAATCTTTTTCCTAAGCGGGGATGGGGAGCAGTGAAAGAAAGGAGGGAAACTCCAGGGTGTGTGGCTCTGGAGCTCCAGAGAGAGAAGGGCTGCAGCAGAGAACCTGCCTGAAGCCTGGGAAGGACAGGGCCGATCGGGGACACCCCAGGACAGGAGCCCGGAGGAGCACTGTGCCAGGGAGAAATTGCCGAGAAGGACAGGCCGGAGCTGGACCCAGTATCACTGCTGCCCAGAGCTGCATGGGGCTGTGAGTACTGGGGCTTCTGACTCTGCATTGGGAACAAGGAGGGAGGCTGTAGCTAGATAAGTGGGGAGGTGGTCGCTCTGTGTGGCTTTGCAGAGAGCGGCAGAAGAGGGCACTGGAGGGGTTTGTTGGGGAAAGTTTACTGGCGCCGAAGACGACCAGGAGCACCCAAGACTCACCCCTGGACAGGAACTTTGCTCAGGACTCCTGAACTCTGTGTGCAGACACATTGCTCGGTGTCTGCCCTTTCAGACTGTGTTACCACTGGGCCTGTGGGGCCTTGGTTTGGATGCAACCCTGTTTTACCACTCCCCCTATATTTCCCCTGGTTGTTTTTCTCCTGTCATCCTCTCTATAAATAAATATTTCCCTTTCTTATATCCGTTGTACTTTTCCTGTGGGTGGGTGTGTTCACTCTGGGGGGGTTGGAACAGGTGCCCCTGGGGTGGAAGGGATTTCTCCTGCTGCATTCCTGTGCGCACCTTCTCTTGGCCAGAGCTGTCTGCAGAGCAGACTCTATCTTGGCTATGAGGGCGCTAAAGTTACACTCTGATAGCACCTAGACAGGAGGTTGATCCATTAACATGACATGAAACATTCTCCAAAACAGACTGAAAATAAAGTGACTGGCAGAGAACATGTAAGAAAGAGAAGAGAATTAGACCCTGATGATACAAGCAGATCTGACTGGTCAGAGTTCATCTTGAATAGAAATTGTTAAGGGTAAAGTAACCCCTTGGCTGCCGTTTAGCATTTCAGATGAATCCAGATAAGAACACACCTGTTCTGCTGCTTCCCCCAGATAGGATTTATTGAAGTCCCTTGCTAGCTGTTTTTAGGACTTGCCACATGTCCCATCTATTTAGGTTAGCTTAATCTTAACCACTTTGTCTCCCTCTGCCCTTTCCCCACTATCCTTTTGTATACACTGGGAATTGGTCCCTTTTGTCCTTGGCGGTAGTTTTCACTGAGTCATTTGTTTCCTTCTCTTCCAGATCTTTGGTTCTGTGTGGGGATGAGTTCAGTCTAGGTTTGGCGTGTTTAACATTTTTTACTTTGGTTACTCTACAGAGCATAGATATTCTTTGATACATGCCTAAAATATATATTCCAGGTGTGTCCAGACACATTGCATCAGCTAGGGCTCAAGATTCCATTGATATAAGTAGGAAATTAAAGGTGACCTACAAAAAGAAAAAAATGAGGTTTTCCCCTTTTTACTAGCATTCTCACTTTGATAATACAGAGATGCGGATTGGGAGCTCCCCCAGCTGTTAACTGGAGGAGCAAGGAGAACTTTTCTTCCATGTTTTAGTTAAATAGGTGCTAGCAAAAACAAATAAAAGTACCCTCCAAAAAGAATCACTTCCCCTCATTATCTTTGTTGTCATAGTTTTATTGGGTCTTCAATCATCCATGAAGTATTTCAGGTATGATAAGCCTTGGATTTCTAATATTTGAAAAAGGGGCACAAGTCCATTCTTTTTCATGTCACCTTTAACAGAATGATGATAGTTGTGGAGGATTAGAAGCAAAAATACCCAATTACAAATAAATTTGTATAAACTATATCACATCAAACCATAGTAGCATTTTAAAAAATTATACAATTCGCTGAAAACTTGGACAGTCTTCCCCATTATAACTGTATTGGAGTGTAAATGTTCCAGTGCCTAATGCCATGGGGACATACCCTCTAGCTTCCCAGCCAGTAGTTGGAAAACAACCAAGGAAAAGACTGAGAATTTCCAGCATTCACTGAGATCAATGTTAAAAGCTGGGGACAGTACTTTATGAGCTCAACAGTGCCCATATGTTTAATAAAACTCGTAGGTAAGAGTGAAACCTCAGTACTTTGATTTTAAAAAGAAGTTCACAGTAACCTGGGACACAACACAATGCACATAAGCAGAAAGCAAGCTGAGTACTCATGCTTTTTCCATAGATGCAGTCATTCCATGTGGAAAAATGCCAGAGCTTCATTCCTAAGGTTTTCCTCAGGACAAACACAGTTGTCTGGCAGAAAATATACATTCATTTTGTCCTAGATGCAAAGCTGAAGCTCAGCTTTACTGTGATTTCACCTCCTCTGATTATCCCGTGGGTGGTCAGGTAATTTCTTTCTCAGGGGTTCTGTTATCAGTTTAAGAACACCTGCCTGCTGCTCAACCCAAAAAAATGAGAAGTATAGCAAAACGGAGAAAGGGAGGCCTGTAATTAATAGGCCTGATCCTGCAAAGCTTTACATATATGAATAACTTTACTCATGTGAGCAGTTCCATTGACTTCCATGGGACTAATTATGAGAACAAAGCATTTGTAGGACTAGGTCATGGACCAAGATTACAAAAAGAAAGAATAGAGACAGTGTTATCTCGTGCTTAGGGCAGGGGACTTGGAAACTTAAGATCTCTTTCTGGCTCTGCTCCTGACTCAGTGCACACCCTTAGGTAAGTCAAATATGGCCAAAGGTATTTAGGTACCTAAAGATGCAGTAGACAGCTCATGGGATTTTCAAGAGGCCCTAGGTGCCTAACTCCCTCTGAAATCAATGCAATTTAGGAACCTAACCTCTTTAGGTGTTCTGAAAATCCCACTAGGTACCTACCTGCATCTTTAGGCGCCTGAATACCTTGAAAATATGGCCCTTACTCCCTGCTTTAGGAAAGCACATCCATCCATCCCTATTCAGGGACATGCGATAGCATGTGCATAGCTTGATTTGATTTCAATGGGACATGATTCAAGTTAAGCATGTGCTTAACTAAATTCCTGAATTAGGGCCTGTCAAAGTTATCCTTACCTCTAGGACACCCTCTCCTGCCCAGATACAGCATTTGCCTCTCATACCCCTTTGGGGGCCACTTTCTTGACCATATTGACCAATCCTCATCAGTCTCTTCTCTGGAGTCTCTCACTGGGTCCTCTGTGGCTTAGCCCTCTATCCAAGTCAAACAACATGTCAGTCCCTTTCAGGGATTCAGTTTTAAACCAAAGGTCCTTTGCCCCTCTTAGACTCAACTTGAATTGTCCCTTGTCAGGATACTGATCTCCAAGGCTTTTCCCTCAAGCAGGTCAAAGTACCACTAAAACTAGCCTTCACCTCTCATGGGCTTCCATCTCATTCCCTGGTGCACATCGACCCTAGCTCAGGGCTCCTCTCCACTCTAGGGTCCCACCGCAGGACCTAATGCTACTCCTGTAGTCTATTTTCTGGCCACAGCCAATCCCAAATTTCTTCCAGGTCCTTCCTAGGGAGAGAAAACTGTCACTAGCTGCTCTCTCCTAGGTCTCAACCCATCAGTGCCCCTCCCTCAGCTCCTTATACAGCCTAGCTCCACTGCCTCTGTCCAGGAAACAATTAGTGAATCTCCTCCCGGGTGCAGAGCATAACTAACTAGCTTCTTTCCCTTGCCCTTACAGGTGATGGGGATTAAGCCCCATCACAGGGCCAATACCCCTTTGTGGTTCCATTCCTCCATGTATAAGACAGAGATAATACCTACTTTTTAGTAGTTTGAATAAAATTAATTAATGTGTTTAAAGCATTTTTAGATTGCCAGACAAAAGGTGCTGCGCCATTTTCTTTTAAAACAAACCATAGTTATACAAATTATCAACACTTAATATCTTACATCAAAAAATGTATAATTCAGATCTCATCTTCATTTTCATCTGTGCTTGAAACAATATATGTTGAATCATTAACCTTGCAGGCACACAACATGGAACCTGGGTGTTTAATCCAGGGCCGGATTAACCTTTTGTGGGCACAGCGCCAAACATATTTGTGAACCTCCATTGGCATGGTGGGGTGGGTCGCTGGAGCGAGGGGCCAGCCGGGGGCATTGGGGCAAGGAGTGATGGGTGTTGTTCCCCGGAGCGAGCGGCTGGCTGGAGGCAATGGGGCACGGCGAGGTCAGGATCCCTACCTCTCCTTCAGAGCCAAGCCACTTCCAATTCTCTCCTCTCCTCTTCCCACCCTTCAGTGGAGGATTGGGTTACTGTGCCTGACCAGAAACTGTGAGGTCCCACCACAGCTGGTGGCTCCCTCCCTGCCAAGTAGTTGTTATGGGCCCCTTCCCAGTGTGGGCTCAGCAAATGGCACCATTCGTGCCATAGTAAACAAAGTACTGTTTAAATCAGATGTGAGTTAAAATTGCTGCTCAGTACTAGGGATTAAAGCAACATCCACAAAAACCTACATGTGGTACACAGATAATACACCTCTACCCCGATAGAACGCTGTCCTCGGGAGCCAAAAAATCTTACTGCATTATAGGTGAAACCGTGTTATATCGAACTCGCTTTGATCCGCCGGAGTGCGCAGCCCTGCCCTCCCGGAGCGCTGCTTTACCGCGTTATATCTGAATTCATGTTATATCAGGTCACGTTATATCGGGGTAGAGGTGTATTTATACCAAAATGTAAGATACTCAATTTGAGAATACCATCCTTCTCTTTTCCCTATATTTCTGAATTAATAGTCAAAGGTCAATAGAATACAGTGTTTATAATGTGTAAAAATGGGTTTCAAGAAATCTCAGATGGACAAAACTAACAGAAGAATAAAACAAATTTCTCAGGTCCTCATTAAAATCACCCAGGAAGCAATATGGTTATTCATTAAAATGGAAGTCAAGATCAGATGAACCTCCAATAAATGTGATAAAAATGTGCATGTTAGTTAACAAAAATAGCAAGTGCAACACTACGTCAATATCATTGTGAGATTCTAAAGATCTCTGTCTGCAAACTCCATTGAATTCTGAGGTGCAATCAAGATGTCACAATGAGTATTTCCATCCTTCAATCATATTGTCCCCCATCAGACGATCCATCCTAGAGTTCATAACTGTTCAAGAATTCCCTGGATTTCCTTAGCAAAGAGGTTAACCTTTAAGTGCCAAAGTAGGCAGGCTGGGAGATAATATATTTTCACCCCCTTCTTTTATATATCTAGTTATTCAATTAAATAACAGGGACAAGTTAAACTGATGTCAACTATTATGGTTTAAACTAATGTAAGAGTGTCCATAATCAAAGTTCCACCCATTTAACTAAACTAGTGCAAAATCTACATTGGTTAAACTGACGTCGCTGTATGTGTGGACCAAGCCAGAGATTGTCCTTCTACAGAAAAGGTCAAAAATTAAGTTCCTCACTGGGATTCACTTCCATTTAGATTTTAGAGGTTATAGTTGCAAATACAAAAATGTTTGTAAAAGGTTTCCTGTGTCTATCCCCTCTGATTTTTTGATCAGTTTTATAGTCATATGTTGCAAGGGTGAAATAATGAGTGATTTTTTCTCCCAGAGAAATCTGCTAATAAGTGAGATTTTTTTCATCCCATGGACTTTTTGTTGTTGTTGTTGCCCTCAACAAGTGTAGATAAAATGCTTCAGATTAAATCATGAATCTTAATCTGGATCTGTGGGTTTACAACATAAGGGGATTCCATAAAGGAGCTCTCAATTTGGACAGTGGACTATACACTGCAATATACACAATATTGTCTGCATTTTAATTGAATAGAATGTCAGAACATCAGACTAAAGATGGCCAAGATGTATTAGGTAATCTATTTTTCCCCAAGCCAGAACATTATTAAACAATGTGTAAAGTGTTTATATTAGATATTATACCACATTTTTTCTAGCATTATCTGTGGTATTCTGAAGTTGTATATAAACCATCAGTTAATGGGAAAATAGGTCTGAAATTTCATGAAATTTTCAAGTCATGTAACATTGCAATCTAGAGCATTCCCCTAGCACTGTCTGACAAAAACTATGACTGGCAAAAGTTGGACACTTTAAATTCAGCTATTCGAATGTGGGAAATTCTGACATTTCAAAATTTCCTTTCATCTCTCATCAAGGTCAGACTTTATTCCCACAAAATGAAATTTAAAAAATCATTGAGAGAATATCAAAATGACTTTATTGAAACATTTTGTTTTGATAAGGTCAAAATCATAGCAGCTGACTCCGGGAGTGAGCGCCCATGGAAAAAAATAGTGGGTGCTCAGTACCCACTGGCGGGGAGTGGAAAGGGCAGGGGTAGGGGCAGAAGGGGCAGGATCCGCCTGGGACCCACCTCTTCCAGCCACTGGGATGCTGTTCTGCAGCATGGCAGGCTGGAGGCTGCCTAAGAGAGCCTGCCTGGGGAGGAGGTGACTTCCACTCCCCGCTCTGGTTCAGGTGCCGGGGACCTGGGGCAAGTGAGCCAGAGCCCTCCCTTTCTTCCCCAGCACATTTCCAAATTGCTCAACCGTGGTCCCCAGCTGAGGGGGCGGGAAGGGGCGCTTGGGGGAGGGGGCAGAACAGGGTGGGAACAAGCAGCCTGGAGATCTCGGGGAAAGGGTAGAGTGAGGGCAGGGCCCTGGGTGGAGCACCCCCAGGAAAATCAGAAAGTCAGCGCCTGTGGTCAAAATATTTAATTTTAAGCTTTTCTCAGCATTTCATTTTGACTTTAACATTTTCAACTTCATATAGTCTAAAATAATAAAAATCTCAAAAGATATAGTCAAAACAAAGCTCTTCAATCTTATCACAATTAAATATTTAAATATTTTTTGTCCAAATTTTTGATGAATTTGATAAATCCCCACAAAACATTTCAATTTATTCAAATAATCATTTTCTGATTGGAAAATGTTCCATTAGAAAATTCTTGACTAGCTCAACCTATCCAGAAAGTTTTCAGAGAGCCAAAGCAATATATCAAGATACAGTAGTCAATGGGCTTTGTATAAAAGACACACCTTTTTTCAATATCTTATTTCTTTCTTTAACTTTTCATAGAATACGAATTGTCCAACAAAGTAGAACTGTGGAGCTTTGAAGCAAAAGGAAAGAGAAGAACAAAAAAAAAAAAAAAAGCACACAACTAAAACTGCTTGAGGTGATAGATTTCAGAGTAGCAGCCGTGTTAGTCTGTATCCGCAAAAATAACAGGAGTACTTGTGGCACCTTAGAGACTAACAAATTTATTAGAGCCTAAGCTTTCGTGGGCTACAACCCACTTCTTCGGATGCATATAGAGTGAACCATATATTGAGGAGATATATATACACACACACATACAGAGAGCATGAACAGGTGGGAGTTGTCTTACCAACTCTGAGAGGCCAATTAAGTAAGAGAAAAAAAAAAAAAAAAAACTTTTGAAGTGATAATCAAGATGGCTCAGTACAGACAGTTTGATAAGAAGCAAGTGTGAAAA
This sequence comes from Emys orbicularis, assembly GCF_028017835.1. NCBI lineage: Eukaryota > Metazoa > Chordata > Testudines > Emydidae > Emys > Emys orbicularis. Next base: position 170,110,981 of record NC_088683.1, read on the forward strand.
TACTTACAAGGGGAGATAGATTCAATGTTTGTAATGGCTCAGCCATTCCCAATCCCTATTTAGCCCTGAGTTGATTGTGTCTAGTTTGCATATCAATTCCAGCTCAGCAGTCTCTCGTTGGAGTCTGTTTTTGAAGTTTTTCTGTTTTAAGATAGCCACCCGCAGGTCTGTCAAAGAATGGCCAGACAGGTTAAAGTGTTCTCCCACTGGTTTTTGAGTATTATGATTCCTGATGTCAGATTTGTGTCCATTAATTCTTTTGCGTAGAGACTGTCCGGTTTGGCCAATGTACATGGCAGAGGGGCATTGCTGGCACATGATGGCATATATCACATTGGTAGATGTGCAGGTGAACGAGCCACTGATGGTATGGCTGATGTGATTAGGCCCTATGATGGTGTCACTTGAATAGATATGTGGACAGAGTTGGCATCGGGCTTTGTTACAAGGATAGGTTCCTGGGTCAGTGTTTTTGTTCAGTGATGTGTGGTTGCTGGTGAGTATTTGCTTTAGGTTGGGGGGTTGTCTGTAAGCGAGGACAGGTCTGTCTCCCAAGATCTGTGAGAGTAAAGGATCATCTTTCAGGATAGGTTGTAGATCTCTGATGATGCGCTGGAGAGGTTTTAGTTGGGGGCTGAAGGTGACAGCTAGTGGTGTTCTGTTATTTTCTTTGTTGGCCCTGTCTTGTAGGAGGTGACTTCTGGGTACTCGTCTGGCTCTGTCAATCTGTTTTTTCACTTCAGCAGGTGGGTATTGTAGTTTTAAGAATGCTTGATAGAGATCTTGTAGGTGCTTGTCTCTATCTGAGGGATTGGAGCAAATGCGGTTATATCTTAGAGCTTGGCTGTAGACAATGGATCGTGTGGTGTGTCCTGGATGGAAGCTGGAGGCATGTAGGTAAGTGTAGCGGTCAGTAGGTTTCCGGTACAGGGTGGTATTTATGTGACCATTGCTTATTAGCACAGTAGTGTCCAGGAAATGGACCGCTTGTGTGGATTGATCTAGGCTGAGGTTGATGGTGGGATGGAAATTATTGAAATCATGGTGGAATTCCTCAAGGGCTTCTTTTCCATGGGTCCAGATGATGAAGATGTCATCAATGTAGCGCAAGTAGAGTAGGGGCGTTAGGGGACGAGAGCTAAGGAAGCGTTGTTCTAAGTCAGCCATAAAAATGTTGGCATACTGCGGGGCCATGCGGGTACCCATAGCAGTGCCGCTGACTTGAAGGTATATATTGTCCCCAAATGTGAAATAGTTGTGGGTGAGGACAAAGTCACAGAGTTTACTCTCACAGATCTTGGGAGACAGACCTGTCCTCGCTTACAGACAACCCCCCAACCTAAAGCAAATACTCACCAGCAACCACACATCACTGAACAAAAACACTGACCCAGGAACCTATCCTTGTAACAAAGCCCGATGCCAACTCTGTCCACATATCTATTCAAGTGACACCATCATAGGGCCTAATCACATCAGCCATACCATCAGTGGCTCGTTCACCTGCACATCTACCAATGTGATATATGCCATCATGTGCCAGCAATGCCCCTCTGCCATGTACATTGGCCAAACCGGACAGTCTCTACGCAAAAGAATTAATGGACACAAATCTGACATCAGGAATCATAATACTCAAAAACCAGTGGGAGAACACTTTAACCTGTCTGGCCATTCTTTGACAGACCTGCGGGTGGCTATCTTAAAACAGAAAAACTTCAAAAACAGACTCCAACGAGAGACTGCTGAGCTGGAATTGATATGCAAACTAGACACAATCAACTCAGGGCTAAATAGTGATTGGGAATGGCTGAGCCATTACAAACATTGAATCTATCTCCCCTTGTAAGTATTTTCACACTTGCTTCTTATCAAACTGTCTGTACTGAGCCATCTTGATTATCACTTCAAAAGTTTTTTTTTTTTTTTTTTTTTCTCTTACTTAATTGGCCTCTCAGAGTTGGTAAGACAACTCCCACCTGTTCATGCTCTCTGTATGTGTGTGTGTATATATATCTCCTCAATATATGGTTCACTCTATATGCATCCGAAGAAGTGGGTTGTAGCCCACGAAAGCTTATGCTCTAATGAATTTGTTAGTCTCTAAGGTGCCACAAGTACTCCTGTTATTTTTGAGGTGATAGAAAAGATGGTACTAATCCCATGCACTATATCTGGGCACTGTGGAAGATGAACAAGGCACAAAAATATATTCTTCTGTGCTAGTGTGAGTTAGAAGTCAGGAAGGTCTAAGTATGAAGTGCAGCCACATGAGTAAGTAGTAACAACCCCAGCTAAAGCACAGTGAATCAGAACTACCAAGAGGAATTGCTATTTCCAAAGGGCTGGTTGAATAGTGGTGTCTGAAGGGAGGCCTTTAGATAGACACAGTGCCCCTAGGAACCACAGGGAAACACAACTGCTGCACCACCATTAAAAATAGCAATGTGCACTCCTGCTCTGATGGCCAATGTAAGGGGGCAAGGCAATGACTCACCTCCTCCAGACACCCTTGGAAAGTCTAGCATAAACATCAGTGTTGAACTTGAGTAGTCCTTGCATTCAGTGGAGTATAAGGACCACAAGTGTGCCAGCTCCTTACACCAAGTTGGTAGGGAGCAGCCATGGAGAGCCCAGGTACAATCTAGCCATATATCTTTTATCTAATCAAATTCTCTCTGAGACAAAGGAGGCCGTTTCAGAGTAAATCAGCAATTGGTATTTTATTTAAAAATGAATAAAAACTACCTAGGTGTTTTATTTAAACAAAAGCTGAAATTCTCACTTAACCACATGACTCCAGGAACTGGAGCTTCAAGTAAAACATTAAATAGCACAAAAACACAATAAAATCATGAGAGTTGGCAACAATTTGATACCTGATGTCAGTTTGTGTGGGAAAAGGTAATCTTATAGAGAGTTTTTGATCCTCGAGATACCACAATGGAGCAGGATATGTTGTAGGAGGGACTTAATAAAATGAGGGACTTCTGGATGGGAGATTACCCTTTAGATCTCTACCAAAGCACATGGGATGAAATTGTGATCGAATTGAAATCAATGGCAGAACTCTCATTGACTTAATGAAGCCAGTCTGGTGTCTGTATGCTCACATTAGTCTCTCAATCACACTGTCTTGTTATTTTGGAAGAATTAGATACTACCCTTTGAGACATCAGAGGGGAAACATATAATAAGAGTACAAGCAATATATCTAAGCGTTACAGTGATGTTCATGCATGCATCTTGTAACTTAATGACAAAGCAAACTAAACCTTCACTTTGATGTGAAAGCGTGTTATAACATGTTCTATGGAAGAGATATCGTATTTTTGGTTCACACAGATACTCTTCACCTTCTTTTTGATGTCTGTTCTACTCTGGATGTCGCTGGTGATGGAACTGCCAAAAGATTCTCACATACTGTGTGTTCTTCCTGTGCTCATGACATGCAGAGCTTCCAAATCTAACTGGGAGACAACAATTATGACTCTTTGGAAAGAAGAGGAAGATGATAATCCATCCCACACTTCAACAGAAATTCATGTCAAGGTGTTGACAAAGCGGTAGGAAAAAATCCAGAAATAGCTTTTGTCTATCACATAGGATGTTTCATTGTTTCAATATCATATAATGAACACGCAGCTGCAGAACCCAATTATTGCCTTGAGTGGAGCATCAATACTGCTCACTTCTTTGCATGTGTTTCTGAATTTTCCATAAATTGAAAAAGGTGGAACAAGTTTTTTGTGCACTGACAAGAACATCACTCTCTGAAGCAGAATATGTCATCTCTAACAGAAGCAGCTGCAGATATGAGATTCGGACAGATCCTTGTGGTCCCAGTAGTCATGTTTTGGTGAGGTACATTTTTTGCTATTATTAAGAAGCTGAGGGTAGAATTCTCAAAGCACCCAGCTACTTACAGCATTGTCAGTGAGAAACCCTGGGTTCCCAAAAAGCATTAGTGTTTCAGGGAAAGTATACCATAAGCAGTCCCTTTCCTCCCCAAATCGGAATTTGGAAATTGCTTAAGTTTAGGAGTTTGTTCAATTTGCTGAATTTTGGGGTAAGTCCAAACAGGCGATGTGCATGGAGACTGTATCTAAGAAAAGATCAGAGACTGTGGCATAGAAAAAACCTTTCCTAGTGTCATGATTACATATCAGATCTTTGCTGGCCACTAACTGTCATAATTAGAGAGAACTGCATCTCCAAGTTATTGCTAATAAAGGATGAAATGTGACAGTTCATGTCAGAAAAACAAAGTGAATTCTTGGTCAGTGCCAGCATGAATTGCACATTCTGTAGACTTTATCTGAATTTGAGAGAACAAAACTTTAGAGGAGATAAGTAAGGCACCCACAGAGGTAAGCATTATGTCTAGTAGTGAGTGTTTGTAGGATGGCGCCCATAGATATTACATCCTCTCTCTAATGAATTTATGTAAAATCTTCAGAAAGGCAAGCTGAAAATAATGAAAGAAATTCATGTTAATGCTTCTGGAAATATCTTAAAGTGCAGTTGAATATCCCCGTGACAGTTTGACAGGAAAAAAAGATCTATTTTCTCAGGTCTGTTTTCTTCAACTCTCTTCCAAGAGTGGTGGATTTAGATCAGGAAGTTACTGATCACAAAGCTCAAGGATTAATACCTCAGTAGGAATCAGAAATGCCTGAATTCCAGTCTTGACTCTGACTCCCTCTGTACCATTTGGTAAATCAACCAATACCAGTGGCTTGTGCCACCTGACAGAGATGGCCAGATTTATTGGGACTCCCGCACCCTATTAAAAACACAAATGTGTCAAAATGCATTAATACGAAAACTCCATTCAGTGTTTATACACTGCAATAATAATAAAGCAAATCATATCCCAGTTCATTATGCCTAAATTAACTGCTCAGTTTTTCCACATACAAAATGAATATGGCTAGATATCATTACACAAAGGTGTTCACTGCTAATCTGGACAACACTGGTGTTACAAGAATCAGTCATTCACAGGTCAACAAGTGGTTCTTTCATCTCCTCCAATTTTCTTAAACCTGACCCTTATGTTTTCCCTCCAACCTATTGATCCTGTTACAGTCCAGTTTTTCTACTGTGGAAGCAAAGATATGTAAAAGACAATAGTCACAATTCCAGAAAGTAATTTAATTAAAAGAAATAATCCTAACCTGTGGTAAAATTACTCTATTATTAAGAACTTTTAGTTTCAGCCAATGGTGAGAACTGGTTTAAAACAAAGTTTGCAATTGTTCACATATGCTATGAAAAAATGTTGCAAGAATCTGACGTGTGCCAAAGTGATTCTTTTGGCTTTCTGCCAAAGGGAATTCATGTCAAGCCGGGAGAAAGTTGAGATTTTGCCTATTACGTTTTAGGACTAGCTATTTTAGCTAGTCAGAAACTAGTTTATATGTTTACATTAAATCACACTTTTCAGAATAGGCCAGATTCTGATTAGCCAGAGCACACAACAGGATGTTTGGTCATTACTAAGCCAATGAGAATACAGTTTTTCCAGTAATACCGCAGAAAGAGAATATTTATCACTTCATTATATCAATGCCTCATCATCAGTGTAATGGAAGGAAAAAAGTCACTGGAACTGAAGGTCCTCACAAGATAAATGTCTTCCACTTCTATAACTATCTGGGTTTATTCTTTATGTTTTATCCCCCAACCAGTCTTGGCTTTGACATTCACATAGCAACATATGATCATTAGCCCATGACAACAGTTGATTCCACTGACCATCTTTGTTAAGTAAATTTGGGTAGGCCACAATTCATTTGTGAAATTCATAGTTGAGTGAGCTAGTCTGGAAGCTATGGACCAGTATAAATAATGCCACATGCTGGGTGAGAGGGAAATACACACAAAGATCTTAAAAGTATAGTCTGGGGTAAATAGCACTCTAGTCTTTCAACCAATGCTAAGGCGAGAGAACTATACTATGGAAGGCCTCATATCAGCTGAGCAGGTGAGTAAATAATGCCATATATCACAATGTACATGGCAAGAATCCACACTAAGATCCCAAGGCTGTGAACCATGTGCATGGGGAGGTGGCATCCACAAAAGTCTCGGGAGCGCAGGTGGGGGGAAAATCATGACATATTAGGATAGGGTTGTGACATTATTGACATGAACCATGACCAAATAGATCATTGTTGCAAACAAGGTCCTATAGTCGCACCAAATCTTGTTCAAAGGAGGTCAAGTAAAGTGTCTATGGAAAGGTTGTAATTTGCTGGTTATGATTATGCTGTCTGTATGTGTGTATCATTTTTGTATTTGAGGTTATGAATATTGGCTATGTACTTGTATCTCAATGTGTTTCATTCTAAGTAGCATCAGTGAAGCATTTGGTCAGCTTCTTGAGAAAGGACTATTTTGAGTAAGTGCCCAATTAAGCAACACTTAACTGACAATGGACTTTGAGAGACGCCAATCCACATCTGAGCTTTCCTGGGAAACGTTCAAACTAACATGTAAACAGTGGTGTCAGCCTGCAAAAAGCTGAATTATTTATAGACATGTGACTTGCCCAGGAGGCTACAAACTTCATCTTGTTGCTGTCATTTTGCACAGAAGAACAAAGGGGTTTTCGCCCACAAGAGAGAGAATATAAAAGGCCCTAGAAGCCCCTCCGTTTTTTCTTCAGCTGGCTCAAGAGATGGCCTCTCCATCCCAAAGAGATGCCTGAAAGACACTGGGACAAAGGACTGTAACTACCAGGGTCTGAGTGATTGCTGGACCCAGGCCATAAACCACAACGTTGGTCTGAAAAGGATTGGGCCCAGATTTGGAAGGAGTCTAGTCTGTGAAAGAAGCTTATTGGAACATCTCTAAGGGTGAGATTTACCTGTATTCAGTTTACTACTGTATTAGGCTTAGACTTGTATGTTTTGTTTTATTTTGGTTGGTAACTTACTTTGTTCTGTCTGTTATTACTTGGAACCACTTAAATCCTACTTTTTATATTTAATAAAATCACTTTTGCTTATTAATTAACCCAGAGTAAGTAATTAATATCTGGGGGAGCAAATAGCTGTGCATGTCTCTCTATCAGTATTATAGAGGGCGGACAATTTATGAGTTTACCCTGTATAAGCTTTAGACAGAGTAAAATGGATTCATTTGGGGTTTAGGCTCCCAGAAAGACTGAATACTGGGTGCTGGGAAAGTCCCTGTTAACTGAGAAGCCCCTGGGCTAAGGGAATCTTAGTGTTTGTGAACTGCAGGGGGGCATGGCCCAACCTCTTGGTCTGTGCTGTAGCTGACTGGAGTGTCTAGATCAGCATGACGAGAGTGAAGGGAAGCCTTCTCTGGCAGGGGGGTTTGCTCTCAGTGGTATCCCAGCACAGCTAGTGACAGTCTTGAGGGAGTTTCTGTGACCAAACCTGTCACAGGGGTAAATAATGCATTGTGAGATGCAGGGATAGGGGCATCCAAAGGCCTTGAAAATCTAGATGGAGGCATAAAAAACCCAAACAAAGCCTCTGTCTCAGCATTTATTTTACAATCAGCAAAAGACACAGGAAAAAAACTGGAAGTGGAGGGGAGAGAATATGTCACGCCTCGGGGAGAGAAATATTTGAACATTGGGAGGCAATGGGGGCTCCCACGGTGTGTGCGAGTGTCTGTTACAGCTGTCCCCCTGCTGGATTCCTTTTTTGAGTGGCCACCCCCCCCCCCCCGGCCATGGAACTGATCAAAGTCATAGCCTGGCCCTGCTCATGGAAATGGCTTGTGCAGACTGACTGGAGCCATTGCTCTGCTCAGGGAGGTGGGGGCTTTTTCGCTCCTTTGTCTAGCTTCTTTGTTCGGACCCGGCTCGGTGTAGGGTGCTCTGCCCAGGTATGCAAGAGCTAAAGTGGCCACATAGCTGAGCATATGAGTCATACCTGTGACTCAGAACTTGCCCAGACATGTCCTGTGCCTACCTGCAGTTTTCCCTGCCTTCTCTCCTCCCCTGGATTAAGGGGAACCAATCAAAGTTACTGGTGGGAAACTGCCTGAGTTTGCCCTTAAAACCAGACATTTTCTGATCAGACCCCCGGAGAAGGTCCTTGCTTTGCCACCTGGTCTGATCAGCTAGGGGTCTTTGGGGGGCCCTCTCCCCGCTCTCGTTTGTTTTTGAGCATACCCCCGTTTTTAAACTCCCCTCCCACGAACAACGAATTTGTGCCTGGAGATCTCCTGATTATTGTAAGCGAATCGAGTCCTCTCTGCGTCCTCTGATGCTGAAACTGCTGTTCCTGCTGCTGCTTTGGGAATTGGTAAGGAAAAACCTCTTGCACACTCCCCTTGTTCTGGCTGCTGGCTTTCTTTCCCCAGCAGGCAGACCCAAGCTAACTCCTTGGTCTGTAACTGTAATCTGCTTCTAGCTCCGCAGCGCCTTTGCTGCTAGAAATAAGCCTGCTTGCAGCCACCACTAGTTAAACACCCCCCCCCCTTGAAGCTGTATCCTGGGCACACACCACTCTGCCCTCTGGAACTACCCCTACTATAAGGTGCACCCATTGGGTTAGATTTAGCCTTTAGTCTAGATAAATTGTAATTTCATTTTGCATAGTTGTGGTTAAGTTAGGTTTAGAAAATTGCTTGCATTGTACTCTGTAAATTAGGCTTAAAGAATTGTTGCATTGTGTTTTGTTACTTGCTAATTTGTGTAGTCTTGGTTAAGTTAAAGCATAGATAAGATTTTGCTGTGTTCTGTATAATTGTCTCTCTGCTGTTTAAACTTGCAGCCTGTCTGCTCTCTGTGTGTGTGTCTCTCTCTCTCTCTTAATCCCTTCCCCCATGTGCTCACCCCGCTCCTACTGCTGCCAAACCTCAATTGTATTACTGAAGTCTAGCATAAAACCCCATTGGTTACCCTTTTTCTCTCTAACACCCCTCACATTTTACATTTACACCACTGTGACACATTTTTACCTAGAGTTGTTGGTTATTTAACACATTTTACCCATAACTGTTAGTTGGTTATATGCTGCTGTGACACACCCTTTACATAGAAATTGTTAGCTACCTGTTACATTTATACTTCAGTGTTAATTGGTTACCAACTGTATTGTACCCCACTATTGAAACCCCCTATCCTATTTACTAAAAGAAACCCCTCCCCAATTGTCTACCTTAACAAACCCCATACCCCTCACTATTAAATTTTCCCTGTTTTTGCATTTTCTTAATAAAGTTTATTTTGCACCCCACCAGTGCAATAGTTGTCCCCCAAGATCCCCTACCTGCTGGCAGGGGGGGGCTTCCCTGTTTCCCTCCTTGAGCAGGATAGCAGAGAGTTCCCCCCCACCCTTGGCTCCCCGTGTGCTTGTGGGGGTTGCATTTCCCTGGGGGCTGATGTGCTGCAGGTTGCACCCCAGGTCCTTGTGGCTCAGCTCAGGCTCGGGACGGTAGGACTTCAGCTGGGAGTGGGCATTCCTGAGAAGCTTGGCACTGGAGGAGATGCAGAAGGAGGTGATGTTCCCCATCTTCCTTCACCGCCTAGCCCTGACTGCCCGGCCAGGCGCAGGAGGATGCAGGGGGAGCCGGACACCAGCAGCAGCAAGAAGCCATGGACAGCAGCAAAGAAAACAACAAGCAGGAGAGGAAGAGGTGGCGGCGGATGCTGCTCCCTCCAGCCGCACTCACCAGCTGATCCCCCCACCGGCTCATCCAAGACGCCTTGCCCCAAGCATGGCCAGCACAGCCAGCAGAGCAGAAGGCGCAATAGCTAAATCAACCTGCCCTAGCATCATGAGATTTTTCCCGGGGGCCCTCAAATTGGCCGGGGCCCCTGGGCATCGGGTTAATCCACCACTGCCACTTGGACTCATGTTGAGTAGTTTCTTATTCCACAAGTAGTTCTACTGATTTCACCAGGCACAGCTGCAGAATAAGGCAATATTCATCTTGAGTATGGGGTGCAGCCTGGCCATTAATTTCTCTGCCCCCATCTTTCCCTCTGTAAAGGATAACATTTACCTACCCACCTCCCAGAGGTGTGGTCCTATAAGTCGTGGAGTCTCCACAGATATTTAGTAAATGGCTCAGACAACTGTCGTTCCTTGCTTTAGAGCAGTGGATGTAACCTTTTATCTTAATCAATGTGTATATTAAAGTCTTGTCTATCCTAGAATTTTTGAGGAAATCACCCGCTATTGCATTGTACCTGGGGCTTCTCCACCAGTTATACAAACAATGGGAACATTAGCATAGACCGAGTAAAATATTTGTGTCCTGTCCATGCTGGTGCTCCTGCCACTGCTATTGCCAGTGGCGCTGCCCTGATTATGCAGTAAGTGAGGTGATTTCCCCTAAAGTGCTAGAGTAGACAAGAGTTTCGGACAATATTTTCACAATGGATTTATGGGATTTTTGTGTTTCAATTTTTCGGTCACCAAATTGAGCTGCATTTTCTCCCTTCTATTTGGCACCCAAAGATTGAGGCATCCACTATCTTGGCCTCAGTGTTCACACTGATTAGAATAAGGATAGTCAGAAGGCCTAATACAAAGCACATGAACATTAATGAAAGTCTTTCCATGGACTTCCATGGTCTTTGGATCAAGCCCTCAAAGCTTCCATTAATCTAGAAACAAATGTGTCTTCTTTTCTGAATAAACAATGAAGTTCTTAATATAGTTCTTCCACTTACAGAAGGCAGTGCTCCCAATGTATTCCAATATGGTATAATTTATTATTACAGCTGAAAATATACTATTGTCTAGTATAGATTTTGTTTGATATGTCAATAGGGGCCTGATTCTCATTTACATTACCACTCTGGCAATGTAAAGTGGCCTTAAAATGGGAGTAAACATAATGTACATCTTTTTTAAGGCCCTTCTACACTGCAAGAGCCATAGTGTAAATGAGAATCAAATCTTAAATTATTAGTCACTAAGCATTCTGCAATATTTATTTACAAATAGTAGACAAATATAAATTTTATTGATTTTTGTGGTGAGGATTATTCAGTTGATAAAAATGGTTTTTGAAATGTTATTAATAGTTAAGGCTTTGTGAATACAATTTTGCTTTCTGTCTAGCCCATGGTATACATTTTTCTCTGCCATCTTTCTCATGTCCTTTTAGGTAAACTTCCTGAATGGTAACAATTCCCCTTACTAAAGAAGTGACTTCATTATAATTCTTTGTTAAAGAGACTGATGGGTTCAGGAGTTAAGCCAGCAGCCAAGGACTGGGGAGATGTGGGTTCAAGTCCATGCTCTACCCCAGTCGTCCTGTACAACCTTGAGCAACTGACTTCCTATCTGTGCCTCAGTGGAATGAAAACACTTCATAACATCCCTGTGAGGCAGGGAAGTACTCAGATGCTATGGTAATGGAGACCATGTAAGTACCTTATCTAGATAATAGTTAGACTTACCAGTGAATATATTTTTACCAACTTTTTGGAAGAGAACAGAAGACCTGGTCCCATGGAGAACCCTTTAGAATTTAGAAAATGTGGGGTGTATTTATCATACATTCTGTATTTCTCAAGGGCCCAGCTGCCATATTTTATATAATCTGTCAGGCTAGGAAGACATTAAAAGCATGAGAGTACCTTACTACTAGGTCTGTATAATAAATTAACAGAGTCAAAAAACTGTAGAGAATAATCTTGTCCTAACGGTGATACAGACCACATAACTGGTATTTTCCATCTGAAACTCCAATTATTCCATGAAAATGCAGTATGGTCTTCATTCCATCTCCCTGTCCTGTCCCCCCAGGCCCCAATCATTAATGAATTCATTAGATTTTTTTTACTCAAATCCGGAATAGTCCTTACAATGCAATCTGTGCTAAAAAGTTTTTTGTTTGTTATTTCCTTGATCGTCTCTGTATGTAGTAAAAATGTTACTTTTTTGTTGTTGTTGCAAGGAGCCAATGACCTTCTCTCATTAAAACTGAAGCCCCTTAATGTTTATTTTTACTTTTTACCATTTTTCTAACAGGTACCTTATTTACTTCCATTAATCAATTAGCAAGAAACATTAATAAAGAGATGTTAATAGGAGTGTGAAATTTATAAAGTTAAAGCAATTATTCCATACTACAAACTTAAACATTACTCTCTCTCTCACGTGTATATATATTTATCCCTATCAAGCTGGTGGAAGGCAATATTGAAACTCTTCAAAACAAAACAAATTGCCTGCTGGCATTTCCATTTACCAAGTGGTTCAGTAAATTGTTTTGTTAAGAATAACATTTTCATCTCACTTAATCATTATTCTTCTAAACAACGTTTCCCTTTAGAAAATTCAACACTTTTTGCCACCATCTTTGGATGATTTATGAACTTCACAATCCCTGAACTAGTAATATTGCAAGGTACGTTGTTTACTTGAAGCATAATGTTACAAAGAATGTCAGAACTTTTTCAGTGTGAATGAGGCCTAGGCTACCAGGCTATAGCTTCTTGATATGAATGAGGTCAAAAGCACAATTAACAAATAAATAACGTATATGTAAATGAAAACGTCCTGTTCACTTGAAAGCAGATTGGCTGAAATGTATTGTTTCATGTATTTATAATATAACTCAGTTTACCTTTAATTCAGTATAAAATAATAACTTCATTTATGATTGGCTGACATTTGGAAGAAGGTTGTTCTCTAAGCCAATCTGAATGCAGGGTTTTCAGAGAAAAGTTGACTCCACTCCTAACTCTGAATTTTCATATAATGTCTATATGAGCACAGCACCTAACTACTTTCTGCCCTAATCCTTCAAACATTTATATAAAAGTGCTTAATATTACTTCAGTGGGACTACTCATGGGCATGACCCAAAAACCCACTGAAGTCAATGGGAGTCTTTCCATTTACTTAAATGGTCCATGGATCAGGCCCACACGTACATAAAGTTAATGAGCATTTGCAGGATTGTGGCCTTAGGCCTATAGGAAAGCACCTTCTTACTACTGATGATGTATCTCTAAATGGAATGCAGAAGAAGGATACAAATCAGCACTTCAGAAACACATCACCAAGGCTGGAGGTGTGCTCATCGCTCAAATTCAGCTCCAGATGTAGATTTCAAAGGCCCTAACGTTGGGAAACGCTTTGATTCAGGTTTTTGCCATTAGCCCATATCTAATCAGTTTTTAATCACAGCAAGTGCAATATCTAGGATAGGGGTCGGCAACCTTTCAGAAGTGGTGTGCCGAGTCTTCATTTATTCACTCTAATTTAAGGTTTCGCGTGCTAGTAATACATTTTAACGTTTTTAGAAGGTCTCTTTCTGTAAGTCTATAACATATAACTAAACAATTGTTGTATGTAAAGTAAATAAAAAAAAAGGTTTTTAAAATGTTTAAGAAGCTTCATTTAAAATTAAATTAAAATGCAGAGCCCCTGGACCGGTGGCCAGGACCCGGGCAGTGTGAGTGCCACTGAAAATCAGCTTGCGTGCTGCTTTTGGCATGCGTGCCATAGGTTGCCTACCCCTGTTCTAGGGCAAAAATTTCCGGTCTGACTTGATCCAGTTTCATGTGCAAGTTTGTGCACTGGATTTGACTCTTCTCTGGACATGGCATCTGTATACTGTGGAACTTCCACATCCAGGATTTCCTCTGACCTGTCTCAAACTAGGGGAAACCAGCTTCTTTTCTTCGGCTGCTTTTCATTCCATACTGCGTGCTTCATTTTGATATTGAGATCGAACAGCACCCAGCTACACATGAAGGGGGCTTTAAATAAGTGGATTATAAGTATTTAAGCATGTTTACTTAGCCCAAACTGTCTTGTCTTCATTCCATCAAACACAGAACAGGTCTTTCATTGTTTTATTACCTAAAATTGTAATGATTATCTCTTCCTAACTTGAAACAGAATTTGCTGAAGTACATTTGTATTTCTGCTGAAAAACACAGGATCTTAACAGGATATCTGAATGATTCCTCCAAGATCCTCCAGAAAATGTCACATATCTCAAGTACGTTAAAGATTATGTAATTTCTGTATCAGCTCGTGTTTTCTGTCACCAAGAGGTTACAGAGAGAGCAGTAGGGACTGCAGCATTCTGAAGTAAAAGCATGTCACATGACTGCTTTTCAGCTGTGGTGTGCCATCAAGCTCTGCCATGTCATTGCTATCTGGTGGCATATCCCTCAACTGAATGGCAGGTGTGATGTGCTTTTCACTTCAATTACATGCATTCACAGAATGTTGTAATCATCTCTGGCATTCCATATAAGCATTCCCTACTGTGTTCTGTTCTTTTCCTCTGCTCAGTTATTGGATAGATGGAGCCATTTTTGTCATCCCTAATATCTAATAGATATTTCCCCATCTGACACCGAATTATTTTTTCAATGTGAAATGTCTTTGATTGTGATGTATCTTTATTGTTGGAGATCTAAACACTTGTTTCAGTCATATAAAAATGTTATCAGTTTAAAGGCATGATTCATATAGAAGCTGGTTTATAATTTTATTTTTAAAATCATAATTCCTTACAGGGTTTTAAAGATCCATATGATAGTCTTTGCAACTTTGTGCACTGTGATGTTTACAATAAAATAGATGATGATTATATTTCAATAAAATATTCCTAGAAATGAGATATTGACAATTCCCATCAGACAAGGTGGCAAAGGGCAAGTTATTTCCCCCAAAGATTAATTTGCATTCCTGAAATGGAATGCAGTTAATTAATTTTCAAAAGGCAGAAACTGTGTCATGGCATGTTGGGTTAATAATATATCTTTTTTGGAGTTCCACCATTTGAAGCTTCATTCTGCCTTCTTGGAAATATTGCTATAGTGAGAAAGACATGGAATCTTTAGTCAGAGCGTAACAATCTTAAGGCTCCACTATTATATAGTCTTATTTGAAGGTCTAGCAAAGTTCACCATCAACATCCTTCAATTAGGACAAAATGCAGCAGCTCATATTTTCAGTAATTCCAAATAGTATCACTCTGTCTTCTCTATTCTATAATCTCTTTGCTGTCTTCCTTTAAAAGTCCATGCTGATTTAAATGTTTTTTCCCCTCACTTACAAATGCTTTAGTGATAGCTATCTAGCATAGCTTTCAGATTCTGTCTCACCATATGTTCCTAGTCACTCACTTAGGACTGCATCTGTTAAATATCTGCTCCAGTATGGTTTCAATATCAACTCAAAAACAATTGGGGATAGAGTCTTTATAATAATTATTCTCTACAGCTGTAAAATCGGCTTCTGTTCAAATAAAAAAAAACTATGTATCTATTCTCATTTTTAAATTTTGATCAAAAACATGTAGGTTTGTGGTACTGGGTTCATTTTTGGGGTTGAAAAGTGGAAGCAGACTATTGTGAAGGTGTAATATAAACATACATCATATTGTACTAATTAATACAATTTATTTATCTGGCCTTCGCCATAAGGAATGCTTTTTTTAATATATATAAATCTCAAGATGTCAAAAAGACATCAGTACATAATGTCTTATAAATTAGAAGCCCTGTTTGCAAATAATATTATCTTACAGAAACGTCCTGCCTTTCCACAGGTTTTGTTATGTTCTTCCAAATCTAAAAATGTATTAATTAGATAAAAGCCCACATAACCCAGTTTTTCTTCTCTTAGGGTTTGTGAAGAGCACTGCTATCTTGCTTTTCTCTGCAACCAGAAAGACTGAAAAAAATAATCTATTGTAGCACCTCTTGTTTTACTCATTCATTTTAAAGGGGCTGATGTTTTCAAAGAGATTATTGTTTCAACCCTGGAAGTCCTCCTCTGCAACAGACATATCCTCGGACCTGGGAGTTGTCAGATCTGGCAGGTTGGAAAGAGTCACATACGACAACAAAGACAATGCATGGTGTCCTGGAGCAGCTTGGCCTTCTTTTATGGAGATATAGGATTAGTAAAATATATAATTCCCAGCTGTTGCTGGATGATTATGTCTCAGCAATAACAGAACTACTTTTTACCTGGCTTGGAGGGTGGAACTGATATGGTTATCAGTATTATGATCCAGGCCTTTGTCACTTTGAGATTACACTGATTGTATCTAATTAGGGTTACACCTTAAATTTAGTTGGAAGCCAAAGTTAGAGCAAAATGTGGCAGGCCACTTGGTCAACGAAATGTTTCACTGTAAGCATATCCAGCCAGTGCTCTGTGATCTGCCTAACTGCAGGTGGGTTTCTGGATGGAGTTTAAAGTGTTGGCATTGACCTATAAAGTCCTAAATGGCGTAAGGCATTCCTATCTGAGCGATCGCTCTCTGGCTATGAAATACTGTGAAACAGCTGAGATTTATCAAGGTAAATATATTTATAGCTGGACAACCCTTGGTATACAAGAGAATGGGTAGTTGGCAGGCTCTGCTTTGAAAAGAGATCACCACCACCATCCCTGAAACAGCTCCTAACTGCTGTTCTTCAGGGCATGCTGCAAAGCACATCTTGTTAGAAGAGTTGCTGAAGCACACATTGCTGGAAATAATACTTAAAGAAAAATGAGTAATTTGGTTTATTTGGTGGCTACCTGTTTTTTAGTGTTATATATTATGGGGCTTCTGTTTCTTTTTTAACATGTATTGCATTTTTAAGTGTTTGTATAAGGCATCTAGACTGTTCAGACAGGCACCTCTTGTTATTTTATAAATCTAAGGAATGAATAAATAAGAAACACATATCAACCAAAATATTTCCCGTTCATAAAATATCGTATCATGATTATTTTATGAGTGTTAATAAAAAGTCAAGGCTCATTTGGAACAGGCTGACCCCAATTAAACTTCATCATCTATTGAAATCTTGATCACTTACAAAATTAGGGCCTGATCTGTTAAACACGTATGCATGTGAATAAAATTACTCATGTGTATAAGTATTTGCAGGATTGGGCCCTTAGGTTATAGTTATAGGTGCCCAGAAACTGATTTGGGAACATGAATGAAAAGACAGACATAGGAAAGAAACTTCTCTTGGTCAGAAAATCACTCCTCAGATGCAAAATTTGGGGAAATAAGAGGGATATTTACATTCAGTTGGAATTTGTATAGAATAATATCTTCAGAATCGAGCCCCAAGTGGGGTGAACTTCAGTTAATCATCTGCTAGTCAAATTCAAGAACTTCACAGGAATTCAGTTAAGGGGGTTTTTAAGGTTCTTCTCCTCAGGCCCAAGCTAGAATACAGTAATAATACTTTGTGTGTGGGTGTATGTAGATTTACATCTTCAAAGTGCTGCACAAGCTTTTTAAAAAATGTAAATTAATAAGTCAAATATACTACTGCTTTACTGGAAAAGGTTATATTTAGTAAACCAATAATATCTGCCTCAATTTTTAACAGCTGATCATATCTAATAGATTTTAAATAAGTGTGAATATTGTATTTAAAGTAATGGTTAATGGATGCATATAGAAGCAAATGCTAGCAAATGCAGTGGATCTGAAGATTGTTTTTCCGGAAAAATGTATGTAAACACATGGTAAAAAGATAGTTTAAGGTGGATACTTTCCCAACAGCTGTATACCAGCCTTTTGAACTCTCTTCCACTGGAGTCCCACTTTGGTTGCAGGAGAAATGTAAGACAGGGCTATTAGAATTTTATATTTTAGCTAATGAGTGCCCAGTTTTTAAAACAAGACAGCAAAATAGCATTTAAATAACAATAGAACCCAGTATTTGGGGTAGGGAGGGTTATAATTATATGAATCAAGTCTTATAATTTCACGGTTACTCCATCTTCCTCTTTGTCTCTTCACCTCTCAACTTTTTATCAACTTAGGGCTGGTCTACACTACTGCCTAAGCAAATGTCACTTACCTTGCTCAGGGGTGTGAAAACAACACCCCCCAAGCGACGTAAGTTACATCCACTTAAACTGCTATTCACACCATGCCATGTCGGCAGGAGACGTTCTCCAGTCGGCATAGTGCGTCTTCACCAGACACACTACAGCGGTGCAGCTGAATCGATGCAACTGTGCCAATGTAGCACGGTAGTGTAGACATGCCCTAAATGTAGAATAGAAGCATAGGAAAGAATAATAAATTATGGATGACTGTATTAATTCATAGACCTTATAACAGAGAACTCTCGGCACTTTCTTCACCATGCACTAGCAAGGAGCAACAAATCATATGAATGTTGGTACTAATATTCCTATGTCTTCCAGTAATTATAAGCAATATCTCAAAAACATTGTTGCCTCATCCACGCCCATAGTAAAGTGGCACAGTTTGATAACTATGGATTTAGAGATAGTGAAGAGTTCAAATAAAGTTTCAGTCTGAATGGAAAATTAAGATTTTATCCAATTACAGAGACATACATTATTAGAAAATCTTAATCTTTTCTTTTGCTTTACTTTCTTTGTATTACCTTATTTCAAACATGTAGCAAAAGTGGACATGATATGAAAGCAACAATGCTATGAAAATAAATATTGAGCCAAATGTTGTGATTCTTAATTGAGCAATAGTCCCATTTAATGGGAGTTTTGCTTGGTTAAGGACCACAGAATTTGGCCCACTATGTATTATTTATATTACACCTAGGTAACCATGTGACCTAGATCTGAGGTAGGAACCTGCTGAATAACTTCATGGCCACAGCAGACACTTACCAATGGTAAAGGGAAGTTTATTTAAGGTAGGTGAATCCTGTTTTTCCTATTGTAGATAAACTAAAAACAGTTTATAAATGAACAAATGTAAGTGATCTTGCAAGCCTTATAAAATTCAGTAAAAGGAGGAGAGTTTTAATTTGATTACTTAAAGAAGCCTCTCAAAGAAAATGTCCCTGGATTCAGCTAAGCATTTAAGCATATGTTAAATTGAAGATGAATGGGATGGATTTAAGCACAGTTCTTAAATTAAGAGTGTGATTGAGTGCTTTGTTGAATCAGGGTCTATTTGTGTACAATTGCACCTTGTCTTTTGAGCACCGAATTCCCTTAAAGAGTGTTTTGATATAGGCAGATTAATGAAAATTAAAAATCTTAATTTCAAAGTATATACCACTATATCTGTTTCACCATAATCGGTTTCCATTTGCTCTCCAGGAATATTAATAAGCCTTAAATTACAATAACATTTCAATATACCATTAGAGTCAATTTCAATTAACCTAACCCTTAGCAGAGTTTATGCTAAACTTTATCTCACCAATTGAAGCTTGATGTTTAATAGCAGGATTGGCCTTTTTTAATATAATTCCCATCTCTACCTAAGTCACATCAATCTCTCTCTGCCTCAGTTACCCATCTGTAAAATTAGGATAATTATTTCAACCATCCTTTGTCTGCCTTGTCTATTTAGACTGTAAACTCTTCAAGGCAGGGTGTTTCTCTCACTATACATTCCCACAGAGCCTCACACAATGGGACCACAATCACTTTTGTGGTCTCTAATGTGCTACTGTAATACAATAATAATTGCTCTCTCAAAATCCTTAACCATATCCCACTTTGCCTTCAATCCTATTGGCACATTTCCATTTATTTAATAATAAAATCTACATTTTCAACATTTCTAATAAATACATCCTTCTTATCAAGGCCTACTTGTAGCATTGGAGAAGTCCACTCCAGATAAACAAGAGGTATGTTCCAATACTTTCCCTTAGAAACCTTTCAGTTTCCAAGCATTCAGAATTTAAATTTGGGTTATAACTTCAGCATGGGCACAAAAACCCAGTTAAACAATGGAGGATTGTGCACATTTTTCAATGAAGAGTATGATTGTTGTTTAGGAAGGTGCCTCTATCTATCTGATGCCCCAACTGTTGACATATATCGCTGGCCCCTTCTAACAGGCCTACTCTCACCTGGGATGTAATTGACACATTGGGCATAAGCAGCTCCTTTTAGAATCATAGAATATCAGGATTGGAAGGGACCTCAGGAGGTCATTTAGTCCAACCCCCTACTCAAAGCAGGACCAATCCCCAGACAGATTTTTACCCCAGTTCCCTAAATGGCCCCATCATGGATTGAACTCACAATCCTGGATTTAGCAGGCCAATGCTCAAACCACTGAGCTATCCTGATACATAGATAACAGCTCTTTCTAATCTGAAAGTGCTGATGGAGCACAGTCAGGATAGATAGATCTACAACAAAGTTTGTAAGGCAGAAATTGCAATGCTGGAACATGAGTCATTGGATTCATTTACATAGTTCTGCATGAGGCTAAATAAAAAAAGTAACACTGATTTCCTGCTGATCCCCCTCCTCCCAAGTTAATGAATTAAATCTACTCATGTTAAAAGAAATGGCTGCATCAAAAGATCTGCTATTACCATCAATGTAGCAGGGAAGAAACTGTTAAGCAGGACAAATATTAGGATTTGAGGTGACTCCAATCATAATTGCCAACCATACTGATTTACGATGTATAGTATCAAATTTATGCTGGTAGCACTGCATACTAGTGGAAGTCTGGTGCTATACCTTTTTCTTAATGCTTCCTATTAGCATTGATGACACCACTTAAGATACGTCTACACTACAGAGCCTATGCCAGCATAGCCTCCTACTCAGAGCTGGCTCCAGGCACCAGCAAAGGAAGCAGGTGCCTGGGGCAGCCAATAGAAAGGGGCAGCACTCCGTCCGGTATTGGGGCGGCATGTCCAGGTCTCCGGCGGCAATACGGCGGCGGGTCCTTCACTCCCCTTCTTCTTCGGCAGCACTTTGACGGCAGCTCAATCGGGTTTTCTTTTCTTTTTTTTTTTCTTCGCTGCTTGGGGCGGCAAAAAAGCTCGAGCTGGCCCTGTTCCTACTGCAGGTGCAGCCTACACCGACAGAAATTTTCCTGCTGCTGGAGGACCACCTCCTCCCTGGGTGATCAGGGCTGGATTTAGGGGCAGGTGACCACTTGGGGAGCTGGGCTCAGGAGGCGCCGAGCTCAAGGTGCTTTTTTTGTTGTTAGCGACAAAAGGGAAAACAGAATGTTTGAAGTGTTTCAGGTATTCCGCATGTGAATTCATTTTTCACTAACCTCCTAGAATGTTCTGGACTTTTGTAGAATCTCATGGAATCTTCCAGACTTTCTGAGAACTACATTTTCCTCAAACCTCCTAGAATGTTGTTAGCCATGCCTTCGCGGATATATAAGGGGCAGGGCGGTGCCAGTCAGTCAATGAGATATAAGAACAAAGTAAAGTGAAGTGAGAGCCCAGGTGAGATAGTGTGAACCTTGTTTTATTGCGTAATTGTGAAAGTGTACTTGTGTTTTAAGATTTGAAGAGTGTAATTAGCAACTAATAAAGGACATATTTAATGAGACAGCGGAGATATTTACCCCTATCTACCCAACGATATAAAAGAAATACTGTTACTTCTTTTGCCATGCTTATCAAGTAATGTTTGATGACTTTCTAAGACTGTGGAACATAGACCTTTGCTCTCTCTCTCTCATACAGTCTGTCTGTTTTCCCTGTAGAAAATAAAAGATGCCTATGAAGAAGCCTTCAGGAGCTCAGTATAGAAAGCTAAAAGCTCAGTTGCAATCTAGTTTACAGCAAGAGGTGAATCTGATGGAAAAATATCTGACACAGACCGGGCTTTAGGCAGTAGCATTTGTTACAGTGTAGAAGAAACTGAGGAGATAAGTGTAAATGATGGTAGTCCTATTACTAAGGAATTAACAGATTTACCTGAGGATAAGGAATGGAAATGTGAGGAAAGTGATAGAGAATCATCCAGTTTTCCTGGTGGAATAAAGGAGAGTGATGATAAAGAAAAAAAATCTGGTTTACATGAAAGAGAGAGAAATGATAAAGAGGAATCAGCCTTGCATGATGACAGAAACAGCAGTGAGAAAAATTGCACACCACAGATTGATACATCAGATGCTGCCTTATGGCCAGCAATCCTAAATTCTGCCGATATTGATCATACAATTTTGAATGGACCAGGCAAAGTCGAGGATGTGACATTTCCAGTAAATGAGCAAAAGTGACACTTCTCAAAGTCATACTGTGAAAGAGTGCTTAATAATGGTGAGAAACTGAATTGACATTGGCTAGTTTACTCAAAATCAACTGACAAAATGTTCTGTTTTTGTTGCAAAATATTTGACAAGAATACCAAATAGTTGCTTGCGGTTTCTGGGTACAATTGCTGGCATAACTTAGGCTAGGTCTACACTACCCGCCTGAATCAGCGGGTAGAAATCGATCTCTCGAGGATTGAATTATCGCATCTCGTCGGGACGCGACAATCGATCCCCGAATCAACGCTCTTACTCCACCAGCGGAGGTGGGAGTAAGCGCCGTCGACGGGGAGCCGCGGAGATCGATTTTGCCACCGTCCTCACAGCAGGGTAAGTTGGCTCTGATACGTCGAATTCAGCTACGCTATTCGCGTAGCTGAATTTGCGTATCTTAAATCGACCCCCCCCTGTAGTGAAGACCTGTCCTCAGTTGATGCTCAGAAGCAACATGAAAAGTTACCCAGCCATTTTATGGCCTTCTCCAAATGGATGGAGGTCGAGTCAATGCTCAAGCTCAATAAATGCATAGCTGCAGAAAATCAACTCATTATTAATGTAGAAACCCAGTACTGGAGGAAGGTGCTCAAGCATCTAATCTCTATTACCCCCTTCCTTGCAAAGAATAATTTGGCTTTCTGGGGACATTCGTTAACTTATTCATTGAATGTAACAGTAATTTCCTCAGTTTGGTAGAACTCCTTGGGAAACATGACGAAGTCAAGTAGTTCGTAGAGAAGCTATGGACCATTACTGCTGCAAAACAATTCAAAACAAATTGACTGACCTTATGGCAAGGAAGGTGCTTGACAACATATTGATGCAACTTGGCAAAGTGAAGTACTATGCCATAATAATGGGCTACACTCCTGACATTAGTCACAGTGAAAAGATGTCATCTACAGTAAGATTTGTTGATGACGAGGATGGCTGTATCCAAGTAAAGGAATACTTGGTCTGTGAACAACTCTACTGGAAAAGTCTTAACAGAACTATTTATGAAAGTTTTGAATGAGAATAAAATAAAGCTTCAGGATTGCTGTGGCCAAAGCTATGACAATGGCACAAACATGAAGAGAAGAAACAGTGGTGTCCAGGCAAGGATTCTTGTGCTGAATCTAAGAGCTTCTTTCACGCCTCGTGGCTCCCATTGCCTCAACCTGGTTGTGTCAGATGCAGCATTATCTTCTTTAGATTCAGTATCTCTCTTTGGAGCACTGCAAAGTATGTACGTCCCGTTTTCAGCATCAAGTATCAGGTGGAAGATCCTCATGGACAATGTTACAAATCTGACCATGAATTTGCTAAGTGACACTTGCTGGGAGAGCTGCATTGACAGCGTAACGCCGGTGAGGTTCCAAGTGACAGAGGTTTACAACACTCTGATAGAACTGGCGCAATCAACTAAAGCTGAGGCTGGAATCCAACATGAGACGCAAAGACTTGCAAACCAGATCACCGAACTCCCCTGGAGGATGCACAGCCCCCCCGCAAACCCTCCTCACCCCATCCCGGTGGCCCCCGCCCCGAGTCCACTCACTGGCTTTGCCAGGCTTGGGCCGCTGCAGCAGCTCGGCAGGGAGGAGCCGCCTTCCAGAGGCACCAGAGAGCCAGAGCATCCCACTTGCGGCGGCGGTGAGCCCCAGCCATGGAGGAGCCAGTGCGGTGCAGGGGGGCAGCAGCCCTGCAAAGGCGGCAGCACGGCTAGCGGGGAGCAGCCACGCCTCCCGCCCCTCTTGCCCAGGCTGCAGCCCGGCGTCCCCCTCCTCCCGGGGGCTCCTGCAAGCTGCAGCGGATGCATACGGGCACCAGCCCCCCATTCCGCCCCCGGCTGCCCCCTCGCTGTGCTCAGGCTCTGCGGCTCCCGGGAGTGTGAGCCACCACCACCACTGCCCCTCCCAGAGCAGGCTCAGGGCCCCGCGCCCCGGTGGCTCACATGCCTGGGAGCCGCAAAGCCCGAGCATGGCAAGGGGGGAGCCAGGGGGCGCACGGGGGCCGCCGACTGCATGCATCACAATTTATTCACAATTCACATCTCCTATCCTTTCATGTAGTCTTTGTTTTAATGCTTCTCATGCTTTCCTCTATGGATTTGGTGAGAGTCTTTCTATAAACTTCTGTGGCCTACAAACCAGACCTTATTCCCTTGCCTTACTCTCCATGTCCTGTACTTTATAGCCTCCCCCACATACATCCTCTCTCTCATTCCCCGTCTCTTTTCACAATGCTAAATGCAATGTCTATACCCCACTGATACATGGCTTTTTCTGCATAAGCCCCCTGATTAGTTTCTAAAATTAATAATGAGGGCACTAAGTACCAGTGATTTTATACTAACCCCTGTATACAACTTATATCTAGTCTACACCCTCTAAGTACCTTAGCTATACCAACCTAACACCCATTGTAGACATAGCTGTACAGACAGAAGAATGCTTCCATCGATGATGCTACTATTGCTTGGGGAGGCCATGTTCCTACACTGACAGAAAAGCCCCTTCCATCTGCATAGGCTACAGCTATAAGACAGGGTTATGGTGGCATAGGTATGGTGATATTCCAACCCTGATATTCTATGAACATTATTACACCAGGTATCTCATCCTTTGATCTGGGGCCTGGTCTACACTACCCGCCTGAATCGGCGGGTAGAAATCGACCTCTCGGGGATCGATTTATCGCGTCCCGTCAGAACGCGACAATCGATCCCCGAATCGACGCTCTTACTCCACCAGCGAAGGTGGGAGTAAGAGCCGTCGACGGGAAGCCGCGGAGGTCGATTTTGCCGCCGTCCTCACAGCGGGGTAAGTCGGCTGCGATACGTCGAATTCAGCTACGCTATTCGCGTAGCTGAATTTGCGTATCTTAAATCGACCCACCCCTGTAGTGTAGATGTAGCCTGGGAAAGCAATATATAGCCAATTCCTTCTTTCAGACATTTAGACAACATTACCAGCTCTGGAAAATCTGCTTATGTTTTACCTCTTTGGCAATTGCTTTAAAGAAATTCAGGGAAATTACATTTGAGATTTGACAAACAATTGACAGATGGCTAACAAGACAGGTAAATTGGCAGCAGAGACTAAAAGAAGAGTTTGCTAGGCTTGGCACTTTGCTTTTTTCATACTTCTTTGTTAAGATGCTTATCCACAGTGGGCCCCATTGGGTTATTTTCTATTACAGTATGTACTCTTATTCTTGTATCTTCCTTTTCTGAGGTAAGTTGCAAACTCTTTTAGTCAATGCCCACAATTTATCTTTGGATATCCTGCTTCCTCCCTCTCATACTTTGTGTAAACTTACTCTCAGCTGGAGGCATTCTGTATATTTTGAATATAGTACAAATGTCATGTCATTTTCATGAGACAGTTGTAAAGCATAGGTCCTTCATTTAACTCATCAAAAACAGGTGTGTTGGACATGAGTGACAAGAAAATAAATTTGTTTTAGGAGCTCAGATAGCAATGAGTTTAGTATAAATACCATCATTCTTCTGCTGAGGCTTTTTAGTGGGTCACTTTCTTCATTGGAGAAGAAATTGGTAACAGAGACTCATGATATTTTCTAGTGTGATTTAATGATTTGCCAAATGTATGTAAGTGTCCTATTTACATTGAACAGGGGTAGCCAAAAGTTCAGGCACTTGCAGAAACCCCAGCTAAGACACCACTGAGTCAGTCCTGTTGCCAAGAAACCGTTCCATTCTCTCTCACACTTGGCCCAGTCTCCACTTTTAGCAGGTTGTCTGTTCATCTCTCTCCTGCTTGTGTCCAGTACTTTTCACCTGAGATATCCTTTAACCACAGTCACTCACCCTTGGTCACACACAACCTGCATTCCTATATCTAATGGACTAATTCAGACAGACCTAGGCATTAACTCCCCCTTTGTGCAGCTGCTATTCAGTGCAAAGCAATCTCAGATGAATCTGACTGTATACTCAGTGTTCAGTGCAGCTGGCTCCTTTCTGCCTGGGTTTGATCCAAAACCCATTGAAGTGAATGGAAAGACTTCCATTGATTACAGTGTGCTTTGGGTCAAGCTCCTAAGGCCAATTTTTTTAAAGGTATATAGGCACCTAAAGATTCAGATAGGTGCTTAGTGGGATTTTCAAGACAGCCTAGGTGCCTAACTTCCAATACCTTTTAAAATCTGCCCCCTAGTCTTTATCCAGACAAAAGAAAGTGCTTAACCTTACACAATCCCCCTAATGGCCTTGTGAGTGCAGCTGCTGTAACCAGCCATCATGGATCCCATTTATGTTTAACCCTTGCTATGGAGAATTTCATACTGAGTACTTATGATAATATTTCATGAACCTCCTGAATTATACCTTTGCCATAACTATAGGTAGATAAAATAGCTGAAGTGTATATATAGGAAAAAGGCATCTAGAAACAATTAAATCCTTAATTTGTAAAAGTAAAATCCAACATGATTACTCAATGCATAGTGAAAAATAAACATAACACCAATGTTCTACAGTGCTGAACATTATGTTAAATATTTGCCCTATAATCTACTTACAGTATTAGCAATGGAAGACATATTCTGCACACCACCTTTTGGAATACTGAACCATAATGACATGCACTGTTTCACTGACATTACAATTATTATAGAGTCATAAAGTTTATTCCCACTAAAAACAGTATAGACAATGGACTTGATTAGAATTTAATGGATTAATAGTGTTGTGTGGTGCTCTACCCAAAAATATTCTCTATTATTGTTACTAGAAATGTGCTTGTCAAAAATCAGTATTTTATTCATTTGTTGTATACTGAAAGTGATATTTCAGATTAACAAACTATTTGTTATGATGCATAATTCATCATTAATGAATTTCATATTAATCCATTTTGTCACATAACTGCAAAAGGCATTATTTGATCAGATTAAATATCTATCAAAGAATTTTCTCTGTTTGTTTTATATAAAACAATTTCTCACAGCAGAAAAAAGTTATACTAGTAATTAGACTGGTTTTGTACAGATTTTATTTGAGAACTTTAAAACATGCAGTTTGCTATTTTTTCACTAGATCAAGGACTCAATTCTCCTTCCACTAACTTCAGTGGAAACAGGAGTATGCCTGAAGTATACTACTTATTTTTTCACAAGTCTATTATGGGCCACCCCTGTATTCAATATAGGAATTCATTATTAACCACAAAATCAAGGATATTTGGAATATCATAGCAAATAAAGATATTGCTAAGCATAATCTTGTCAACATTTAATCACATTTAAGTTTCATTTAAGGTATAAAACATTTAAGCAATCCCACTTTGAGTCATTTTCTATTTACTCAAACCTATAACAACTTCCTTCAAATGAAAGTTGAAAACACACAATGACCTTTGAAGAGAAATGGCCAGATAGTGAGGGAAATCTAGAACAAAGCATGCTTCTGTATTAAATTTTGGGCCCTTAATGTAATCACTTATGGTTATGATTTTCATATCCTGAGTATTTTTGACACAAGTTGCATAGACTTCAGAATAAAATAGCTACAGAATACCTCAAGGACAAGATGTAAAGTTCCTCAACCTGTGTTTCTGCGGTTTGACCAAAATCCCTGGTTATACATTTCTTTTCACAATCTAGGGTGTCTCAGCATCCTGCAGTTTGAAATGATTAGTTCAGGAGATTACTCTACGCCCTCCAAAAATGTCCATTGTTCACTAATTTGATGTAATTGAGGTATATAATTGATCACATGCTTTAACAGGAAGCTGTTTAGGAAATAAGGCCCTCATCCAGCAAATCACTTACACAAATTGATTTCAGTGTGGCTACTCATGTGCTTAAAGTTAGGCATATGTTTAAGTGAATTCCTGGATTGGAGTCTATAAACCTCCACTTCTGGGTTTATTAGCGTTTCAGACCAATTCTAGGGCCTGCTCTTGCAACTCTTTCTCTCACACAAAGTCTTACTAGCTTCAATGTGATTGCTCACATGAATAAAGGATGAAGGATCAGGCCCTTAATGCTGTAATGGAGCGGGAGGTATCACCAAAGCAACACACATTCCTAATACCATTAGAAGTGAAGGGATTTTAACAAGAATATATGCTCTAGTGGCAGGGACTGTCTTTTTACTGTGAGTTTCTACAGTGCCTGGCACAAGAAGCATCTGATTGGAGCCTCTAGGTTCTGCAGTAATATACTTTTCACCCAGTGTTTTTCAATACCTGTAAATGTGGGAGAAAATGGTCCTTTTGAATCTTTTATTTGCCTCAGTAATGGGGTCCAATCCTGCTATTGGTGTCAGTGGAAAATACCCATTGATTTCAATAAGAGCAGGATAGGACCCATTGTCTTGAATTCTGTGCACTTCTGGAATGGGCTTAGTGACGCATTCAGGTGGATTGCTGGGGAAAGTGTTTCAAAAAAAGATCCCAGGGCTCTGATTAGCAGTAAACAGAAAATAAAATATGGTTAAAACTGATTGCACCATCTGAAAGAAGAAAAAGATGGTTTGATTTGAAGACAATACAAGAGATACAGAATTATGAAGTTTAGAAATACTAATTTTATTTCATTGGGAAAGTACAGTACTAAAAGAAAAAATGAGGCATCAATTTTATCCTACTTGAAATTCCAGAAGTCTCTGTATGTGGTAACTATATTTTAAATATTTCTACCTTATTTTGTCACTGTGAAAATTGTTCTGTGGATACTGAAAGCATTTATAGAATAAATTGGATGAATTTGTGTATATTGGTTGTGGGAGTTTTTGTAGAGTTCAATTTTTGCTGTTCACTTCCTCATGGCAGAGCCGCCGGGGGGGGGGGGGGGGGGCAAGTGAGGCAATTTGCCCCAGGCCCCGGGCCCCACAGGGGCCCCGTGAGCCCTAGCCCGGTGGCAATCCGGGTCTTTGGCGGCAGGGGGCCATTCAGTGCTGCCGAAGACGTGGAGCGACTGAAGGGCCCCCCACCGCCGAAATGCCCCGTGAGCCCTAGCCCGGCGGCAATCCGGGTCTTCGGCGGCAGGGGGCCATTCAGTGCTGCCGAAGACACGGAGCGACTGAAGGGCCCCCCGCCGCCGAAATGCCACCAAAGACCCAGACTGCCGCCAGGTGAGTACAAGCACCGCAGCTCCCCCACTTTGCCCTAGGCCCCCTGAATCCTCTGGGCGGCCCTGCCTCATGGTGAAAAGAGATATATGACCATTGTTGGTTTATATTTCACTATTAGAAAGTCCCACTCAAGTAAGCACATGGTGTGAATTATGCATACTTTTATTTTGAAGGACTCAAAAAGGCTTGTTTTGGACTATGATGTAGTCTTCAGGATGATCATGTTTATTATTAGTCATGAGACCTGCAATGATTATTTTAGGCCTCTTATGTTTCCCATTGTGAAACACTACCACTGCTTGCTTAGTCCAGTAAAAAGGACATAGCAGAAATCACTCTTCTTGCATTTCATAACTTTGAACAGGAGTCTATTTTTAACTTTAGGTTCAGGTCAGCTGACTTCCCAGAATTGATGGGATACTTTCTTTGCCACTTTATGCAATGAAAATGTATGCAGTCCCTTGCACAGTCACCCCTACATTATTTTGAGTGATTTTGCATACTTTTTTGCATTGCTTTAATTTTGTTTGGGGGGGAAGAGGGTTAGCATTGACTTATTATGGTTTGAAAGCAGGTGGTTGACAGAACAAGCAATTCATCATCTGGGAATTGTTTATTTACTTTGAAAAGTATTTACATGAAATGTTTTGCTTATAAACAAACTGACACAAAGGGAAGCTATAAGTAACTATTTGCATTTGCAAGATGCTAGCTAGAATAGGTCTGCCACTGGTATTGTGAAGTAGCCACTAAGGGGGTTTTAGGTACCTGTCATTTTCTCCTCCCGCCCCCCCCCCCTTTTTTTTTAAATCTACGATTTTAATTAGTTTCAGGGTTTAAGCTTTGGGAGTCCATGTTTAGATAGCTACTTGGTGTAAGGTTCGATAGCAGAGGCCTATTTTGGATCTGCATTCTAATACACAGCTCCCACCCCCTCTCGGGTTCTACGGGATTCCCCCCCTCCCGCAGCACGCGTCCCTCCCGGGCTCGGGTTCTAAAGCCCCCGCAGAACGAGCCCCTGCCGGGCGCAGGTTCTAAAGGAGCCCCCTCCCTACCCCCTGACACGCGGCGCTCCCGTGCTCTAACTAAGAGCCCCCGCCGCAGCGTGCGGGGGGATGAGGCTGAGCAAACGAGGGGGCGTGTCTTTTCCGGCCCCGCCCCCTCCCTCCGCTCTCAGTCCTGGAGCGCCGCTAGGCTGCCAGAGGGGAGCAGCCACCTGCTCCTGTGCTGAGCTGCTCGCGAAAGCCGTCGCGCGCCAGACCCGGAGCCGCCGCCCGCCTGCCTGGAAAGTTACCGAGCCGCCCGCGCGGGGAAGCCAGGAGCCGAGAGGAGAACCCGCCGCCGTCCCGGGAGGAGCAGAGCCCCGCCGCCAGGCGGGATGATGGAGACCCCGGCAGCCGCCTCCTGCACCCACCGCCCGCTGCTCTGCCTGCTGCTGCTCGCTGCTCTCTGCCTGCGGCCAGGTGAGCGCGGCGCGCAGGGGAGGGAGGGTGAGCTGGGGCCGGTCGGCAGGCGGCTGTCACCTGCCCGCCTCTCCCCGGGTGCAGCGCTGCCCTGATCGCGCGGAACTTTACGGAGCAGCGGCGTGTGTGAGAGCCGCCCCCGCCTCCAGCCAGCCGCCCCCTGCCTCTGCGGGTGGCTCTGTCCCGCTGCCTCTTTCCCTGGCACCCTCCCCCCCTTCGGGGAGGGCGTGGGGTGCTTCCTTCTTATGGCGTAGGGAAGGGGTGTGGGTGACGGTGTCGGTGTGTCCCCCCCTCTCTTGCCTTGGGGAGCGATCGCTGGCGTTTTTCGGTGACTGTTGGGGATGGGTGGGTGTTGTCCCGTCTTTACGAAATGCCTGTAAAAGACTGTTTCTTCTCTCTCTTCCCCCCCCCCCCATACGTGTGACCGAAACCCCCTTCGCCGCCCCTGGCTCTTGTCACGTCGGGTCTCTTTGGCTGCGAGCATTAAATCTGCCCCTTCGCGGTGACAGTTGCATTTGTGTGCCCAAGGAAGGGAACAGATTACAAAGATCGAGTCCCACTTCCCCCGGCTTCTCTAATGTTGGGAGTATTGTCTGGTTGGTTGTACTGTGAAAACCAACACAGCCTGCTGCTTTCTGTCTGTGCCACTCACCGCTTCCCTCCAGAGCGACCCCTCCACCAGATTTAGCCGGATTAAAAGACTCCCGGGGAGAAGGGACGCGGTTATTGGGGTGCGCTTCCAGCTCCCTTGCAAAGTTGCTTTTCTGGTTATGCCAGAGCAAGCGGGAGGAGGTGACCTCACCTGCAGTTATAAGGAGATGAGAGTAAACTGTGACGAGCCGGTTTCTTGGGGGGCGGAGGTTGGTGCCGTTCTCTCTAGACCATTACGTCTTCCTAAAAGTGAGAAATGCAATCGGATGGGGAAGAATGCAAAACAAAAGCCATCGGGTTTTGCTTGTAGCTAGTTACGCTTTCAGTTTTCATCTCACGTCTGTCTCAGTGACAGCCTTAAACTTTCCATATGCGGTAGCTCGCCCCTTAAAGACAACGTGTCACTGGGTCAGTTTCCTCTTTTTGTACACAAACGGCTGGATTGCTGCGGTCTTTCTCGGCTTTTCCCCCGCGCTAGTACCGGAGTCAGACTTCCTCTTAGGGGGTGGTTCTGCCGTTGAAATTCACCTCAAGTTTTCCCCACGTTGTGTGTGAGACACCTTATTTTCGATGCTGACTAATAAATGCATCCCCCAGGTGTTGTATTAGTAGCAGAATATGCAACTCTGAACGAATGCCAGTGATTAGTAATATCAACATCAACAAATATGGGTGGCTTCTCTTTAAATGTTGCCGGCTTGAAATAGGGAAACGAGGGACGCGATTATACATGGGGCTACACTGTATGTGATCTGTTCTTTGCATCTCCTTTTCAAAGGCGTGATCGAAACCCAGAGGAGTAGTCCAGTGTCAGAGTCCTGATCTAAACTTCCATAGCAGCTAACTACTTTGATCGGACCCGGCTGTGTGACTGAGGTTGAGGGATTGCCACGCTAGTCAGTGCAAAGTCCGGTATTCCTCCTGGGTAGTTTTTAACAGATGTTTGATTAGATTGAGATGACAAATCAGTTTCATGTGAGCTTTTTTAGGCATTAGGGAAGTAGGAACACTTGGGAAACATTAACATTCTCCTTAACTGTCTTGGCTGGGAGATGTTTATACTCTTTTTGTCAATATTAAACATGAAAACTGAAGTTCAAGGAATAGTTGTCAAGTGTGTGTTCTGCATTCAAGGTAGAGAGTGTCTCATTATTCTTGTAGAAAGAGCGTCAGCCTGTGGTGACATTTTGTATTGCTTTAAGAAACAGCCTTTCCTTTGTGTGCTTGCATTTACAGCAGTCAAGAGGTTAGGGAAGCGTTGCCGTGGAGTCACTGTGTTTTCAGCACTAGGCTCTACACTTCGGTTTCCTCTCCAGTTACCTATTTACGCCTAATGCTTCATACAGGAAATGGAAGACAAGAATAATACACTTCAGTAGAATATTATTTTTCTTGCATAATTTTCATATTTGTCTACTGTGAATTTCCTAAGATGAAACAAGTAGCTAAACAGAGGCAGCAATGTATAATCTCAGTAGAAGTTCTGTTTTTAAATGGGTAGCAAGCTATTCTTCAAAAACAAAACATTGAACTATATTGCAGTTATCTGCCTTAGGAAATGATTAAACACAGTATTTAATGATTGCCAGTCTTAAACTAGCAATGGTATAAAGCTTACTGGGAAACCAGTTACTCTGTGACATAGAGGGACTTTCCAGGCAAGATTGAGAGTGATGCTCACCTTGTCTCTTGTGCTTTATTGGAGAGTAGGGTAAAAGTCTCTGAAAGGGACAGAGGCAGGTGTTTGTCCCTAACACTGAGGTGCCTCTTATCATATTGGGAAAACTTTTAATTCTGAATGGTCTTTTTTTTTTTTTTTAAGAAAAAGTACATTATGCCATCATCAAGAATTTTTTTTAATTGCCCTAATAATATTTTATGCTATTCTTATTCCCGCTTCTGTTGTCTCATAGCATCAATTAACCTGCAGATACTGTACCTGCAGAATTATACTGACTCTGGTAATGCTGGATGGAACATGACCAAGTGCTATCTAAACAGGTTAACGTTGTTATCCACTCCTCTAGTTTGCTGTGCTTTTCTGCCTTCTTCCCCCCCCCCCTTCCCCAGTTCACGTTAACTCGGTTTGAAACACAAGCAGATACATGTGGGTTTATGGCTGGGGGGAG
The DNA here is from genome assembly GCF_028017835.1 of Emys orbicularis. Lineage (NCBI taxonomy): Eukaryota > Metazoa > Chordata > Testudines > Emydidae > Emys > Emys orbicularis. The sequence continues at coordinate 170,144,274 of NC_088683.1, forward strand.
ATGGGATCAAAATTGGTAGGAAAAAACTTAGCTCCCCTTCTTTCAGGTTTGAAACACAGGGAGGGAAAAAAAACTACTAAATCTACTTAATTTCTAGTTTATTTTTAAAACAATAACTTTGAACACTTTTTAAAAAGCTTTTATAGCTGTAAAATTGTTTTGCCATTGTTGCTAGCATTTTGGATTTTCTATTTGTTATCCTCAACCACTTTGTGTTGTTTTAATATTCCCAACAATAAATTACCCTGCACAGTCCAGTTATTGTGTACTGCACCATCAAAGTAATCTGACTCTTGGAAGCTCCCAAATCAAGTTGGCACATGCATTACGGTAAATACGCACATGTGTAAGATAGAAAACCTTATGTGGTGTTTATAAACTTTCCATGAATATTTAAACTTACTTCATTCTTTATCGAATAAACTGTGTTATGGGACAGACTGCTTTCTTCTTACCAAACACTCATTATTTAAATTAATATTTCTGATTGGTCCTGTCTACCTGATGTTTATTAGAGCAAGTTTTCTAATATGAAATGGCATTTTTGTATGGTAATTTAAATGAAAATATTGTTTGTTTGTTTTAAAAGTGAAGGAGGTCCCATAATAATTTTGAGTTCACTTCAGTCTTCATGGTCCTTTCTTTTTTTCTGGCAGATGATAATGTGGTTTGTTTGTTTGAGGTTGGATTCTGTAGAAATTATGGTCTATTAACAAAATGTGTTTGATATTATTACATTGTCTGAGTTCCTGCTCATATGGTTATTCCAAAATTTATTTCTGATCTTATTCTGCTACAGTGTCTTTCCCCTTTCTTTTACTAGGCCAGTATGAACTTCAGATTTTAGGACTGAAGTCACAAACTCCCAGTGGCATAGGGATTCAGTTTTATGCACTGTGTGTGGGGGAGGGAGGTGTATCTTTTTTTTTTTTTTTTTTCTGAATACAGGCATATCTAACTAGCTCATTAAAAATTAGCAGTCACTCACTCATTAAATTTGGAAACTGTTTTCCTGGTTTAAAAACTCATAATTATTTTTATGCTTTGGGATGACAAGAAGAGCAAGCTAGAAAATCTCTTGATGAAAAGCTTGGGAGGCCCTTTTTAGAAGAGTTTGGCAGTAACTTTGGGGATTCTCCTTTTGAGGGTTTTTGTTTGACAAGATAGGAGATGACAATAGAACTCCCTCATGTAATCAGAGCAAATCTATGAACTTTGTGACTGAGGGGAAAACAAAGTACCTCTTTCCGGTGTATACGGCATTCCAAACCCAATCTTTGCTTTTGTTCTATTGGAGGAAAAACTACATTATGTCCATATTAATAGCAAATATTTTCTTGACACATCTCAGCTACTTCCAGGGTATATCATTTCCCCCCCCCCTTCCCCACCCCCAAAGAATAGCAGCTTTTATTTTTTAACACCTCCATATTCCTTTTGCCCGAAAGTCTTCCCTCACATTTAAACTTGGTCCACAGTAATACCAGGATAAACAACATAAGCTGTCTGTGGTTTGCATTGAGAGTATTGATTGGCTTATCTCACCCTAAAATTTGGGAGAAACCTCTGAACACTTGAACATGATGATGTATATGAAAGGAAAAACAATGAACTATTTAGTGCCTTACATAGGTGACAGTGTTTCAAGAGTAATTTATATCCTTTCCATTTTATCATGAAGATGAAACATTTTCAAAAACACTGTCTTAATATGGGTTGAACTGTTTTTGCAGCTCACCTGTGTTAGATGCTGCAAGAAGTGACCATGTTGCCAGATCTGGTTACAATATAGAACAGAAGTACCCAACATGGTTAAAATAAAGCTTGTTCTTGTAGTGTAGACAGCACTGAAAAAAGTGTTAATTTTGCTCACCAATCATACTAGCGCACAATCCAGGCACCCAGTTAAATGGCACTTAAATCCCATCAACATTACCAAACTGAATAGTGTTAATTGTGTCAGGAGCTAAAATGTTGTGACTGGATTCCTTAACATATATAGCCTTTTTTGTGTATGTGGGATCTTGCATCTTTTATAGTTTTATAAATCCTATTGCAGCCGTTTTATTATATGGTTAGCTCCTGTCTTTAATGGGATTTGAAAGGTACCAACATTGTTTCTAGAAACATATTGTTTTGAAACTGTGTTCAGCCCTGCTCAAGAATCTTCATCAGGGTTAACACAGGGGGTATTTATTGTGGTGATAGGACTATTTTTAACAAGTTGTAGTGTATATGTAAACCACAAGCCCAATCCTGTGAGAAAACTGAGCATCACAAGTAAGTTGCCAAGTGTCCTCACCTCTTTGACTCAAACAACAAAAATGCTTGTATGTAACCATAATCAAGTGAAAGCTTTTTCAAAAATAGCAAGTACTGTAGATTGTGATTCGAACTACTAGAGATTTAACTAAGGCCTGATTTCACCCTATTCTTCTCTGCCTCCCTCCCTCCCCCAAGGAGCTGAGCGAACACCTTGCCTCCTATTGACTCCAGGTGAATTATTGGGCACTTAAAGCCTGATTTTTCAGAGGCACTAACCTTTTAAATATTCTAACTTGTCATACTACTTGTATTTAAAAAATATGTATTGTAATGGTAAGACCTATCTGAAATGTATAGTATAAACTTGCAAATGAGTTTGATGCTTCTCTGAGACAAGGGATGGTAGTAAACTGGCTATCCTGAATATATATTCGTACTATTAGCACACATACCAACAACCAGATAAAAATGAATGTTAGTTTCACTGAGGGTGGCTTAATCCCCACTCAACTCTACCTTGGTTGGAGGTTAATCTAGTACTCTGATGTGGTGTTTTGTTTTTTTGTTTTTTAGGAATGTCTGCCTAGTTTGAGATTAAGTTGCTTTTCTTATCATACGTATAAGTCTCCAGAACAGCACATCAGTATCTATTTATTAAAACAAGCCCCACATCTGTTCAGCTGGTATTTTCTTCACAGATAAGAAACATGCCTCTTTTGTAACGGAAGTGATAAATCGGTGAAGAGACTGGTGGAGCTGCAGGGTATGATTTGGAGGTTATCATAGTTTAGAACAGTTCTGTAATGTTTGGTTTAAAAGTATTTGAAATGTCTTCAGTAGACTTAGCTAAAGGAATAGTAAGCTGCTCTCATGATAACAAGCAAAATCATGTATTTTGATTACTTCATTTCACTAAACAGTCAGTTACTTCCAAGGATTGCTGAAACAAGCTATCTATTCATGTTAACTTTTCAGTTTGTTCATACTAATAGAGTAAATATTTTTGCACAAGGACAGCCCTTACTAACTACAAATGAGGTTTGTAAAATACATTGTTTTAATTCAATTTGTAGTTTTTCTAGCTAAATAAGGATGTTACTTAAGTTTGGCCCTTACTATGAAAAGCACTTAAACACATATTTAGGTCCCAGTGACTTGAAAACTTTCCTGAATATGGACTCTTTCCTAAATACAGAACTTTTCCTGAATCAGGTCTTTAAAGAATTATCACAGGAATTCTAGAGTGTATCAGGGCTCTGAATACCTGCTGCTTCCATTAGTCTCAGCAGAAGCTATGGGTGCTCATACCTCTAATAATCAGGCCCTGAAAATATTAATTAGAAAGTTTCATAAAACATATATACAGTGGTTCCGACAACAGCATGATTTTTAAACATGATATTTTTCCAATTAATTCAATAGCGGGAGCTCCACTACCTTATTGTTAAAAGCTGCATTATTTGTGTGTTTGTACTTCTGCATCAGATCTCTGGTTTCCATGTGAAAATTACATTAAGCATCCAAATTTTTTTTAAGAGTGAAAAGTTTTATGGGAGCATTTCATGCTTCAAGATACTGCTTTGGACGGCCATCAGTATTGGTAGGCATCAACAGTGTGTCTGGTGCTGTACAAGACACAGAGGAAGAAGATAATCTCCATGTCAAGGAGTTTACCAGTGCAGTCTAAACTGAGACACAAACCCAGTGCTCTGAGAGACGCAGAGAATGGTTCTGTCTTAGAGTATGACTTTTTCTTGATGGGTAGGAGGTGGCCCTTTTTATTGAATTGGAGCTGCCTGAGTGGGCTTTATGGCTGAAAGGAGTTTTAAGGAGGGATTTAATTGAAGAAGGGGTGGTTACCTCTACACTAGAATGGAAATGGAATACCAGGTGCAGGGTGTTGCAAGAAGTAAGATACAAAGAGAATTGGTGGTTAAAGGATAACATGTGAGTGATTACACAGGATTTTTTGTTGGGCCAAGAAGAGGTTAGAAATAATTTTGTTTATTATATTGCTTTATCAAGCAAAGTTTTAACTTTAAATAACAATTTTGCAGTTACTACTTTTAGATTACAAAGGGAAATTAAAATAGATATGCCATTGAGAATCCCGATTCTGTTTAAGAGGTGATTAGGCAAAATTTGACTTTGTTTTGCATACTAGTAAGATCTGCCTGTTTAATTTGGAAATAGATATGTATTCTAGAAAGTTTGTATTAAATACAAGAAACAGGTAATTACCCTGAAAATCCAAATATAGGCGCTAAGAAGAACTTCTTCTGTGTAAGAGATTTCCATAGTGTCCATTACCATAGTATCTTTGGGCTAATTATGGAGAGTCGTTAGGGATCACCCCTCTTTAATAAAATTTTCTTTTAATTCAGGGTGTCTTATTAAATTGTGTACTTGGAGTAAATTCACTAGTGAACTCAATGTTTCTCTGTTTGTGTTCTAAGAATAGCATGATATCAGTAAATGCTGGCCAAGTGTCTTTTCCAGTTAGTCAATAAATTTGTTTTCAATTGAACAAAAATGAAGTAACTGTATGTATTTTTAAAATATTATAACTTCCTGTAGCCTATAGACAACTGGAGTTAAATCATTTTTCATTTATATAACCATATCATATTAAATACTTATTCCTTTCGGTGCTTGGAATGCTTTGTTTGGTAAGGATTAGATGGTTTTAGTTTAATTAATTTTAATATGCATAAATAAGGATGGGGAAGTGTAAAGCACCATTGCTTCCAAGACTTTAGAATTATAAAGCTGGAAATATGTGGGTGTGGAGCCTTAAAATTCCATCTATCCTACAGGCAACAAGTGATTTATTATTTTCCAGGAACGCAGTGTTAGAATTCATCCTGCAGGGCAGGTGGAAGTCTAAGTCTCCAGGACTGCATGAAGCTTGAGATTCTGAGAAATGAAAAAGGCTAGATGGTGCAGTTCAGCCTAGTAAAAACTAATGGTTAGGTAACAATTTATATTAGAAAAAGCATTTGGGATTTTCTTTTGTTTGTTTAGAGAAAATGTCTCTTTCTGATATGAGGATCCAAAATCAAGATCAAAATGTTGGACAGTTGGCTAGAAGCACTGTGGGATTGGGTTGGGTCAGGTGGGTGGTGGGTTGCCCTCCCACCCCAGCATTTGGTTTTGGTTGATTGTGCAGGCAGGATTGTTTGTTTCTGTATGACTTTTTTTTACATTATTCCCAATGAACAAAATGCCTTGCAGTGTCGGAAAGCTTTTTGCAGACTTTCAAGGTAGCCAGAAACAGCACTTTTTTTTCCTTCCCCTGTCTGGGTTCTATATCATTTATTCCAAATGAAGACAGAATTTTCTATTGGTAAATTCTAATTGATTTTGAGACTAGAGATAATCTTAATGGACTTTACCTATGGGCGTACAGTCTGTCATTTTATAATTGGAGAAAACGCACTGACTAGGCAAGCTTTTTTACAATTGAATCCATGAGGTGGATCCCATATGAGTAACTTAGTTTAAATCCTTGGATTCCTCAGTCTTGATACTGAATGCCAGCTTTTAAGTTGAGTAACTGATGCATGCATATGCTAAGAAAAGTGATAAGATAAAACAGCTTATCCACTGCTAAAGTTCAAGTGAATCTGAATATGATATTATGCGACTTGGTTCCCCATTACTAAACTGGAGACTTCATTCAATCCCTGCTAACATTGTCCCACTTTGTTGGTGAAGACAAAAGAACAGGCAGGCTGGAAGAGAGAATGAAAAACATTTGCCACTCCCAGGTGATAGCTTGCAAATCATACAAGGGGAATAATCTCTCAAATTTGAGTGCACTATTGAGGTTTTTTCCATTTGACATAAACGTTCAGTTCTCAAACTATTGCATAATTGTTTTTAATCTTAGACTTTGTCTGGGGTGATACAGTGGCTATCATAATATTGACTCATGACAGTACCAGTTTGTACTATCTAGCCACATTCCAAACCATAGTTTTATTGCACAAATAATAGAAGGAATTTTCTGGAATATAAAGTTTATTCTGCAGGTACTGTTTTTACAGTTTAAATATACATTGTTATCTAAGCAAAGAATATGCATTAGTTTATTATTTGAGCATTAAATTAGCAGAAATACATTCTTCCATTATGGATATGTAGGTTATCTAACACACTAATGTTACATAGGTTGCCTCTTTTTTTCTTTTTCTTTTTCTTCTTGCAAGTGGCTTAAAGATTCAATAGGAATTACTTACCAAGTTCTCATAATGGCCCCTGTTACAGAGGCCATTATTTTCTTCAGGATAACTGCCAGCTGATTTATCTTAACTTCACTCACTCTGGAAACCTTGAATGACAGGAAATGACAGTACTTGCTTTCCCATAGACATCTAGCCCCCAGTCACAGTGTACAGTACTCTGTACTGGCAGATTCCATGCCCATGTAGAGCTGGTTTGACTTAATTGGAGCTTCTGTGTATGCAGGATTGAAGTTTAGGTAACAAAGTAAAAATGTCAGTGTTATACAGATGATTTTAGACGTGAGATCCCTCTGTGTTCCCTTCAGTGCTTCTCAGCTCTGAATCCTATGATTATTTAAATTTTTAGTCCACTTAAGGGAGGGAGAACAAACTTCAAAAACTCTTTTGAGAAGAGTAAAATAGTGAATCAATCACGCATTTTTACATATCCTAAATAATATGTATCTACTCGAAAAGAAAATGGTCTCCATATCATGATCACCCCTCCCCCCGACAGTCCTGTGAGTCCTAGAGAGTCCCGTGCAGCCACAGAGAGGATTGTGGAAGGAAGCTTTCTGTCTGTAGTCTCCATGAAATGCTGCATTTTGGCCACTGCACCCTTTCCAGTGTGGGGGAGTTTGTGATTCTCTGGAGTTTTCTTGCTGTACAGCTCATGGGACTATTGGAGGGCTTTTTTGAGCAGCGCACATCCTTCTCTGGAAGTTTCCAAAGGTGATTTCTGAGCAATTGTTCTTCTGTCCCGAGGGTGTTGTCACATGGAGTACTGCAGGGGTTCTCTTGTCACCCTTCCTGTTGGTGTACAGGAGGTTGCTAGAGTTAGTAAGCATGGGATGCGGCATAGTAATATGCTGATGAGACACAGCTCCTGTTTCCATTACATCAGACCGGGCTGTTGCAGTGGAAAGAATAACCCACAGTGATTTTTTTCATGAAATGGATGATCTGGCAGAGTCTTAATTCAGTCAGGACTGAAGTGTTGGTTGGTTTGTTGGGGGAAGTATCCAGGAGTGCTATCAAGGGTGATATCTGCACCCCTGGTAGATGAAGAGCATCCATCATTTGCATCTCAGCTTCACAATCTTGTTTTATTAGATACTTTAAGTGTAACCAAGAAGGCTTGTTTTTCAATCTGTCTGGTTAGAAGTGATTCTTGCTACCATCATGTGTACATTTGGCTGTTGAGACTATACTTTTGTAATATGCTTTGTATGGGACTGCACATTAAGACCACATACAAGGTAAAGTTTGTGCAGAAAGTGGTCACCTGGTTATTGAGCAGTACATTACAAAAGAGCAGATAACACCAATACTCCTGTTGCTATGTGGGCTGTTGATGGCTTTGAGTGAAATTTAAGGTGTTTATTTTATCGTATAAAGCCCTAAATAGTTTGGGGCTGGTCACCTGAATGGTTGCCTCTCATCCTGTGAGACACTGCCAGTTTGAACAGCAGAGATGCTCAAGATGGATGTTCTTTGAGTTAGATGCAAGGGGGTAGCATTTTCTCCATGAGGGTTCCTGTTCTCTAGAATTCTGTTCCCTCCTTGCTCTGCCAGAATCTGCATTTATTAACCTTCAGGACATACCACACAACCCAACTTTTCTTACAGACATTGAGGGATGTCAGGGATTCATCGAATGAGACCTGGCATGGGTAGATTGCCTTCTGTTTTTGTGGTAGTCTATTAATTGGAAAAATTTTAAATGGACACTAGAAGAATCAAGACAACTGCATTGAAAACATCAGATTTTCTAATTATGTTAAATTTTTGGAGATGCTTAAAACTCTGGATAAACACCAGATAAAATGAAAAAACTCCATAATACTACACACACACACACACACACACATCCTCCTCCACCCTTGGTGAGGTAGGCATCATCTACTTTATAGAGGGGAACATTGTGAGGCACAAGGAGGTTAAACGATTTGTCCGAAGATGCACAGCACATCACTTGTAGAAATAGGACTAGGACCCATGTCTTCCAGTTCCCAATGAAACACTCTAACCCTTCAACAGTGCTGTCCCTAAATGAGTTTCCAAATGTCCTAGCAACATGGCAGATTCTGAGATGTCTGAGTTCATTTACTCGCCTCTGCTCAGGGAAGACTGGTGACTGGATGATATTTGAAGGGAGAAGGAAATTAAATGAGCAGAAATACATTCAGAAATAGATAGACATAGCCTATCTGTGAAGTAACAGTAGCATATTTGTAGCCCTGTTACTCGGAGGCCAGTCCCAGAGCCAATCCCGTTTCCTGTCAGTGGCTGTTCATAGATTGATGCGGGGGGTGAGGGAGAGCTCATTTGTTTTTCTCTCTGGCAGATCAGAAACTCAAAACCATGAAGCTGGGGTGAGGATGGAGATTTCCTCAAGAGCCATAAGCATCTCCTGAGTATATTTGAAAATCTAAATTGCAAACAGCAGTACCTGATAACTAAAAAAATAATCAGGCTTCTCATTTCATCAAACTTGTTAGAATACAGAATGGAACATTCCTGGCATAGAGGGAGAGACAGCATACAGAGAACTCTTCAGGCCCCAATGCCGCTAAAAATGCTTGCAACCTTTCAAGCCATGCAAATGACAAAGGACTAAGTGTGCTGCTTCTGCATCGGACGTACCTGTCTCTGATAGTTGCCATTGGAGGCAGACTATCTGAAAATGCAGATAATTTTAGTTGCATTGGGTCCTAATGAGTAGTCTGTGTGCTCTCTGCTGCTGCCACTAGGGCTTGTCCATATTATTCCAGCAAGCTTGGTAACTAACTTCAAAACACAGTATTACCAACCACAAGTATTTAAAAATGAGTTGAGTCCCCCAAAATCATGAGACCTTAAAAAGAATTTCAGGTTCTTTTTATTTGATTTTTTGAGTATTTAGGGTACACTTGAATCACATTTTCAACCACAATCATAAGAAGGACAAAACATTTTTGTTTTTTAAATGAAACACCTAAGACTGGGGAGGAGGGATCCTAGTTTGTTACACTTGTGCATTTGAGGTAAGAATTTGGCCAAATATCTCTCTTAGCGGTATGGCAAAACCCAAGAAATGAACACACAAGGAAAAATAACTCTTTTAAAACCCTGACATAGTTTATGGTGCACATGCAGATAATTTTCTTTACATCAGCCTTGCAAAATTATCAAGAAAATTTACAAGCACTGGCAAAAAATCCACTAGTTCATCCTTTCCATAAATATGTGAATGCAGTGCTTGTATTACTTGTATGCAACTTACTTGTATTACTGTAGCGCGGGATGGGCAAACTTTTTGGCCCGAGGGCCACATCTGGGAATAGAAATTGTATGGCGGGCCACAAATGCTCACAAAATTGGGATTGGGGTGCGGGAGGGGGTAAGCTGCATGGAGCGGCCACTGACCCTGCTACCCAGCTGGAGTGCTGGATCGGGGCAAGCCCCAGATCCCGCTCCTCAGTGGGTGCTCAAGGCCGGCTTAAAATGGCTGGCGGGCCGAATTCGGCCTGCGGGCTGTAGTTTGCCCATCCCTGCTGTAGCGTGTAGTCATGGACCAGGACAAACAGAACAAAGAGAGCCCTTACCTAAAGGGGCTCACAATCTGAGTCAAAGACGAGACAACAAATGAATGCAGAGAGACAGGGGAGCGCAAAGAAACAATGTGACAGTATTGGTGAGTCAGCATGATAGGTAGTGGTCTCAGCACACCAGCAGTCTAACCATTCTCAATATTTTTTTTTTGTAGGCCTCACCAAAAAGGACTCTCTTTTTTTTTTTTTTTTAAGGATGGCTCTGAAGGAGGATAATTGTTTGTTTTGACAAGTGGATGTCGAAGGTTAGCATCACGAGCTAATCAGAGGCAGGAATCAACATCTTCATAGTGATTGAGAGATGTTAAGCTGTGGAGGGCTTAGAAAGCAAAGACAAGCAGTTTGTTTGATGCAATAGAGAAAGGAGAGCCAATGGATGGATACAAGAAGAGGGGTGATGTGGTCAAAGTGATGGAGTAGGAAAATGATCTTTGCAGCAGCATGAGATATGAGTGGGCTAGACTGTATTTGTCAAGCTAGGAAGGAGGATGTTGACCTAAGAGTTTGACAAGAGTTTTTTAGCTGTGTGGATGCATAGGAAAGGCTCATCTTAAAGGTGTTATGCAGAAATGATCTGCAAGATTTAGACACTCCTGGACATGAGGGTCTAGAGAGAGAGCTGAGTAGAAGATGACTCCCAGGTTACAGGCCTGAGTGACAAGACAGGATTGTGGTGTTGTCCACAGTGATCAAGAAAGGAGAGGGGACTCTGGGGAAAGACTGAGCAATGTTGAGCATGAAATGATGGTATAGAGGGAGAAGAGAAGTGACCAAGGACATAGCTCTCTGGAATCCCTGAAGAAGGGGGAGGGGGGAATGAGAGGGACCATTCAAAGAACATGCTGATGGAGCAATGAGAGGCACTGGAGGAGAATCAGGAGAGAAGGGAGTACTGAAAGTCAAGAGATAAGATATAAATAGTGCCCTCTACTTCACCTTCCCATGTGATCACATGCATTCTCTATCTCACTTGATGATCAGGCTACCAGTCTCACTGTCTACCCAGGTGTCCCCATTCTTACCTCCTCTCTAGAGTTACAATGACTGCCTGATTTTGTCACTGCTCTATTTACCTCCACACCACAGCATCATCCATTTTTTTTACTCTCTTCCACCCCATCAAATGTGTCAGTTTTCTTGACTGCCACAGCAAGTCACTCACCTTCCTGAAGTGGTGCCTCAAGGTTGCACTGCTCCTATGTTTCAACTATGTCTTTCATCATTTGTCTTCAATTTGTGTAACCATTTACTCAGAATAATGCATCTGAAGGAATTTCTTACTTTCGTGTTCTTGGGTCACCATTCCAGATAACTTAAAAATTGCCTATATACTACTCTATGCATTTTCCCAGAGATCTATAATGGTTTCATTTACTTCATTTATGTAAGTGTGAATGTGTGTATGGGGTGAGGTGGCAGTGGGAAAGGCAATACATTGAGCATAAGTGCTCATTTTAACAAAAATATCTAATTAAATATTTATCCGAGTGTCAAACTTTCTCTGGAGCAACATACATCTTCATTTTTTCTTAATTAGCAACATGAGGTTCAAGCTTTTTAGTCTCTTGGGTAAATAAACCTATGATTGTATAGTAACTTTCAAATAGATTTTTTTGTAGGAGTCGTTTAATACAAACATTAGTGTAAATATATAATTGTCTGTCCCATTAATGCGAAGGTAATTAGCTTATCAGGGTTAACCAACCTTCTTTCTTTAACTGGCACCTTGTCAAATCACTGCAAAAATGAACATTACAAACCCCTTTGGCTATATTAGCTTGATTTGATACAATTACATTTTATTTTAAAATAAACTTTTGTATAAGAGAAATCATATGACGTACTTACTTTTTAGTGTCAATTTATAACTTGTAACAATTTTCGGCCCTGTTCCAGCAGGTACTTAGGCATGTGACTTCAACAGGACTACTCCAGGTGCTTATGTACATTGCTTAATTGGTGCCTTGGTTTATAAATTTAATGTTCAATATTGGATCTCACATTTGATCACCACCTAAAACTTATTTGTTTAGTGCATATCTCCTCTCCCATTGATCGTGTTCGTTATATCAGTGAGGGCTGCAGTAGTCTTGCAGCTGATGACCTGTGTAGGAAATAAAAATAAATTCAGGTTGCTGTTGGGACCATGGGCATGTTGTATAATGAGTTGTACTGTCCCTCTGCTCCCTTTGTAGGTGCCTTTAATGAGATGGCAGAGGACTGAAACTTTAAAGATATAAAGCTTTAAAGATTTTCAGGCATAGGATTCTCATCCGTTTCCATTCTGACTCTGACATATTCTCAATGCATGTTGCAAGCAGTGATTCATTTCATCAGTTGAGGTCTTCAGAGTATTTTTATATTCCATTCACACTTGTACATGTAGCAATATAATATGCAAGATACAGAGACAATCGCGCTTTGAATCTGTCAGCCAGGAGTAGGGAGTTTATTAAGCTTTTGGCTGTGAACGTAACTGAGAAAATGGGTCTATACAAACTTCTAAGGGTTTGTCTACACGGTTCATTGGTCTTCACCAGAGGGGTGTAAATTCTAGTGCATGCTAGCATGCCATGCGCTAACCGGCCCGTTCCATAATGTGTATGAATGTGGTACTGTTTGAAATGGAATTACATTCATGTTCACTAGGAAACTTTTTAGTGTGCTCCAGCAGGGCCCACATGGGCCAGTTAGTGTGTGACACACTAGTGCGCACTGGCATTTACATCCCTCTGGTGAGAACTAAAATACCATGTAGACACACCCTTCAGTTATCTCATCACCGTTTTTCTGATTGCTAACTAAAATGCAGGGAAATCCTTTAAAACAGATTTTTGCTCTTGTAACTATTTTAATGAGACTTAATGTGAAAGATACATCTTTATAGATATTCTTTATTAGTTTTGAGATCAGGATACATTTAATTAAATGCATGGCTATTAAATCCTTAAATGTTTACTTGTCCATTTGTGGCTGCAGTTATAATTAATACAGTTATGGTCCCATTCATGTGTGCTGCATACCTTTTTTCCACCCGAAGTGAGGTAGTTGTGTTTCTTTTGTGTACTAAAGACTAAGCACTAAAACCTATCCTGGGAGTTTATTTTCATTGAAATTTATTCTTGGTGAGTAATTTTCAGTGAAGCATATTTTTTGTTAGATCACTGAGAGTATTATTATGTATTTCATCTTTTTTGGGGAGTCCTTTTTGGATGCAGAGACTGTAAATCTACAGAATGTAAGCTAATGAGAAATCACCATGAGTAGCTAAAGGAGATTTAAATCACAAACTTATCTGGGGAAAACTATAAAATCTTGGCTCACATGGAGTGAAATTGTGATAGGAAGCATGATCTCTGCAAAATTTACTAGGGAAAATGGAACTAACTAAAAATGATGCATTGTTGCAAGTGTCAGTGAAAGCCCTCTATTCTCTGCATAATGGTCTGGGACATTAAAAGGGTGTTACATTTGGCCAAGAAAAGATTCAAGACTTGGCTAGAGTTAGATGCGGTACCTTTTACTTGCAAGGTCTTGTTCAGTTGAAATGGAAGAATGAAAGCAAAGATCTGTACTAGGTTAAACTTTTTTTTTTTTATTTGAAGCAAATCAATAATTTTTGTGCTTGCGCTAACCACCAATATGTTGTGTTAAACCTTGATAATACTGATATATTAATGATAGGATGTGGTTGGTCATCTCAAACACACCACAGGGTTTCTAGTTCCATTAAAAACTGGGACACCAAAGGGTATGTCTACACTGCAGCTCCCAGCCTGTGTAGACGGACTCATGATAGTGGGGCTCAAGCTACTGTGCAAGAAATAGTGTGGCCGTTGCGGCTCAGGCTGAGGCTTAGGCTCTCAAGCCATGGGGATCGAGTGAGCTTGCCTGAGCTGCAGTGTCCACACCACTACTTTTAGTGTGCTAGCTAGAGCCCTGCTAGGGTGAGCTGGGAGGCTCGCTCCCAGCTGCAGTGTAGACATACCTCCTTTTTGATGATGTCTTTACGTATGTGGCTGTTAAGAAGTGAGGTCTGTTTCTAACTCTCAGTTCTGACCTTTAACACAAGGCCATCATTCTTCCCTGTGCTATGTTAGCATCTTGATTGTGTAAAACAAGATTTTTTATGTGTTTGTCATACCACGTATAACATCATAGAGGCCTGGTCTACACTACATAAGCTGCCTTATGTTGACCTGACTGTCATTATCTATACTGCAGTGGTGCTCCCGTCGATGTAAGTCGCCCACTACATCGACTTAATAACTCCACCTCCGTGAGAGGTATAGCCCTTAGATCGACGTAGTTAGGGCGATGCAGTGTTCGTGTAGACACTGCATTACTTACATGTCGGTTGGCTATCAGCCCCATGAGGGGCTCACAGCTGGACACCCCTTCCCAGGGCTGACAGCCCGAGCTGTCAGCCTGGCGTAGGGCTCAATTTCACAGCAGGGGGCCTACCAGCAGTAATATTGACATTTTTGTCAGTTTCACAGCTGTTATTTCACTTTTTGCTCTGGCTGTCAACTCCAGGGCTGGGGGCTCTGGCTATGAGCCCCAGTGGGCGGGAGGGGGGAGGAAGCAGGCTCCTGCTGTGAGCCCGCGCGGCTGTCAGTACCCCGCACTCTGGCTGCCAGTGTCTTACAAGGCCCCACTTTAGTCAGTGCAAGTGCTCCTGGTGAGGACGCGCACCATCGGCAGAAGGAGGACAGCATGGACACCAACAGTTCGGTGGCTGTAGTTCAACCTAACTTTAGTTGACCTATTTAGTGTAGATAAGCCCGGAGAGAAACAGAAAGCTTGTTTTCTTTCTGCTGAATATGCAAAACTGGTAGGGCTCCTTCATGTATGTGCAAAGTAGTTAGCAGAGTAACTTAGATCAGGTCTACACTAGAAACTTTTGCCAGTATAGTAATGTTGCTTGGAGTGTGACTTTATTATGATGTTTTTATGCTGTCGAAAGCTTTAGTGTAGGCACAGTTATAATGGCAAAAAAGTGCTTTTGTTGCTGTCGCTTATTTCTTTCAGGGAACTGGTATAAACTATACTGGCAAAAGCACTGAGGCCTGTAGATTAGGCCTCAGAGCTGTACTCCTTCACACAGGAAGGAAAGGGAAACCAGAGAGCACAGGAGTCCAGGCAACACTCTTTACTGGAGGGGAGGAACAGAGTGGCTGGAACTGCTGCCCTTGTGTTTTTGTTTGTTTGTTTGTTTTTAACTAGAGGGGGAAAGGAGAGATAAAATTGAGAGAGGTGGGGCTTTGGGTGTTGGTTTGTTTTTAACATGTAGGGATATTGAATATAGCTAGAAAAAAGGATTGAGAGAATTTTAGGGAATAAGTATGTGAAGGAAAGAGACAATAAAAGTAAATAGCCGTAAGGTTATCTTTCTATATTTCTACTTTAGTCCATCTTTCATTCACAAAGAAAGTAGCCAGTGAAACAGATACAATATATAAAACATCTATGTTTCATATATAGCCTTTAATAACAATGCAATTGGATGCATGGTAATAGAATGAATCAATTATAGCCATCTCTTATCAGAAGTTAGCAAATGGCAAATTAAATTTACTTTTTCTAATCAAATGTCCAATCCTACAACTTATTACCACAGGATACAAGCTATTATAATTTTCAGTATAATTTTCAGTAAATACCTGCAGTGATTTAGTGTAGCTCTACAGGATTCTCTATTGGGGTATTATCCTGCTCTCTTTATATCTCCAATGGCTGGTGATGGGACACTGGAAGCGGAGGGCTCTGAGTTACTACAGAGAATTCTTTCCCAGGTGTCTGAGTCTTGCCCTCATGCTCAGATTCTAACTGATCGCCATATTTGGGGTTGGGAAGGAATTTTCCCCTGAGTCAGATTGGCAGAGACCCAGGGGGGTTTTCACCTTCCTCTGCAGCATGGGACACAGGTCACTTGCAGGTTTAAACTAGTGTAAATGGTGGATTCTCTGTAACTTGAAGTCTTTAAATCATGATTTGAGAACTTCAGTAACTCAGCCAGAGGTTAGGGATCTATTACAGGAATGGGTGGGTGAGGCTCTGTGGCCTGGAATGCGCAGGAGGTCAAACTAGATCATGATGGTCCCTTCTGGCCTTAAGATCTGAGAGTCTGTCTTTAAAGTTTTTGTCAAAACTGGCTTTCCTGGGGTCAGGATTGAGCCCTTAATTTCCAGTGCACTCGTTGGTTAGCCCGGAATGAATATGATGGGTGTATTTTCTCATGAATTAAATACTTATTTGCTCACCACAATAGCTCCCTTTCAGCTCCATGATCTTGCTACTCGCCCCGCCTCCCCAAAATTCCTTCCTCCACACCTGCATAGACATAGCAGGTTTGACAAGGAAGAGAGAGGAAAAAAGCATCCTCCTATTACCACAATTTTTTTCACCGGGGTCCTGGAATTTATTAGTGACTATAAGTGGGGGGAGGGGGGGTCTTGGTTCTGCATTGCTGGTGACACAGACAGTTGCCTCCATGAACTAGGATGATGTGTCTGCATCAGAAAAATGTAGGTCTTCCTACCCTGACTATCACACTGTAGGATCATATCTAGTTTTCTATTCACTGTCACTCATAGTTTTTATCAGCCTTATTTTTGAAGTATCTCCGTCCTATAGAATCTCCGTTTATTTTTGTTCAGGTATCTTAGCATAATTTTCTCTAGTGAGTCTTTATTTCTTGATGAAACTTCTGACCTTTTTAGGCTCTTTCACATTGCTTCTGTCTTTGCTAATGATTGCAGTCTATGCCAAGGTTAGTATCCTCTGTATCATTCTTTATTGTCTTTAAATAAAGATGCCACATAAAACCGGATAAAAGCTGATCCCTGACACTTCACGTTGACCGCTAAATTAAATGAGTACGTTTGCAGTCCTCCAGTCTGTTTCATGTGACATTTCATATTATCTGTTCTAATTCAAATTAACTTTTCAAGTAATACTTTGTGTAAAACTGCAAAAGTGCAGGTATTACATTTAATGCATTCGATCATCCAGTGATTTTTGTATTTACATTTTGAAAAGTCTGCATATTTGTGCTTTATAAGCCCATGCTGATTATTTCTCCAGGATCTTGTATCATATTTTTGTATATATTCAGCTACATTACTTGCCAGATGATGATATGGCAGGATACTGATCTCCACTAAAAAGTGATTACATTTGTGCTTTTTTCCCAGTTCTTTTAGCTTGGTGGATTCTTCCCTGACTTTTGACAAATAGCGGTTCAGTAAAGTTTATTAGCTCATTACCCTAAGATTCTAGGGTGAATATTATTCAGGCCTGATAACTTAATGTTCAACTCTTCCAATTTTTTTTGTTTTTATGCGCTTTTGATCAACAGTTATATTGTCACCTTTTTATTAGTCCATAATTATATACATGAATTATTATTATTTTTCTTGTTAAAGACCAATTTTTAAAGGGCAAGCTTAGCCATTTTATAAACTGGCCTACTTCCTATTATTTTACCCCTTGATATTTTTGTAAAAGCACTTCTCATTCACCTGAGCCATTTTGGCTAACATTATGTTGTTCTGCTCTTTTGCTGACCTTTATATTCTCACAAGCCTTAACTGACATTCTAGTTTTGGTTTCCTAAACAGAACTTCACTTTCTGGTGCAGGCTTGTATTTTGACCTGTACAGCAATGATTAGTCATTCATTTCAAGTTTGTGATTATTCTTATGTATGCTCTCAGCAATGACTTCACACTGGGAAATCACACTGCAGCAGACTGTAACAGAAGTGAAAATGAAAGTATTTTTTTAGGTATGTTTGATATCTTAATTTAACAATGAAAAATAGTTACTTTACTTTGTAACCGTCTGGCTTGAATCTCATTTCAGGATTCAAAATTAGCTTCAGCCAAACTATCTGAAGGGTATTCAGACAACTATTTTTGTGCACTCTCAAGGGTCAGGCACTTCTCAGGTTGTCACCACATGTTCTTCAAACCACGTATTGGGAAATTCTATTCTGTATTGCTGCATTGGCAAAGTCATTACTGTGGGGGGGGGGCGGGGGAAAAAATCTTCACTTCTGCTGGTGGCCCCTTTGAGGCCTGGGGAGAGTCTTTTGAGACTCTCCCTCTTTCAGAGAGTCCACGTAGATGGAGAGAATCTCTTGATGAAGTGGCCTGCTTGAATTCCTTGCATTCTGCGGGAGGCCATCTGGCCTTTAGAGGGAGTAAACTCCCTCTCCTCCCAGCTTGACCAGTCTTCTGTGCAGTGCCCCTGCAGTCACTGCTCAGAGCTGCCTCTCGGTATTACTACATCAGCAGTGTTATGAGAGGGGAGAGGGAGTTACTTGAATAGCTGGGTACTTTTTAGCAGAGGAGAAAGAGGCCTTGCAGGAAGGAAGCATATTCCTTGGAAGGGGCAAGACCCCCTCCCTTACCCCAGCTTCTGACGTGGTGAAGATAAGACCAAAGTAGGTGTTGCTGATTAACTGGAAGGAATGGGAGAAAGGCCAAGGAACTTGTTACTCAGTGGGGGGGGAAATTTAGCAATAACTACATTAATAACTGTTGGATGCATGAGGGTGAAGAAATGGAGGACATATGTCAAATGGGGGAGGAAAGAGTTAGAGTGGAAGAGGGGAAACTGGATGGAGCAGGGGAACAAATTGATATATGGGATCTACTTTGTCTCTTTCCAAGAACCTATATTAAAGTCTTGAATATCCTCATTTGTTTTATGTAGCACAATCTCTAAGTTGTGTTATACAAGCTCAGTTTAGCACCAAGAAAAATGAGTCTGGATAGCTCATTTGCTTAATCAGTGGATTTCAAGCTGGGAGTCCGCAGACTACAGTAGAACCTCAGTTCAAAAGTTCACAACTGAACATTGACTTAATATAGCTTTGAAACTTTACTATGCAGAAGAAAAATGCTGCTTTTAACCATCTTAATTTAAATGAAATAAGCCCGGAAACAGTTTCCTTACTTTGTCAGATCTTTTTTTTTAACAAGCTTTCCCTTTATTTTTTCAATAGTTTATATTTAACACAGTTCTGTACTGTATTTGCTTTCTTAAATTATTTATTTATTTATTTTGTCTCTGCTGCTGCCTGATTGCGTACTTCCAGTTCCAAATGAGGTGTGTGGTTGACTGGTCAATTCGTAACGCTGGTGTTCATAACTCTGAGGTTCTGCTGTATGCCTAAGATTTCCAAAGGGGTCTGCACCTCCATTCAAAATTTTTTAGGGGTCCTCAAATGAAAAAAGGTTGAAAACCATTAGCTTAGATAATTCATAAAAGCACCCATTACTCTGTTCTGCAGGACACTTGAATGATTCATTGGCTCGTGTAAGTAATAGTAAGCATTTTTGGTTAGTCCAGAATAATTCATAAGACTTATTAGTCCAATGATTTAGCACAGGACTGGTAGCTCACAAGTTCTGATCTCATACCCAGTGTATCTCTTTGGTCATAGGCGAGCCGCTTAGTCTTTGCCTCTGTTTCCCCATCTGTAAAATGGGGATGAGTCCCTCACAGAGTTTTGGATTACTTATTGTTCTCAGATCACTTTGATGATTAAAAACCACTCTATAAATATTTAGTATATATTAATATAACCACAACAGTCTTGATCTATCTATTGAGAGAGTATGGCGGATACACTGAATAAGAAATTCAAAATGAAAGATGTAGAAATTTACATAAAAATAGAGCTTTAGGAGAGAATTCTTCATGAACTAAGATGACTGATAACAGTGAGGTGTCCAAGGCCAGTAAAGTAGCAAAAGCATGTTGTTCTAGGTTTGTCTGAAACTTGGGGTTTTAAATTCAAAGTCAAAGTTTCTCTTCAAGGGGGGCTCCAGAGGCAGTCTCTAGAGGAAGTGAAAAATGTAAATGCTTTCTTCGCTTTCCGGTTTGTTTTGCACAGCTTACAAAAATGATAACTGTACTTCATTTTTATGTTATGTCTAGTGATAATTAGGTGTTTTATTACCAGTAAACCTTGTGGTTCAATGTGTAGTCAATATTATTAAATCCATTTTTTCATTACGCATTTCTGCTGCTGATCAGTTATGAAAGCTACTTTTAATTTAAAATCAATGGCATAAAATATTTTGTTGGAGTTCAATTTATTCAGAATATAAAGTATGAGAGAATAATGTAATGTATTTGATAATGTTCCCAAATGCTATATCTTCCCCTCTGTGTTTGCAGCAGCAAGGTAAAAAGAGGGAAAAAACACAGTTCTTTACTTAAAAGTTGGGTTGGGCAGGATGAATGTGCATTTGGGACTCCACAGCTTTTGAAGGGTAAAATAGGGCCAGGAAAGAAAGCAGAAATGGGTCAGAACCACTTTCTGTGGAATTATTTCCCCTCCAGAGTTGCTGGGAGTTTGTATAAGTTAATGCTGACAGTGAGTTTTTCCAGACATCTAACATGAAATGTTAACCCCAGCCCTCTTTGGGAATAGGTGTAGCCTGGTTGTATCTGGGGAATCCATTGAAGCATGTCATCTGATGGATGCTCTGAGATCCAGTTTTCATGACATCCATGCATTTGGAGGGCCAACCCTGCTGCAAGGGGAGACAAACTCATCCACTCTTTTGGGGATCATTCAGTAGAAACTCTGGCCATTAGTACAGAGTTTTCCAGCTAATTCTGGCCTTTCTTTGCCTTCTTACATAGGAGGACATGAATTATTACTGAATTTACTTTAACAATACCATTTGGTGTCCACATTTTTTTCTTCACAATAATTTCTCATATACTTCAGAAGCCTGTCCCATAAACGCATGAACAAAAAATTATATCTGTCACAGATTAGTAGGAAAACATCTGCTCTCTCTTGACAAGAGAAACAGGCCTGTGGTCTGGCAGCAATGATCAAGCTAACACTTTTTTATTAATTTGTTTCTTTCTAAAACCACACCACAGTGAAAGCTACAATAATTACCGAAAGAAGGTGCAAGTAAGTAGTGGTAGGAATTCCCTGGGCAGGGACTGTATGAGTGGATGGGGCGCCCAGGACCACCTGCTGTGACACCACTCCTCCACAAATGGGACGAGTTCCCCGAAGCTGCGGGGCATTGGGTCTGACCTTAGGGTGATGAAGGTGTTGGGGAAAGCCACGGGCTCCCCTTCCTGAGGATGGGAAGGGGGGCGAGGGACTGACCCCGGTGCCTGTGTCACCCCAGCCGCGCCTCCGGCAGAGGGTGGCAGCAGGGTTGCTCATGGCCCTCCACCACCACGGGAGGAGGTCTGCATCCCACCGCATCCGCGGGGATGATTGACCTTCATGCAACGCTTAGCCAGGTGTAGCCCCGGGAGGAACCCAGGGCTGCAAGTGCGTTGGAAGTGTCGATGATCAATGTGTCCTGCAATTCACATTAATTCTCGCAGCCAGCTGTGTTCCTCATCGTTTTGTAGCACGTTGCATCCCTGATCCTGACTGGGCCTTTTGGGCACTACTGCAATATAAGTGACCTTTAAAAAAAAAAAAAAAGTTTCAGTATAAATTCCCATTGTAATTTGTGCTGAAATGGCTCTCAAGTTACAGAAAGGGACAAGGTGCACCTGGTAGATGGGATCGATTGTAGATATTAACATGTTACAACACAAAACTTTACCCTTAAACCTATTCAGCACTCCTGAGTGTTCTGGTCACACTTGCTGTGTTCTACTTGTAGGCCTGGTCTGTACATTAAAGTTTTGCCAGCAGAGCTGGCTCGGTTAGGACTGTAGGAAAAATTACACCCCTATGCTGGCAAAAGCCCTAGCATCGCTGCCGTTACAGCAGCAAAAAAGCCCTTTTGCTGGTGTAGCTTATTTTGTTGGGGGAACTTGTACAGACCACTAGGAGGGTTTGCTGGTTTAGCTATATCCACACCCTCTTCCTTGTATGGACAAGACCATAGATTGGATGTGACATATCTGGCAATGTATCCTTTCTTATCTGATTTTTAGGTTTTGTCTACACTAGCACTTTTGTAGGTCAAGGGTATGGGGGGGGAAAAACCCTGACTCTCATAAGTTTTACTGATAAAAGTGCTTGTGTGGACAGCAATATGTCAGCAGGAGAGGCTCTCCTACAGACATAGAGAACACCGCTCAGTGGGGGTGGTTTAATTATGCCAGCAAGCAAGATCTTTCCTTTTGGCAAAGAGTGGCTACACGGGAGACCTTACAGCGGCACAGCTATGGCGGTATAGCTGTGCCGCTGTAAAGTCCGTAGCGTAGACATGGCCTTAGCTAGAGTGAGACTGGACCTATAGAAACCTTTCTCTCAGTCCTTATTTTCTAATAGCTTATGTCAGGGTTAGCTCACAAAAAGTAAAAGGACTCTTACATAAGTGGACCCTTTGCAGTAGTTAAGTAGGACAGCCATTCACCATCTAACAAGTTGGTCAGAAGTAAGTGGCAAGTCTGTGGAATGAAGCTGCGCTGTTGGAAGATCTCAGTGGCTTACTAGTCTTCCTTGGGCAAAATGAACAACTCGGTAATGCTTGGCGTTATCTAATGATTGACTGAAATCCTATCAGTCAGGTCACCCTAAACCTTGACATGGAAAAGTAGGAGACTCTGTGGTGTTACTGTCCTTTCCTTTACTCAAACACAGCACTCTCAGCCAAAGTTGTTGTGTCTTTCATGTTTGTTGTTGTGGTGAGGTGAGTGAAGTGGTAACTGACCGTTGACTGGATAAAAGAAAATGTCTTTTTGACTGAGGGTATATCTACATTGGCGCTGGAAGGTGTAAAAATAGAAGTGTAGCTATGGTGGCACAAGTGGTGGGACAGACTAGCCCCAAGTACAATAGCATCTGAGCAGACTAAGGCAAAGTAAGACCAAACTTCTATTTTGACTGTTATTGAAGGCTATCAAGTATCTGATGAGAACACATTCAGTATAGACCTCAAATAGTTCTTAATGCCATGTCATCAACGCAGAAAATACTTTATCTCTACATTTTAGATGCTATACTTATGGGGTCTTGTTTAATTTGTGCGTGTATGAACATTTTAAATCAGTGATTAAAGAATTATACACATTTCTGGGCTAAAGCAAAATCCAGAGATGTACACTCTTTCAAGGATATTTTATTTGAACAAAGTCCTATTAGAGTTCTAATTCTTGGGTTCAATATATTTTTTTTTGACGGGGGATAAGGGAGCAGCCTTGTGCAGCTATTGGAGTTACAGTATTTCATGGGCGCTCTAACCCTCTGGATACAGAAATTCATTTGATAGAATAGGTTGGGAGAGGTTTTTAAGCAACTAAAGTTTTGTCATCTTGATCATCTCTTTGCATCTGAATATTGCAGACACTTGTAACAAATGACTGGGGGACCCAATTTTCCCATTGAGCTGGAATCTTGAAATTTGGTACTCATTTATCATGGGTTGTTAAGTACAGAAAAACATCCCAGATTGGATCTTTCCATCAGAAGTCCACAAAAGAGCCTCAGCTGTATTTCAGATTTTAACTCTGCATGTACCTTTATATGCATAGCAGAGGTAATAGTTCGTTCTCTCTCCCCCCCCCCTCAGAAAATGAAGACAACAGTTCTAATTATTGAATTTTAGCTAAGAAATTTTCCATAAATGTATATCGGGTGGGCAGTTCATTAATTTTGCTGTTCAATATTGCCATCTAATGGATAGTTTCATGTTGCTCTGGAAAGTATTTGATTATGGGCTGCTATTCGAGTTTAGTCACAAAACATCAACATAAAGTAAGTGACCTTTCCCCCATATTGCCAATCTAATACTTTCACAAGCTTTAATGCGGCATAGGCAATATGCCCTTGCCGTATTAATGTAATCTATCACTTTTACAGCACTGAGTTACAATTGGTATTACTTAGGGGGAAAAATCATAATCAGTGTCACCAGAAGTCTTCTCTCCATTTGAATGAATAAGATAAAAGTATCCATTTACTGATCACTGTCTGCTCTCTCCAGTTTAAAATAACAAAATTAGATAAGCTTTTAAAAATTGCAGCTCAAAAGAGCCTGAACAGCTGAAATATGTGCTGTTAACTAATATGCAGTGTTAGTGATAATGGGGAAAACTTTTCAGAAGATCCTAAGTTCCATTTTCAAAAGAGCTGTAAACTCCTAGATCACTTAAATACTTTTGAAAGTTTCTTCAAGTACCACTAACTAGTATAGAATACTATTCTCTAGTATATAATATAATATACTCTTTACTTGCCTTATCCCACATGTAGCAATGGCAAAGTCTGTAATGCTCACATCTAGTCACCTAGAGGGTACTCAATAATAGAACACTTACTGTCTTTCCTATAAGTGTTCTTGCAACTACTACACAGAAAGAGCTTGGGTACTCACAGTGGTATATGGTGAATTGTGTAAAACGGTGCAAGGTGCATAGTTTTAGGTGTTGGTTCTAACTTTCACATTTTATTTTTAGACAAACTATGGTTCAGTTTTTAGGAGTAAAATTCTGTTGCTGTGTTTTTAAATTTTTTTTACCCATTAAGTTTATAAAAATGGCTCCCTGTAAAACACCACATTCGGAGGTCCAACAAGTGTTGGGAAATATTTGACCCACCAACCCCTTCCAATTAACAGCTGTCTGCTCTTGGTAAAATGGGAAATGTGGGGTCTTTTCAGTATATATTTTACAAAAACTATTTTTCTGATTTTTTTTTAAATTAACCTAAAACTAGAATTCTTTCTATCTGTCTATAATCTGAGTCATCCTGAACTTTCTCAAATTCAAAGAAATAGAATAGAAATAGCAAGTTTTCTTAATATAATTTTCTTCATAAATATTCACTGAAATCAAATTGCAGTTTTTGTTTGTAGCACTTTAAATAATACCATTAAAACTGTACAGCTGTTAACGTCCATTGCAGCCAATGGACGTTAAGTACCTAACCTACTTAGGCACCCAGTGGGATTCATAAGAAGTGCCTAAGTAGGTTAGGTACTTCTTATGAATCCCATTGGGTGCCTATCTGCAGTGTTACATGTATAAATACATTTGTCACCCTGGCTTGAGGAGCTAAACTTTGAAATGTTCTGATTTCTAATTGAATCTTCTTCAGTTCATTGAAAATCTGCTTTACATTGATGCTAATATACAGTGAATTAAGTTTCACCTTTACAAATGCTGCTTTTTAAAAGAAAAACTTTGTTTAAGATCTGATATGATAAATAAACAGGCAAGCCCATTGAGCTAATGTGGTGGAGGACTAACTGTCAACACTTTACGTCGCACTATTGCCATGAAATTGCTGTGATAAGATGGTATCCTGCATGTCGTGTGTGACTCTTCTACCAAAATTATTAAACGAGCAAATTACTGAAACTTTTTGTCAAATATTGTTTACATACATGATCCGTATCCTTGGTTTATATCTGTACGGCTGTTTTTGCCACCATTTTCAAAGTGTGAAATGCACTGTAATTTGTCCTCTTTGAGGTTTTATGTAGCACCTGTCACCATTGTATCTGAGAACTGAAGTTTTATTGCTGAGAGTTAAAAACAGTTTGATCTAATACCTTTATGATAAAAGTTTCAGCGACAGTATATTTGCACAAAAGACTGAGCACCACACTTTTATCAGCGGCACTTGTGTGTTCCTGTGAATTTGTGCTAGCTTTGCATTTGATAAATTCTACCATGCTAATTCTTAAAGTGCTGATTGCCACTCATGCAGGGCATGATTTCCAGCCCTAAATGCTGTGTGTTATTAATGCACATTCTTTACTGATGTTTACAAGCTATGGTAGGCATAGTTAGAAGAAAATTTCAAATAATGTTACAGCTAGAAATCTTGT
Source organism: Emys orbicularis (assembly GCF_028017835.1). Classification (NCBI taxonomy): domain Eukaryota; kingdom Metazoa; phylum Chordata; order Testudines; family Emydidae; genus Emys; species Emys orbicularis. Next base: position 170,170,142 of record NC_088683.1, read on the forward strand.
AAATAATTGTATCCTTTCAGAAATGTTATGTACAAGTTAGCTTATGCATCTTAATTTATCAAATAACACCCAAAGCAGAAGATATAATGCATTGAATTCTTGTATATTACAATCTTTGTGTTATTTTCTCTTTAAATTTACATATACCAGGGCATCCTAGACCTTTCTGCTATTTTTAATTTTTTTTAAAAGGTAGTGGGAGCAAGTTGTGGAACTTCTTCAAAAGGAAAATGAGGCATTTGGGTAGATAACATGTGGAAAGAATATTTGTGTGAAGATTTGTGAAATCCTCACAAATGGGGAAGACTATATGAGATTTAGATATTTTTCTTTATTGTCTAATTCAGTACTACACGTGTATGTAAGTAAAATATGGAAAGGAAAAGAGTATTGTAATATTTCAAGCAGTATTCATTTTACAACACAATCAGTAGGTTTGTCACTAAGTTACAAAATGTGAATTCTATTTGCCCTTGTCAACACACAGTGTATAACGGGTGGCCAAACCATGTCTCATGAGCCGCATGGGGCTCTTTTACAGTTTAAAGTGCAGCTCGTGGAGCCCCACACCTCCCATTTCCATCTACCACACTGGGGGCGGGGGAGGGGGCAGCTCGGGGCTTCTGCCCTGCAGGGAGGGGGGTCTCGGGGCTTCTGTCCTCCGGGAAGCACCTGCTGGAGCTCGGGACTTCTGCCTGAACCTGGCAGGCACCTCCTTCAGGGCAGAAGCCCCTAGCCCCACCACCCCGCTGCAGGGCAGAAGCCCCAAACCCTAGCAGACTTCAGAAGTCCAGCTCTCGAACTTCTGAAGATTATCGTTTGCAGCTCAGAGGGTCAGTATGTTTGGCCACCCTGGTGTATAAGATCCAGAAGCCCATGTTCCTTCTTATCCAAGGGCAAAATTTGGCCTATGTAAGATCAGATTCAGCCCAGGCATAAGCAGGTGTCAACTCCTGCTTACAGCAGGGCTGAATTTGTCCATAGCGTGTGCTTGGCTCACAACCCATATTGAAATTCGCAGTTTTGTTAAAATGAATTTATTATGAATACCATTAAGTAGTTTGTGGACTACAGTAAAGTGTCTTTACATGGGAGCACTTATTCCGTATAGAAATGTTAGAGGAAAGTCGTCTTCCCCCCCCCCCCCCCCTTCATAATGTCAATATAATCCAACCTCTTGCTCAAGTTAAATTCTTATATGTAACACTGTTTAACATAACCAGAATTACCTAGCTGGTACTTGGCTAAAGCTGAATTTAGGCTTTGGATGCAAGGATGGGTATCTGTCATTTGACTGCCGTGCAGATTTCTTGCCTGTATGCCAGAGCAGGATATAGTCCTTATTGTTGGCTTTGGAAGTTTGGAAAAGTGGTGTGTGACACCAGTTCCCTGAAAGCTTTTCTTTCTTATAATCCCGCCTGCTTTTGAGAGAGAAATCAGTTGAGGTAGAATGTGAAGAATCGTCTTTAAATTCAATCTTCAAATAACATAACAAGTGGAAGTAAGACACGCATTTTTAAACCGTGAGGGTGAATGTTGGAAAAAACGACTAAGGAAAGAGGTGCATTCTCCATCTCTTGATGTCTTCAAATCAAGATGGGATGCCTTTCTGGAAGGTGTGCTTTAGCCAAACACAAATTATTGCGCTCTATCCTGGGGTAACCAGGTGAAATTTATCAGCCCTTGGCTGATAAATGATCCAATGGCTCCTTCTGGCCTTAAAAATCTACAAATGCAAGGCCGTGTAATAACCTCAGAAATAAAAGCCCCTCACAAGACTGTCAGCACATGACATTGACTTGTGAAAGATATGTAGTCTGTCACTCACCTAGGCTTCCAAACAGACCAGCAGAGAACAAGTAAAATACAAACAGGTATATCATCAGCCCATTGAAACGGAGGGAGCAGGTGCCTCCCGCTGACCAGCGAAAAGTGGCAGTGACACCAGCTGTGGAAGCACCCGTTTGCTATCATCCAGGAAAGAGGAGTGGTGCTGAGAGGAAGACTATTTGCAATGAAATATTGATGATGATAAATTATTATTTTAAATAAGAAAACTTTTTCAGGTGTTGTATGATTCATTTTGGTAACTAATAATGTTTCATCTTTTCCATTACACTTGCTCAGCTGCTTGCTAGCACACTAGGGGCTGTTTGAGCACAGCCGTGTTGTCTGTTGTCCTGCTGGTGGAATTTTCTCTTCAAAGGGCCATTGTTAGGGCAGCTCAATTCTGTGCCGACAGTGAGCCTTTGAAATTGATGGGCTCAACTGTACTAGGTAATGAACATTTAAAGACACCCAGCTTTTATCTGTTTAAAACATAAAGGGTATTTGAAAATAGTCATATCTTAAAATACAAAAAAAGCCCCCAACCTCCCCTGCTGGCCCCCCTCCACACCCCTACCTTCCTTTTTGATTGGCTATTTTAATCTAGCATGTATGTCAGCAACAACTAGTCTAGTTTTATCTTGTTAAATTATTATTTTAACATTTGAATGTAGTTTTCATAGGTGTATTTCTGGTGCTTCACAGAACAAGTCCAAATTAAAACTTCACCAGCTGTCCTGTTTTGTAATTAAATTTGTTTGTCAAGCTGGACATTTGTGCTTTAGCTAGTTCTGTTAGCACTTAAATGCACCAGAAGAAACTTTGAAGTTGATATTCAATTAAGGTACTGCACTTTCATTCCACCTGCCTGCAGCATCAAGAGAAAAGATTGGCACCTATGCAACCAATAGTAGTAGTAGCAGATTTTATAAATTAAAGTTTGCATGCTAAATGAAAGAATTATATATAAAATCCTCAATCTCTCAGGTCTGGAATTTCCACTATGATGAAGTTAGATTTCTCCTAGTTAGAATGCATTATTTTTTGTTCTAAAATTGCTATGGAAAGTAGTAGGCTTATATCTGAACAAGTTAGGTGCAAAAAAGCTGCATAATGCTGGATTTTGTAATATGATAATGTGCTGAATTCTCATTGGAAAAAATCTATTAAAAACAGTAGGGACAGGTGAAGGTTGAAAGTGAAGCTGACAGTGATGTGCACTGATCCATGTAGGAGAAATAAATGTAATTCATTGTATTATCAACTGAGTAGCAACAGAGGACATTAATCTACATTTCAGTGAATTTAGAAGAAAAATACACAGCTAAAATATTTTTTAAATGTGGAATCTAAGCATAGATCTGGGCTCTGAATATTTTTTTCCATTGTCAGTGATGATTTTAGAAAGATACCTCACTGCCTAAAAGCAGCAGTGGCACTAACATATCCAATTGCAGATGGTGGAGCTAGAAAAAGATCTGACCACTAAGCCAGTCGATTGAACACTAGGTTAAAGCAGCTTCTTCTCGTGGCTATTTAAAGTAGATGAAATATTGCAGGAAGTCTCTGAAAGGAAAACTTTCTAAGCAAAACAGTGATTGGAGGTGGAGGCAGAGTGGGAAAGGGAAAAGCACAGAAAGATAACCTAAAATAAATCCACATCTGCTCAGAATGACCGCAAATCCACACTGAGTTCTGAAATGGCAGGTAGAAGACCTACAATGTGCTCCTGATGGTCTAATGCTTCAGGTAGAACCATTATAGACTTGAGCATGTTGTGGTAGACCTAATCAATTCAGAGAGCACCAACAGGCATTTTAAGCAAGGAAAAAATTAGCGACAAAGGAGAGAACAGTGACCTGCAAAACAAATTTTTTTGTTAAATCTGTAGTAGAGGATAAGGTGGAAGGCATTAAAAATAAAGTCTCCCAGAGGGAATTTCTTAAAAATGTTGTAGGCTAGAAAATGGAAGTGGTCTCAACTGAGTCTTATTTTTCCAGTTCAAGTATCCACTGATAATCTGAGACTAGATAGTATATTGTGGTCAACATAAGCAAGTGGTTGTAAATAAATTGAATTTCCCTTGGGAAAAATTTTAGTGACACTAATGAAAAAGAAAACCACGTATTTTTGAGGAGGTGTGTGTGTGTGTGTGACAAAAGTGGATTTAGAATAAAAATGTGTTAAAAATACTCTTAAAAACCCCTGCTCTTAAAAATCTTAATTTTGTAGAATTGTAGTGGCGCAGTTTTTGTTTTACCAAATCCTGCTGAACTACACTGGCAGTACGGACTGGTGTGTATCTTGCTGTACGATGCAAAGAGACCCTACTTTGCAATAAGGAAAATGAGGAAAGTGAATAAGAAGACTCCTAGCTTTTGAGTGATAAGATTTTTCCTTGCTTTGTCTTGTCATTCATTTAGAGTTGGTCTTAAAGGCAAAACAAACACAACCAGTGTTTACCATTCTTTGCTTATCATAGATTCTAGGACTGGATGGGACCTCGAGAGGTCATCGAGTCCAGTCCCCTGCCCTCATGGCAGGACCAAATACTGTCTAGACCATCCCTGATAGACATTTATCTAACCTACTCTTAAATATCTCCAGAGATGGAGATTCCACAACCTCCCTAGGCAGTTTATTCCAGTGTTTAACCACCCTGACAGTTAGGAACTTTTTCCTAATGTCCAACCTAAACCTCCCTTGCTGCAGTTTAAGCCCATTGCTTCTTGTTCTATCCTGAGAGGCTAAGATGAACAAGTTTTCTCCCTCCTCCTTATGACACCCTTTTAGATACCTGAAAACTGCTATCATGTCCCCTCTCAGTCTTCTCTTTTCCAAACTAAACAAACCCAATTCTTTCAGCCTTCCTTCATAGGTCATGTTCTCTAGACCTTTAATCATTCTTGTTGCTCTTCTCTGGACCCTCTCCACATTTCTCCACATCTTTCTTGAAATGCGGTGCCCAGAACTGGACACAATACTTCAGTTGAAGCCTAACCAGCGCAGAGTAGAGCGGAAGAATGACTTCTCGTGTCTTGCTCACAACACGCCTGTTAATGCACCTCAGAATCATGTTGGCTTTTTTTTGCAACAGCATCACACTGTTGACTCATATTTAGCTTGTGGTCCACTATAACCCCTAGATCCCTTTCTGCCGTACTCCTTCCTAGACAGTCTCTTCCCATTCTGTATGTATGAAACTGATTGTTCCTTCCTAAGTGGAGCACTTTGCATTTGTCTTTATTAAACTTCATCCTGTTTACCTCAGACCATTTCTCCAATTTGTCCCTATCCTCCAAAGCAGTTGCAATCTCTCCCAGTTTGGTATCATCTGCAAACTTAATAAGCATACTTTCTATGCCAATATCTAAGTCGTTGATGAAGATATTGAACAGAGCCGGTCCCAAAAGCACTTGTACAAGTTTATAAGTTTTAAAGTACTACCAGCAGAGCCGCTGACAGGGGAGGCAAAAGGGGCAGGGACATTAAAGTGCTGCCGCGGCAAAGGACCCTGCAGCGCTTTAACATCCCTGCCCCTTTAGGGAGCAGCTGCCCTGGGGCCGGCAATTTTAAATTGCAGCGTCTGGAGCTCCGGGCCCTTTAAATCAACATGGGAGCCCCGGGCAGAGCGGGCCAAGGGCTGGCTGGTGGATGCTGACCCCTAGCCCCACCCCTTCTGCCTGATGCCCCGCCCCTTCCAGGGGCCAAAGCCACTCCCCCCATACCGGTAAGTGTCCTCAGTTACTTTCACCCCTGCCTAGACCTTTTCTTGTAGTCCTGGAAGATGCTGCAAGATATCACCATGCCATAACACATTTATTGTAGCACCATGGGACATACGCTAGTGGATCTTCACTTGATACTACCTTGTGCGTCTCAATCTCTTCTCCATTTCCATCTTACTCTTCCTTCTCCTCCTCAGATTACATTGCATAAAATCAGTAAGTTTAACTGTTCATCACTATCCAACACAATAATAAATTGATAGTCTGATCTAAAATTTTCTAGGGTTTTTTTTTGGGGGGGGGGGGGGGGGTCTGAACAATGGATCTATTTCCCCTACTTTTGAAGTGTAGTTCTGCTGTGTAAAGTGACTATAAGTGTCAACATTTTTTTTATTGTTCTTTAATGGTCTCCATATCAATTATGCTCTGTTTAACGGGTAATTTCCCCACCCTTCTAACTAGCAGGCCTGGAAACGCAGCTCTAATTCTGAGTGCCAAGATTGGTTCCTTTAATTATTACAGACATCACCAATAATTTAGGCTGAAAGCCAAACTGTGCCCTCAGGTGTCATGTGTGCAATCTCATTGTCTTCAATTGGTTTGCACACACATAACTGATTCAAATTCCAATTTGGTGACAATACACAAAAAGAAAAGAAATCCAACTTAATCCCTATCAGTTGGGTTGAATCTCCAGAGTAAAGGAGGAAAAAGCAGTAAAAAATGTTATTCTGTCACTCAAGTAAGCTGATATGGCTGAACACAGCACAGGAATTAATCTGTTGAGTAGGAATAGTGCAATTTTCACTCACTTTACAAAGAAGATCTGCTCCTGATCATTGTTACATATGCCTATATTGATTTACACTGACTATCCAATTTGCTGTTCCCGTATATTGTTGTAATGTTTTGGGGGAAAAAGATAAAGTAGATTTAATTTAAAAAGAAAGATGGTCTGATATCCTGAAAGGCATTACTCATGTTATAAAGTTAAGTGTGAACTGAAGGGTTTGTGGCGTTCACAAAAACAATAGGCCAGATTTTCAGCTGGTATACAGCATCGGAATTATGCCAATATACATCTGCTAAAGATTTCACTTAACCCGCACCGGCCCAAACCCAGCCCACATTAAAGTGCTGCCACGGCAGCGCTTTAATGTCCCTGTCCCTTTTGCCTCCCCTGCCGGGGGCCCTGCCGGTAGGGTCCATACCAGCAGGGCCGCCAACAGGGGTGGGGGGAAGGGGCAGCAATGTTAAAGCACTGCCGCGGTAGCGCTTTAAGGACTGTCCTTTGCCGTGGCAGCACTTTGAGGATCTTTAAAGCACCGCCGCAGCAAAGGACCATCACGGAAGCGCTTTAATGTGGGCTGGGTATGGGCCGATGTGGGTTCTTACCAGTACAGAGTACTGGCTCGCTTTCACCCCTGGATCTAGGCCACTTTTCCACTGCCCCCAATGAAAATAGAGACTAACTTTGATTTGCATTTTAAGATGGGTGGATGTTCTTTCCAGTGTCTGCGTGATGGAATGCATCCCTGTGTTCACACCCTACACATTATTGTAATAATCTTTGTACAAAACATGCCTTGTGGGGTATCATTTGAAAACTAATAACTTGCTAGTCAATAGCATCGTGGTGAAATGTATGCAACAACAACATAAGTTAAGAACTTTATAAATCCTGACTGTTTTGTGTGTTTACCAAACAAGTCTGGGAAGTGGGTATAAACCTGCTTTTCAAAGACGAAGGACACTCTAGCCAGGTGTCATCAAAGCTGATGGGCCGTCACCTGTCAAGTGGCCATTCTTTGTCAAGGAAAGGGGATAGGAACAAATATCTGCATTTTAGCAAACAACGGTATAATACCTCTTCCTTAATAGACTCGGTCTCCTTGTTCCTAGCTGGAAAGAACTTTATCTAGGGCAGTGACTCTCAGGAAAATGCATTCTCAAAGGGTGGCTGAACTATAAAAGTGGGGGGCAAAAACAACCCAGGTTCTCTTCCTGTCCATCCCTCTTTTTTCACCTAAGATGACAAAAAAAAAGCAGCGGTTAGACCTTGGGGGCAGATCCTGACCTGAAACTTGATCAGCAAAGCTACTGAAAATCTGTGATAAGAATTCACCTTGAACAAAGTCTAGCTTAAGTTTAGTACTAGGAAGCATTTTGTCTTTATTTTGCTTGTATGCATTTTTTATTTTAATGCCTTAGTACTTGTACTCACTTTAAAACCTATAATTCTATAGTTAAATAAACCATGTTCTATTCTTTAATCAAAACTAATCCAGTTGTGAACTGAGTGGCTAATTCTATTTAAAATGGCAAATTGTTGTATATTGATCCCCCAAGCGGGGGAATAGACCTAATATATCTGGACTGTCCAGGAGACGGCTGGACAGTGCAGAACGCATATTTTGGGGGGAAATCTGGGACTGGGAGTGTGTCGCAGTCACCCTGCGTTTGGTAACCCAAGCTGACATGTGGCTGAGGTCAGAGCTTCTGGACCAGGACTGTAGCTGTACACAGACACTCAGGGTACGTCTATACTTACCTCCGGGTTCGGCGGTAAGCAATCGATCTTCTGGGATCGATTTATCGCGTCTTGTCTAGACGCGATAAATCGATCCCGGAAGTGCTCGCCGTCGACACCGGTACTCCTGCTCCGTGAGAGGAGTACGCGGAGTCGACGGGGGAGCCTGCCTGCTGCGAGTGGACCCGCGGTAAGTACCTTGTAGTTCGAACTAAGATACTTCGACTTCAGCTACGTTATTCACATAGCTGAAGTTGCGTATCTTAGTTCGAACTGGGGAGTTAGTGTGGACCAGCCCTCAGGGTGTGACCTGCATTCTGGCAGGCTGTTTGTGAGCAACCAAGGTTAGAAGCGACAACAGCAAAGCATTGTGAGACACCAAGCTTGCAGGGTTGGAGTGACACAGTCCCTCATTAGTATGGATTGCACCCTGGAATGTCATATGCAGCTAAGCTTTTGGGAAATGTAATAGCTGTGAAACTTCATCATAAGATGGGGTAATTATCATCACTGTCGGGACACAGAGTTTGACAAGGGGTAATGTGGGGGTTAGATGCTTGTCCACACGAAGGCTGTCATGTGGCAGGATTGAAGGATGTGTGATTTCCTAATAACTTACTTCATCAGTTAGAAGCTACAATATCTGCTGCAATATGTGGCTTTTTATTTTCCTAAATAAATTTTCAGAGTATAAAAGGAACTCAATGAAAATAACTTCCAAAACAGCATCTTTTGAGCAGAGTGACCCTGTACATAAATTTTGTTTCTAAATATTGTCTGCTCATCTACTACTTTTTACCCAGCATTACTGAAAATAAGCAGTCAGTTAATTTCCTGAGAGCCAAAAAAGCAACACCCTGCTATTTTTCATTTCATTGGAAAAAAGCTTGTTCATTTTGTGCCCTCATGAACCAATATGAGGAGCTGATTCTCAAACAGCCTGGGACAAGCTCTCTTATAATTATAAAATGATGCCTAATGGCTTTCCTTTGTTTGTGAGCATCTGTTCTCACCACTTCCCTCATAGTGGGAACAGAACGATCAGGTGGAAAAAAACACTAATAGATTTAAAGAGTGAATGTGCTAACTTATCTGGGGAGGTAACACACAGCTGGACTATTGTAGGTTGCCATTGTTCAGAAGTATAAGATTCATGCTAGCTTATTTTGTAAGGTTTTACCATCTAGAAAATAACATTATAAAATGTTTGTTTTGTATGTTCCTTCTGTTACAGATGATTAGAAAGGTTAGTTGACCAGCAGGGTTTGAAAACTAATGGAAAAATAGAATTCTACCATATTTTTAAAGTAACATTTATAGTAATTGCAACACTTCATTCCTCAGAATCTGATCTCTTTGACTTCAAATGAGCAATAAAGTTCTTAATTTTCTCTAAGTCTGGAAAAAAACAAAGCAGTATGGCAAATCACTGTAAGTCTTGTATACAAAGTCTGGTTTGTGTACTCATTTCTTCACAGTGGAAGGACAAACACAGGCAGAGATATGATAAAGACGTTAGGGGACCCAAGAACCTGTCTGGGTTGAATGACTCTTTAACTGTATGCTATAGCAAATCACATTTAATAGGATAGTTTTTGTATTTGTATTCATGCCATCTACAGTATTGCCATCAAAAAATCTTAATCAGGTATGCCTGAAGAGTTATTACACTGCGTTTGTGTATAATTCTCTACCAGGAGAGTGTGTCTTCCATTTCAGAACAAAGGTCTGTATTTAGTCAATGGCAGCTTCGGGCAGTGTAGCAGTTAGAGTGCTCCCCTCACATTCTATGTGTAAATGATAGCTCCTCATTTTTTGTTAGGAAATCTGAATATAAAGTAATTTCATTCATATACTGTTAACTGTGGATTTAAACATACAGTATCTTGTGCTCTGAAATGCAGCACTAGAACCTGCAGAATAACCATCATTGGCTTTAAATCCTGGCTCCAAACATAGTATTGTGACTGCTTGCTTTACACTTTAATTTTCTTTTAACATCAAAGGCTAATTTTAAGGTAGCTTTGGCTAGAAGTCTTGTGCAAAATATTGTCTCAATTTTTTTAATGTAAAGTCTTCTGCAGTGATTTCTCTTATTTTAGAACTTTAACGTTAGACCCTTTTATACAAACTCAAGCAGTTAGTCTTGAAATTCTACAGCTTTAAAAAATATCTGGAACTGTGGAGAGGAGGAATCATCTGAAAATTACCACTTTAGTCATCAGGGAGTGTACTAAAACTTGTTAGTTGGTTGGTACAGTTTGTGATGTAGATCACAATCACTGCTATGGATATTAGAATTCTATCTAACCAATGAAACCTAAGAGGACAAAATGTTCATACATGTGCAAAGATATTTTTTTATAGCTACCTACACCTCTACCTCAATATAACGCGACCCGATACAACATGAATTCGGATATAACACGGTAAAGCAGTGCTCCGGGGGGTGGGGGCTGCGCAGTCCGGTGGATCAAAGCAAGTTCAATATAACACGGTTTCACCTATAATGCGGTAAGATTTTTTTGGCTCCCGAGGACAGCGTTATATCTGGGTAGAGGTGTATTTTAAAGTCCTGATACTGGTATTCTTGTATATAGTTGTAATAATATTACAGTGTTTATTTTGAAGTTGTTATAGTAGGGCTGGAATGCAGGAGAGAATAAGACAAATAATTGACTACACAGAACTGTTTATATAGTAGGTTTACAGAAATCTCCGGCCTCAAATTGTATGGCAGTGGCGCATTTTCCCCCTCTTTTGCCACTATCTGGCGAGAAGGTGAATTACACTTCTGTATACGTGCATATCCCATCATAAAACAAAAATCCAAAATAAAGCTAATTTTCACCACCACATTGTGCCAGTGTAACTTGGGGGTGTCCAAACAATGATCGGATATGTTCTGTTTAACATAATACTTAGATACTTCCTCTTTGTCCAAGTAAAGGCACATTGACATGATGGATGGGAAAGCTTGCACTGGCAGTGTGTGTGTTGGCCTGGTTCCAGTTGTGTGAGGAGTTTCAGCTTTAGGGTGACCAGATGAGAATTCTAAAATATCGGGACCGCTGCAGGGGGAGCGCCTTTTCAATTGTTACTCACCCAGCATGTCCAGGTCTTCGGCAGCACTTCAGCGGAGGGTCCTTCAGTCGCTGACGGTCTTCGGTGGCATTTCGGCGGCGGGTAATAAACCTTGCCGCCAAAGAAGGAAGTACCCGCCGCTGAAGACCGTCGGTGACTGAGGGACCCGCCGCCGAAGACCCAGACGTTCAGGGTGAGTATAACAATTGAAAAGGAACTCCCCCTGCCGGTCACTGCTGCCTACACAACAAAGAAAAAAAAATTGTTTTAAAGTCGCCCGAAACAAAATATTGGGACAAATGGCATTCTGACCGTACTTCAGTCGGGACGCGGGACAAACTGCTCGATATCGGGACATCTGGTCACCCTATTCAGCTGCTAGGGCTTTTTAACAATCTCTCAGTTCACTTTTAAAAGTCAGAGGAATCCCCCCCCCCTTTTTTTTTTTAAATAATTCAACCATTTTTGTACCCAAAATTGAGATTGAGGAGTAATCCAGTCATGAAATAAAATGTCAGGAGCCAGAGTGTTAGGATCTTGAATCTTAAATGTGAACTTTTTACAGCTGCTTTTAAACTTTTTTTGTGAAAATGCTTCATATACTATAAAAGATTAAATTTAACAGCCTTGGAGGAAGAGTGTAACATTAGTCATGTAACAAAACATATTTTGAGCCCTAACTCAGCATCTCTCAAACATTAATGTTTTAAACAATATTGGATTTAGGCCTTTGTCTGAGCCATCCTTCATTGAAAAGGCTTGAAATACATTCTTCCAACAACCAGAGATTTCCAGGTTTTATATTCTAAAAAGAAAATATGTATTTTGAATACATAAAATGGATTTTCTTGTAGAAATGGACAAAACATTTTCTACTTTGTAACTGAAAACACCTGGAGTCTTAATAAAATCCAGAAATTGAACAATATCAAGGAGAGAAAACAGTAAGGTTGTTTAATATGCTTGAAGCCTTTCAAAGGATATGGAGCTGATCCCTTGACATCTGTATCAGACTGAACGGTGATTGCATTGCTCTGTTGTATCTTCTGAATTACTTTTAGAATTAGCAGGAGATGAGGGAAGACATATAACAGCTGGCAAGCAACGTTTCAAAGAAGACATTCACATATCTCAGCAGTTTCTTGTTCATTCTGCTTGTGAGATGTGTCATTGTATGTTCTTGCAGAGAAGTTTCCTGGGGGATCTAGCTGTGACCTTGGCTACAGTAAAGGAGTTCTGACCGGCATAATCTTAGCTCCTATTTTACAAAGCAAACAACTTTGAACATGGCTAGATTTTTCTATTACGCCCTAAACATCTGGGATATACATTTAAAAAAAACTCGGCTGATGCTAGGCATTTGACAACTATCAGTATTCCTTTATTTAATGTTTTTTAATTTTTTTACAAATCTGGAGCAGGTGGAGAGAGAAATAAAGAAACTGTCATCAATTATTTAGAAGCAAATGCATCTAAAGCCACCAAAACTCTAGAAATAAACAGCATGTGCAGTAGTAGCTATTAACAACCTTGAAGACATTTAAAAGTGAAAGGAAGAACATTTGAAAGTTATAGAGAACTGCTCATAGCTTCGTTGCTCTAAGGCTATGCAAATGGCATCTCCCCCAACCCAAAGAGAACCCCTAAGAATAAACCACGTTTATTCATAGAGCAAATGGTTAAAAGATCAGGTTTTTTTAACCAGCTATATCAGGGGTGGGAAAACTATGGCCCGGGGGCTGCATCCTGCCCTCCAGATATTTTAATCTGGCCCTCAAGCTCCCGATAGAGAGCGGGGTCCGGGGCTTGCCCTGCTCCGTTGCTCCAGCTGGGGAGTGGGGTCGGCTCCCAGAAGCAGTGGCATGTCCCCCCTCTGACTCTTATGCTTAGGGGCAGCCAAGGGGCTCTGCATGCTGCCCCCGCAGCTCCCATTGGCCGGGAACCACGGCCAATATGAGCTGCAGGGCCGGCGCCTGCAGATGGGGCAGCGTGCAGACAGAGCAGCATGAAGAGCCGCCTGGCTGTGCCTCCGCGTAGGAGCCGGAGGGGGGACATGCCGCTGGTTCTGGGAATTGCTTGAGGTAAGCGCCGCCTGGATCCTGCACCCCTGACCCCCTTCCTGCACCCCAACCCCCTGCCCCAGCCCTGATCCCCCTCCCGCCCTCCGAACCCCTCGGTCCCAGCCCGGTGCACTCTCCTACACCGCCAACCCCTAATCCCCAGCCTCACCCCAGAGCCTGCACCCCCAGCTGGAGCCCTGACCCCCCCCACCCCTGCACCCAAACCCCCTGCCCCATCCCAGAGCCTGCACCCCCCAGCCGGAGCCCTCCCCCCCGCCGCACCCCAACACCCAATTTCGTGAGCATTCATGGCCAGCCATACAATTTCCATACCTAGATGTGGCCCTCGGGCCAAAAAGTTTGCCCACCCCTGAGTTATATGGATAGATGTTTAATCTAATTAGTTCCCTTTCCTACTAATTTCACCCTTTAATCCACTCCTCCCATCAGTAGTTCTACATTGCTCCATTCTTTTCTTCACAAAGTTTCATCTTGTTGTCCTGATGTATACCATGTAGAACAGCAGAGTCAGCTGTTGGAAGGATGATTTCCAATTTAGGAGGGAGAAGGAGAGTGAGCAATGTGGTAAGCGAAAGGGAGAGATGATATGGGGAAGAGTGGTGGGTCATTCTCCTCCTAAAATCAGGGCATGACCAGATGGCCTCATATCGTGAGGCTGGCATTATGTGGACATAATCAGTGGGGTTATCCCCTCTTGGAATAAGGAGTGGCTTCTCTGTTCAAAGCCATAACAGTTCATAGATCTCTTACTGTCACTAAGTCAATTTGGCTTGAATAACGTTTTTATTGAAAAGGGATATCATTTGTGACACTAGAAGTATGGAAGTCCAGTGTCAGACTGTAACCCAGGTTTCAGTGTGTTAGAATACTGTCTTTACATCCTGAAACTCTGCTGTTCAATATTTAAAGTATTTTTATTGAACTGTTAAGGAACTGTACTTCACATTTTAAAAAATGTTCCACATGCAGGTGATATCCTGGAAGACTTTCTGCTGAGAGACTGGTGTTTTATTAAACTAGGTAGAAACCACTGTAAATAAAAAAGAATATTTAAACAGCTGGTGTCTGTTTTTAATATTAATCTACTCTTTGGCTGTGATGTCAGACACTCTAAAGAACTGTTAACACAAATTTTATAAGATGTAGGCAAAAACTGGAAGATTAACTGTGTTCTGCAGAACCTTTTATGTTTAATATCGTAATAAAAACATTACGCACTGGACAGAGCAAAAAAGATGTTTGGGATTCCATTTTATAATATAGGATGCAGTCCAGATTTTATTTTGCACATGACAGTATTGCTCCTTAATACAGCTTTACATAAATACTATAGTAAGGTAATTTCTTATCATAATTTTATTACATATTTATAAGATTCTCATGCCAGAAGGATTCTAAGCGTCTTTACAAAGACGATCTAAAGACAAGGAATATTTCATTGTAACATGGCCTAATAATGAAACCAAGGTAAAGAAAAATGTTTCAGCCCTACATCTGTAAATAAATCTCTAGTTTAGTTTAGTCAGATCATAGTTCTTTCTGTAACGATGTTTGCTTAGTTGCAGGTATGTGAAATTATTATGCTTTGTGAAAAAAGATAGTCAACTAGTGCTGAACTGATGGTTTTGTGTGTTTTGGGCTTTTTATTTTGGTTAATTTTGTGGCTTGTGTATGGTTGTTTAAATAACAGTAGGTATGGACGTTTTTACATGTAGTTCTAAGACGGGGTGGAGAACCTTTTTTCTATCAGGGGCCATTGACCCACAGAAAAAAATCAGTAGCAGGCCATACACAGCCCTGCGAGGGGGGGCGTGGAGGCTCAGGACTTCCCCTAGGCTCTGGGGTGGGGCCAGAAATGAAGGGTTCAGTGTTTGGGAGGGGGCTCCGGGCTGGGGCAGCGGGTTGGGGTGTGGGCTCTGGGGTGGGGCCAGGGATGAGGGGTTTGGAGTGCAGAAGGGGGCTCCGGGCTGGGGCCAAGGGGCTTGGAGTTTGGGAGTGGGCTCAGGGCTGGGGTAGGGGGTTGGGGTGTGGGAGAAGGTTCGGGGTGTGGGCTCCAGGAGGGAGTTTGGGTGAGGGAGGGGGCTCAGGGATGGGGCAAGAGGTTGGGGTAGGGATGCAGGCTCCAGGAGGGAGTTTGGGTGAGGGAGGGGGCTCAGGGATGGGGCAAGAGGTTGGGGTAGGGATGCAGAGTTTGGGAGGGAGCTAGGGTGCAGGAGGGGATTCCAACCTGGGGCATGAGGTTTGGGGTGTAGGCTCCGGCCCGGTGGTGTTTACCTCAGGCGGCTCCTGGTCAGCGCCGCAGCGGGGCTAATGCAGGCTCCCTGCCTGTCCTGGCTCTGCACTGCTCCCAGAGGCGGCCAGCGTGTCTGGCCCCTCGGCGGAGGCATGGCCAGGTGGCCAATGGGAGCTGCAGAGCTGGCGCTGGGGGGCAAGGGCAGCACGCAGAGCTTCCCTGATCGCCCCTGCACCTAAGGGCCACAGGGACATGCTGGCTGCTTCCAGGAACTGCGCGGCGCCAACCGAACTGTTAACAGCTTGGCAACCCTAGCTTCCCCCCACAGCAGGGTGAGTCAAGGCTCGCGGCTTTCGGGCCACGGTGTGGAGACTTGCTGCAGGCCGGATGAAATTAAGCAGCGGGCTGGATCTGGCCTGTGGGCCGTAGATTCCCCATCCCTGCTCTAAGAGAGAGCTACGTTGTCAATGTATCATTTGGTTCAATCATTTAGACTTAGTAGTTAACTGCCTCTAACAAAAATACTAAAGTACTAAAAATCTTTGACTTTTACCCAAACAACCTTATTTCTTACTATTAAATTTAAACATTTTAAGGTTATGAATGCCTGAATTGGTTGTTATGGTTGATGTCAAGTTCCATATGTGAACGTACTTGTAATTTCCATACTTTTTAATCTTTTGGTGTTTCTAATAGATGTGCTCAATGGCATCTTTTTTTCCTGAGGTTGCCAAGTACAATTCAGCTGATAAAGTGTGTTGTCTTTCAATATTTTTGAAGTTCTTCGTAAGAAAGGTAAACTTACTAAATGAATGAAAATGTGCTAAAGGAGAAGTACAATAATTATCAAGTCTGTAAAACAGAAACCTCTCTAAAGCTCCTAAATCTTCTCCACATTAATTTATGTCCAATCTAGAATCTTCTTAAAACCTGCTTAAGTGAATACTCAAAGGATAGGCCAGTCCTGTTAAAGAAGTCTTCACAGTTATACTGTGTGAAATAGTAATTTGTAATACCAAAATATGCAGTTTTGTTCTGCAAACAAAAGAAAAACAAAAAACTGTAGTTTAACAATGCTTGCATTTCAGATCCTCATTCTTCTATTTTTTTAAAAAAACTGAACCAAACCAACAGTCCTTTCATGTTCATCTGAAAGTGGATGGTTGCCACGAAAATGTCTCACATTTATATAGCATCTTTCATCCTGAAGATTCATAAAATATTTAAAAAAATATTCATATAGGAATTGCTTCACCCTCTTTATTGAAGTGGAAGAGAACAGCTATACTTGGCAAACTTCCCATGCAAAACACGAGAGAAATTTTGTCCAAGGACACTGGACAAAATCTCTACCCTAACTAAAATACCCTTGGATCTTCAATATCAATATTGAGCAAACAGGTCCTTAGTTTTCACTTAGAACTCAATTCGTCTACCATGGAAGGATGAAACCCTATTGGAATTTGAACCTTTTATTCCAGCGAGTCTAGATATCTCTGATTCCATAAGCTTTAAACCACTAAGCTACCCTGATTCCTTGTCAAATGGGAGAGGGTGGAGAAGGGAATTTGACGTTCTAGGTAAACTGTGATATTCCTCTCCCCTCCAGTTGTTTGTTGGAAGCTGTTCAGACATGCTGACATCATGAAGAGATGGGACAGAGACTATCTATATTTTACACTATGCCTATAACTTGCCAATCAGTCTGAGTCTGCAAACTAAATAAGAGGTCTTGTTTAACTACTTCAGCGTTCTTAGATTTTGTTATTTTGGGGAGTGGTTGGAAATAGTTTTTAAAATTCCAGTCATTCACATTTTGTCTTTCCTAAGACTTCCACCAGATTCCACGCTATTCTTCAAATGAAGGACAGTCATTGTGAAATCTTTTAATTGTTCAGTCCAATAAAGATACACAACAATCCTCAACTAATGAGGCTTTTGGAACCATTCATTTTCTTTTTATGAAGTTCCTCTGACTCTTCACTTTCATGTCTTTTGTTAATGTTCCACTCACTGCAATACAATGTAAAGAGAATCACTGTGCTTTCTTAAGTGCTTTCAACATGATTCTGACCTATCTGAGTCCAACATACCACACTCTAGCGCTGATTGAAAATTGGGGGGGAGGGGGGAAAAGAATTTTTAATGACGTTTTCATCAAAATTTCAAAAATGGAAACAGGATTCAGAATTTTATTTTTTCCCCACAGAAAATACATTCTGTCCAAGAAGTGCTGGCAACGAAACAGCCAACAGCATGACTGCAGCTGGCGGTTCTGGTGCCACAGCAGCCTGCAATGGGCAAAAGGCGGAACTGCAGCACTTCTAGGGCAGAATGTATTTTCAGGGGGGAGGGGGAAGAGTTCTGTGTGCGTGCAGTGGCACAGAATTCCCCCAGGAGTAGAAGTTCATCACAGCACCCTACCTGCAGAGCCAGTTTAGGACAGACAGAGTGGGATACATAGAGCTCCTGGAGGTTCAGAATAGCTAGTGGGAGGGACAGACTGGGGCACGGGCTCAGGAGCTAATGGGGTGATAGCATTGAGCCAGGGGCTGAATGGAAGTGGGGGTGCAAGGCCACCTGGGGACTGGAAAGGGGGGCTTCAGGGACACATGGGGATGGGGGGAGAAGGCTGCAGAGACCCATCGGGATGGGGGTGCAGGGACAAGGGCAGATGTGCCTGACTGAATGGGAGAGGTTGGGGTCAGCCAGGATCTGCATGCGGGAGGCTCCCCAACTCCCTAACAATCCTGCCCCTCCCCCCAAAAGCCTATTCCATACTTCTCCTTCTCACACCCAACAGCCCTCCAGGTTCACTCCAGGCTCCTTCCCTCTCTCTCAGCTCCTCTTACCTCTGACACCCCCAAGGCTTTGCACTGCTTCTGAAGAGTGCAGAAAATAAAATTCTGTACTGTAATTTAAATGAATTACTCAGAGTTCTGTATTAATATGTCTAGTAAGGAATCTATTTTTCCAAACAAAAAAAATTTTTTTTTTACCAGAATCTTTTTTTGGTCTGTATTATTACAGACATGTTTGCTGACAGATATTTTGAAATAAATTACCAAAATAATTGAAACTGGAATGTTTATTTTGTGTTATTTTGAGAAATCAAATATGCAGAATTTTACAGAATTTTAAAATATTGTGTGCAGAATTTCTAATTTTTTGGTGCAGAATTCCCCCAGGAATAACACTTCTAACACACTATCAAATTTCCCCTAGGCATTTCTTTCCTTCATATCAGGGAGGGGGGGGGGTACGTGACTCTGGTAATAAGAGGGCTGTGTAGGGGAGGGGGCTTAGGGTGTAGCTGTTGCCAGTGGTTAGAATGGGGTGGCATTAATTTCTGAATGGATGGCTGATGAAAAGGAGAAAAGAAGCTGGCGAATTCCTGTGAATGCATGGTGGGTGGGGCTTGGAAGGACTTGGGTAGAGAACCTGGCACTGGGGGAAGGAGGGTACTAGAAAGAGTGATTTAAAGAATAGCAAGTCTGTTCTGTGTGTTTTTTTTGTTTTTTTTTAAAGCTTCTGCTCATCATCTGCCTATGAGAAAAAGATAAAGCTAAAGAAAAACAAAGCTCTATATAGAAAAAAGTTTGAACTTAAGACAGTATTCTAAGTACCCTAATGCAGAGTGAGTTCTGTCCTGTGAAAACTTCTCAAGAGACAGCAAGATGTCAATTTCCACATTCTGAGGTGCATCTTCTTATTTTATTGGTTAAAGGAACTTTTTAAAAAAAGAAGTCAGATTGTTTTTTAAAAAGGTGAAATCCTGCTCTTTCTCTCTGGCTTCAGTGACTTAAGTATATGTTTAAGGTTAACCACCACTTAAATGATTTCTGAATTGATGCTAAATTTGGAGAAATTTCATTTAATTCTGTAGCATTACACCAATGTAAATTTTGGTACTGTGAGCAAGTAGAGAATTAAGACCAAGTTTATTGTGAAATGTTGGAAGAACAGAGTAGGGTTCAGATTACAGATGTAATCTATCTGAACTAGAAAGGGGCTGTGGGGGGGGGGAAGGTAAATTCCTTCTACTGATGAGTTTGCGAAGCAGTACATTGAGCAGGAGTTATGTGACCTTCTGTTTGGCGGAGGGGGATAAAAGGGAGTTGGAGTTTTTACTTTTGCCACATAAGCTGGTATAAGCCATATAATTTGGTACAGCTGCCGTACAAAATGTATTTTACTGGAATCCCGGAAAGCATAACCTCAAGCTCTGTAGGGTATCTGAAAATATACAATATACGTAAAAATCTAGCAACACAACCCAAAGAATTATTTTGTCTGTTTAAAAAACAATCTCCTTCTTCCCCCAACAATATTAATTAACCTTTTCAGTAGTAAAGAGGTTTACAGTGGCATCCTGCAAATTCTTACACCTGTGAGTAACTTCATTTACATGATTATTCCCACTGGTTTCAGTGTGATGGCTCCCATATATAAAATTGCTCCTGTGTGTATTGGCAAGATCTGGCTCTTACTCTTTGTTTTACAAAAAAAAAAAAAAAAAAAAAGTCAGTTCATACATATTGTCGGTCATGACATGATAACTTGGCATTATTTTACAATAGACCATATTACAGTTTGAAAAGTCTCTTGATTCTTAACAGGGAAACTTCATTGTAAGGGTTGAATGATGCAAAGGACTAGATTTAAAAAAATCAAAATGTTTTCACAGAATCATAGAAGATTAGGGTTGAAAGAGACCTCAGGAGGTCATCTAGTCCAACCCCCTGCTCAAAGCAGGACCAACCACAACTAAATCATCCCAGCCAGGGCTTTTTCAAGCCGGGCCGTAAAAACCTCCAAGGATGGAGATTCCACCACCTCCCTAGGTAACCCATTCCAGTGCTTCACCACCCTCCTAGTGAAATAGTTTTTCCTAATATCCAACCTAGACCTCCCACACTGCAACTTGAGACCATTGCTTCTTGTTCTGTCATCACTGAGAACAGCCAAGCTCCATCCTCTTTGGAACCCCTCTTCAGGTAGTTGAAGGCTGCTATCAAATCCCCCCTCACTCTTCTCTTTGCAGACTAAATAAGCCCAGTTCCCTCGGCCTCTCCTCATAAGTCATGTGCCCCAGCCCCCTAATAATTTTTGTTGCCTTCCTCTGGACTCTCCCCAATTTTTCCACATCCCTTCTGGGGGGGGGGGGGGGCAAAACTGGATGCAATACTCCAGATGTGGCCTCACCAGTGCCGAATAGAGGGGAATAATCACTTCCCTGGATCTGCTGGCAATACTCCTACTAATGCATCCCAATATGCTGTTAGCCTTCTCCAGCTTCTGGTCTACTGTAATCCCCAGGTCCTTTTCTGCAGAACTGCCGCTTAGCCAGTTGGTCCCTAGCCTGTAGCAGTGCATGGGATTCTTCCGTCCTAAGTGCAGGACACTGCACTTGTCCTTGTTGAATCTCATCAGATTTCTTTTGGCCCAATCCTTTAATATGTCTAGGTCACTCTGGACTCTATCCCTACCCTCCAGCGTATCTACCTGTCCCCCCAGCTGAGTGTTACCTGCGAACTAGCTGAGGGTACCATCCATCCCATCATCCAGATCATTAATGAAGATGTTGAACAAAACCGGCCCCAGGACCGACCCCTGGGGCACTCCGTTTAATACCGGCTGCCAACTAGACATTGAGTCATTGATCACTACCCGTTGAGCCCGACGATCTAGCCAGTTTTCTATCCACCTTATAGTCCATTCATCCAATCCATACTTTTTTAACTTGCTGGCAAGAATACTGTGGGAGACCGTATCAAAAGCTTTGCTAAAGCCAAGGTATATCATGTCCATTGCTTTCCCCCTATCCACAGAGCCAGTTATCTCATCATAGAAGGCAGTCAGGTTGGTCAGGCATGACTTGCCCTTGGTGAATCCATGTTGACTGTTCCTGATCACCTTTCTCTCCAGGGACTGAGGCAAGGCTGACTGGTCTGTAGTTCCCCGGATTTTCTTTCTTTCCTTTTTTAAAAGATGGGCACTATATTTGCTTTTTTCCAATCGTCCGGGACCTCCCCCGATTGCCACGCATTTTCAAAGATAATGGCCAATGGCTCTTCAATCACATCAGCCACCTCCCTCAGCACCCTCGGATGCATTAGATCCAGACCCATGGACTTGTGCATGTCCAACTTTTCTAAATAGTCCTTAACCTCTTCTTTCACCACTGAGGGCTGCTCACCTCCTCCACATACTGTGCTGCCCATTGCAGCAGTCTGGGAGCTGACCTTGTCTGTGAAGACCGAGGCAAAAAAAGCATTGAGTACTACAGCTTTTTCCACATCATCTGTCAGTAGGTTGCCTCCCCCATTCAGTAAGGGTCCTACACTTTCCCTGACCACCTTCTTGTTGATAACATACCTGTAGAAACCTTTCTTGTTACCCTTCATATTCCTTGCTAGCTGCAACTCTCATTGTTTTGGTTTTCCTGATTACAATCCTGCATGCTTGAGCAATATTTTTATACTCCTCCCTAATCTTCTGTCCAAGTTTCCACTTCTTGTAAGCTTCCTTTTTGTGTTTAAGCTCACCAAAGATTTCTCCGTTAAGCCAAGCTGGTCGCCTGCCATATTTGCTATTCTTTCTGCACATCGGGATGGTTTGTTCCTGTGCCCTCAATAAGACTTCTTTAAAATACAGCCAGCTCTCCTGGACTTCTTTCCCCCTCATATTAGCCTCCCAGGGGATCCTTCCCACCAGTTCCCTGGAGGAGACAGTCTGGTTTTCTGAAGTCCAGGGTCCGTATTCTGCTGCTCTCCTTTCTTCCTTTTGCCAGGATCCTGAACTCGACCATTTCATGGTCACTGCTACCCAGGTTGCCACCCACTTCTACTTCCCCAACCAATTCTTCCCTTTTTGTGAGTAGCAGGTCAAGAGGAGCACAGCCCCTAATTGGTTCCTCCAGCACTTGCACCAGGAAGTTGTCCCCAATGCTCTCCAAAAACTTCCTGGATTGTCTGTGCACTGCTGTATTGCTCTCCCAGCAGATATCAGGGTAATTGAAGTCCCCCATGAGAACCAGGGCCTGTGATCTGGAAACTTCTGTTAGTTGTCTGAAGACAGCCTCGTTTAACTCATCCTCCTGGTCTGGTGGTCTATAGCAGATGCCCAGCATGACATCATCCTTGTTGCTCTCACCTCTAAACTTAACCCAAAGACACTCAACAGGCTTTTCTCCAGTTTCATACTGGAGCTCTGAGCAATCATACTGCTCTCTTACAGACTGTGCAACTCCTCCACCTTTTCTCCCCTGCCTGTCCTTCCTGAATAGTTTATACCCATCCAGGACAGTGCTCCAGTCAGCTAGTTTTGTCAGCTAGTATTATATTACATCATAAAAACGTGTGTTAAAATATTGGAATGACTTTAAATACAAAATACTGCTTTTTTTTTTTTTTAATCTGTTTTAAATTATTTTATTTACATTTAGTAAACCAGAAAGGCCACAATTCAGGACAGCAGTAATGCATGTGCATGTGATTCAGTCCCATTTAAAGCATGTGTTTAAGTCCCATTGACTTCAGTTGGAGTTAAGCACAGGCTTAATCAAAGATAATGATATTTTTGTCCTCAGTAATGTAGATTATCTACCCTATTGCTGGTTTTTTCTACAGCTCCCATTACCAGGTTATTTTTGCATTGAAACAAGCCTTTATGATGCCGCTCATTGACATTTTGACTAGGAAAACAGAACTACACCATTGCACTATTAACCAGTGTTAATAGTTCTAGAAACAATTTGTTCTTCGAGTGCTTGCTCATGTCAATTCCATTCTAGGTGTTTGTGCGCACCCACGTGCATGGTTACCAGAGATTATCTTAGTGGTATCCTTAGGGCTAGCTGTAGCGCCCCCATGAGTGCCAGGCTCGTGCATTGGTATGTTAGGCGCTGCCAACCCTATGCCCTCTCAGTTCCTTCTTACTGGCCGTAACAGTTAGTCAGAGCGCCTTGTCTGACATCGCAAGAGCGTTAGCAGTTCTTACAGTCCATTGTTCTGTCTCCTTTGTTGTTAGTTGATAGGTACTTAGTTAGACCTTTAAGTGTTAGAGTAGTAGTTTAGGCCATGTTCATCATGCAGATGGCCGATGCCCATTAGTGACCCCCACAAGAGCTGTTTAAAGTATTTGGGGGAGTCCCACAGAAAGAATAAGTGCAGGATCTGCAAAAACTTTCGCCCTCAAACTCAGAAGGAGTTGTGTGTCGTCCTACCTCGAAGCCCTCTTGATCGGACTCCACACCCAGCACCTCGGCATCGGCGCGCAGCGCATCACCAGAATCCACCCGGCACCATTCCCCCTCCCCGGTGCCAAAGAAGCAGTCGAAGTTGACGGGCCCACCGGCACCACAGGAAAAGAGGCTTTGGGCAAAGGAGCTATTAGGCCACATGCCTGCCCTGGAGTTCCTCGGGGGGGACTGCTGCAGTCGGACCCCCTAGCCCAACCAGGGACCCACCTCTGACTCCTGGGAGCGGCAGGGGTTCTCAGCCCCCTAGTAGGGTCATCTGTGCCCAAAGTGGGCCCAGCAGCCAAAGAGCAAGTAGGCTGACCAGCACCACAGACACCAAGCCAGGTGATGGACCTGGCTAAGGCCCTGGCATATACAGGCAAGACGGTTATGGGACTGCCCCCTAAAGCAGCAGAGTGTCCCTGATCCCAGACTGCAGGCCTCGGACTCCGGCACCACAGCCTCAATCCCTGGTTAGAAGATACAGGTCCCTGACACCAAGGTCTCCACCTGCAAGGCACAGGACACCTGAGCCACGATAACGATCCCCGTAGCCATTGTACCTTCTGGCCTCCCGCCAGAGTTTGCCACAGCGCAGATCACAGTCGCCTAGGCGGTCTCCCAGGCATCGATCCCTCCCAGTGCGGGATTGTTCCCGGTTGTGGCACCGGTCTCTGGCTCTCCGGTAATGCTCTTCGAGCAGGCACCAGTCCTTGCCCTCTCCTTGCCAGTCACTGACGAGGGTCAGTCAGACTCAAGCATCTATGGCTGCGCCCTGGTCACCGGAAGGGCAATGGTCTGAGCCTGAAGGGAAACTCGCCCCTCACCTATAAAAGGTGAATCGCCACTGGCTCCTGCCTGTATTTTTGGGCTACACCCTGAAGTTCGTGGGTTGGGGAGACCACCTGGGCAATTTCAGCATGTAAGGTCGTTGGTCGAGTCACGATCACTACCTACATATCAATGTCAGGGACCCCATTCGAGCTCTCTCAAGCTACAGGCTTTACACAAGCTTTACATGAGTTAAATATGAGTGAACAGTGTAATGCTGTTGCAAAAAAAGCAAACATCATTCTGGGATGTATTAGGAGTGTTGTAAGCAAGACATGAGAAGTAATTCTTCCGCTCTGCTCCATGCTGATTAGGCCTCGACTGGAGTATTGTGTCCAGTTCTGGGAGCCACATTTCAGGAAAGATGTGGACAAATTGGAGAAAGTCCAGAGAAGAGCAACAAAAATTATTAAAGGTCTAGAAAACATATGGCCTCTGAGGGAAGATTGAAAAGATTGTGTTTGTTTAGTCTGGAAAAGAGAAGACTGAGAGGGGACATAACCGGTTGTTACAAGGAGGAGGGAGAAATTATTTTTTTCTTAACCTGTGAGGGTAGGACAAGAAGCAGTGGGCTTAAATTGCAGCAAGGGAGGTTAAGCACTGGAATAAATTGTCTAGGGGAAGGTTGTGGAATCATTATCATTGGAGATTTTTAAGAGCAAGTTAGATAAACACCTGTCAGGGATGGTCTAGATAATACTTAGTCCTGCAATGAGTGCAGGGGACTGGACTAGATGTTCTCTCGAGGTCCTTCCAGTCCTATGATTCTATGATTCCTGCTCTCTCCTCCTGTCCTGAAAGGTCACATTCTTAGCTGCGATAACATCTGCCCGCCCTGCCTTACCTCGGAACTGCCCTATATGGTCTACAAATACAAGGTCCAGCTGCGGCCGCACTCAGCTTTCCTGCCCAAGGTAGTCAGTTTCATATGGGCCAGGATATTTACTTGCCTGTCTTTTTTTCCAAAGCCGCATAAGTCGGAGGAGCTTAGATTGCATCCCCTGGGCGTCAGGAGGGTGCTAGCCTTCTACATTGAAAGGACCAAGCCATTCCACAAATCGGCGCAATTGTTCATTGTGGTGGCTGACAGACAGGATGAAAGGTCGTCCAGTGTCCGTTCAAAGAATTTCTTCTTGGATCACTGCCTGCATTCGCTGCTGCTTCGTTCAGGCAAAGGTGCCACCTTGGGCAATTGTCACCGCCCATTCAACCAGGGCGCAAATCTCTTCGGCACCTTTAGTGGCCCAAGTGCCTATCAAGGAAATCTGTAGGGTGGCCACCTGGTCATCTGTCCACACATTCACGTCCCATTACGCACTTACCCAGCAGGCTCGGGACGATGCTGGCTTTGGTAGAGCAGTACTGCAGGCCACTAGATTGTGAATTCTGATCCCACCTCTGAGGATGCTGCTTGTGAGCAAGCACCCGAAGGGAAAAAAGTTTACCTCTTTTCGTAACTGTTGTTACTTTGAGATGTGTTGCTCATGTATATTCCATTACCTGCCCTCCTACTCCTCGGTTGGAGTTGCTGGCAAGAAGGAACTGAGAGGATGCAGGGTTGGCAGCGCCTAATATACCAATGCATGAGCGCAGCACCACAGCTGACCCTCCAGATACTGCTAATGCAAAAATTTCCGACATCTATGCACATGGGCACGCACACACCTAGAATGGAATGGACATGAGCAACACATCTCGAAGAACAACAGTTACGAAAAGAGGTAACCGTTTTTTGTCTCCTTATTTTTTGCCTTCAGGAAGCTTACAAATGAAGCCAGTAGATTTTTTTTCTTTTAAATTTATAATGTGTTTCTTCAGATATGTGCCAATGGAACTAAAAGTATCTAAAACACCTTAATTGGTTATGATACAACAGTAAAAAGATGGATTTTCTTTGCAAATGATTTAAAAATTGTTCCAGTAAAGCTGAGTCTTAATAAAATACAAATATAAAAGAAAGTGCCAGAAAACTTTTGTATGGTTGCTAAAGATAATGCCACTTTATTCTTAATTAGTTTGAACAAATGAATATGTCCAGTTAGATGCTGTGTCCTCTCCTCTCCCATTCACTTCCTCACTGACCTGTTAGTGTCTAATGTAATGCCCAATGTAGCCAGTGGAAGGACTCCCACCGATTTTTTTTTTTAAAAGCAAGTAGGAGACTCGGTACTAGTTTGCAATATCCAGCTACTAATTTGTGAGGATGTTGTTGCCTTGTAAGAGTGCAACTCTTTAGCTTATTATTGTATTACAAGTGAGGAAAGAATACATTTGAACTTTTACAGTTACTTACTTGTCATCTTTAGAAATGAAATGTATGGGGTTTTTAAGCCAAATTGTAAGGTGATTTTCTGAATGCTTCAAATAGCAAGCTTAAGGGGCCACTTAGTACATATGTGCCATAATTTTTTTTTCTTGTTTTAGAAGCCATGGATAACAATCTTTGGCTTCAGAGCAAGGCCCCAACATATGCTGTTGTATGGTAGAGAGGTTTCCAATGTGTGGTCTTGTGGACCAGTGGTGGTCTCCAGAGAGTTGGCTGCTCACGTGTCACTAAAATATAAATGTGTATATATAATATACAATCCCAATGATCTGTCTATTATAAAATATACTTTGCTATTTTTTTCTTAGCATTTTTATATGGGACAATAATGCCATTTATCTGACTGTTAGGCAGGCTTCATGCTCCAGTAAAAAGATTTAATGGGAGCTGTGACATTAATGTGATGTCAAATCAGAATGGCAGCCAGTGGTAGGCAACTTAAGGAACCTAATACCAAACATATTGGGGGTGGGGGGAAGGGTGGTTTTAAGGTTGTGCTGAATTTCCTTCATCAGCCTAAACAACCTAATTAGCCCTATACAGTTTAGCTTGCTTACTGAGGCATTCATCACATAACCCTAAAATTAGTGCATTTAAACATATATGTACAGGTGGCCTTTAATGATGGTACACTAGTAGTAACATTGGAGCTAATTTTTTGTTCAGAGTCTTTTAAAAAATTAAATTTCAGAGCAGGATATATAAGCAGATCTATTCTAATATGTAAGAAGAAAGCTTAAATGGATATTGACAGCTTGGTTACAGTGCAGTATCACACAATTCATAAGAGCAGAAATTTCATTTTTTAATCAGTTAAAAGAACAGTGCTTGAACTCATTTATAACTTAGCTTCTGCCAGCTGGTTGTATTACAAAATCCATCATTAACACACTCAGTTCTGCTGTTTAGGAGTTACTACATGGCAACCTCAAAAGCAAGTGTGTTATTTTTAACACAATCTGGGGAGCAGATCTTATACAAATTCTGCTGCTAGAGTCTCGTGAATTTCATTATTGTGTGGTCTTATCAAATGTAGTATTTCCAAACAAGATGGATGTTTAAGCTATATGCATCCTTACCACTAAGGCTATTTAAAAATGAAGTGCTATGCTGAAAAGGACTCTTAATTACATTGACTTTGCGGACAAACAAATATCAAATTTGAACAGCCTTAATGGTGCACGTGCACGTGTGTTTATGCTGTGTGCTGCATTTTGATTTCTAAATACCGAATTAGTTCTCTACCTATTTCTGAAAATGAATACATCAGCAAGCAGTTGCATTATCTGAAGTTTATCTATGTTCCTGTGATTTGTTGCTAGACAGGATCATCTCTATAAATACTTGGTTAAAGGGTGGCATACAACTTCTTAACTCTTGCACAAAACTGGCATTGTCTTTTATTATTATTTATTTATTTATTTATTATTATTATTATTATTTTCATGAAGTATGGTACATTGATGTCTAAAAGGAAGTTTTGAATGTCATCAGGAGTTTGAAATTGAAATGAGCCGTTGTCTCCAGGCTTTTAAATTTGCAATGATAGCACTGATAGAGGAAATAAATTGATTGTGAATTTATGCCAATACCTGTATAACACTTAGTATATTGGTAACACACTTAGTCTACTTCATTTGTTAATGCCTTGAATGGGGACTTGACCAATTGTATCCAGACAGTTGCCTGTTTGCTAGACAGTTATGAAGTTATAACTGTTATGCTAGACAGTTGTAGACGGTTATGAAGTTAAATCCACTGCAATTTATATTAATATTGGATTCCAATCTGTGTGATTCAGATACTTCAAACAACTTGTGTGATTATCTAAATCCACTTACTCTTAGCCAACCTTCACCCCTTTCTGGAGATCTGCCACCTCAAACTCAGTGAAGAATCAGGCTGGTGCAGCAGAAAAACAGAGGCTTCTGGCAGCACATTTTATGAAAAATTATTCCTAACCACGGAAATTTGCAATGATGATTTGAGGGCACAATGAAACCTCATGTTTTGAAGCACAGCCAGCTTGAGTCTGGTTCTTAAAAGTGGTCATGAAAAATAAGCAGTATGTATTTTGATTGGTTTATCTTCATGTACTAAATTGAAATGGAGATGGCCAGTTAGCCTTTACAATACAAGATTATTTCTTCACTGTCTTCTAGAATATTAGACAGCCCAAACAAAGTAGGTGAGGAAACTAGAGCAGTGCATAGACATAAGTACGTTTAGTCCTATTAATTGTATTCTTGACCTAAAGGATGAAGATCAAAAAAAGACTGAAAAACTGATATACCATTATGGTATTTTTTTTTCAAAACTGACAAAACACTTTGGGTGCAACCTTTGTAGTTTCTTGCTTCTCCATAGAAAGGCAATGTTTATTGCAGTGCCCTTTTGGCAGACAATCAGTGCCACTCTGGGAAGGCATGAGTGGAGGGGGGAGCAAACACTGACAATTTTTCTTCATCATAAATTGCTACATCATCCTGTGTTGTTACAACAGGTGAGTAATGATCATTCTTGCTATTAAACTTTGAATCCATGTCTAGAATAGAGTTTTTAATAAATTAATTATCCTTATGAATAAAATATATTCAGATCTAGATGCTGCTGCTACTTCATTGGATATATGCAGATCTCAAGGATATAATTTAAGACTTTCTACTTAAAAAAGATTTTATGATAATTATCATTGTCAGTAGTTCTTTGGGAAAAGAATCTGTGCTGCCTTATGAGGAAAACATGAAGTAACTTGTCCAGTATTCTGCAATCAGATTTACTAATTTAAGGCCCTGATCAATATTGCAAAGGAACCAGCCCAGGAGTCCAACTGACTTTATCTGGGCTCCAGGCCAGTGTATAGGGTCTGTGTGAGTGAATCCCACATACTTCTATTGGAACAAAAACATCCACTTTCAAGTAATATCTTAACTGTTTCCTGGAACAGATGACAGAATTGTGTTGAGGTAATTTGCAAGTGTGTTCCTGGATCTCAAAAAGCCAAGGGCTGGCTCAATAGCTAACCAGATAGCATAGCATTGTGTTTACCACTTGGGAAACACTTGAGTGATAATACTAAATATACTCTCAAACTCCTTAGGTCATTCCAGACTGGAAAAATATGGGGGCGGGAAAAGATAATGCAGAAAAAGAGCAGAATCAAAACTTTAAAGGGTTCCGCAAGCCTTGACCCTCACACTTCACAAATGTGTATCACAGGGTGGGGGGAAGGGTGTGTGGACAGTTCCATAGAGGCAGCATTTTCCTGATAGAGGTTTAGAAAACCTGACCTATGAGAGAAGAAAAATTTTGAGAGAAGAAATTGGGGGTGGGGGGCACCTGATAAATCTTCAGTGATGTTAAGGGCTGTTTATAAAGAGAACTTGTGATCAATTGTTTCCAGTGGACACAGAGGTAGGGCAAGAAGTAAGGAGCTTATTTTGCAGCAAGGGAGATTTAGGTTAGATATTAGGGAAAACTGTCTAACATTAAGGATTGTTAAGCACTGAAATAGGCTTCCAAGGGAGGTTATGGAATCCCCATCATTGGAGGTTTTTAAAAACAGTTTTGACAAATACATATCAGGGATGGTCTAGGGATATTTGTTGCTGCTTCAGTTCAGAGGCTGAACTATATGACCTCTCAAGATCCTTTCCAGACATATATTTCTATGATTCTATGAACCTGGGTCTCCCATATCCTAAGTGACTGCCCTAACCACCGGGCTACGAGTCTTTCTCAATCTCTCTGGCCCAATGAATACTCAATTAATTATACAAAGTGGGGCAGCTCCAACCAGAGAGATTAAGAGAAACCAAAATGCATTTCAAAAATTCATTAGTTTATTTTTTTCTTCTCCATTAGACAGTTGTACAGTTGCACTCTGGGGTCAGTCATTCCATAGTAGCTTTCCCACCAGTCGTAGTCCGTAACTGCGGTCTCTTCATGAAGTACAGTGTCTGTAAGTGATGAGTAGGTGGATGACTGACCGAAAGAGGGAGGAATGGGGTGTCAGCATATTCTAGCAGACCCCATTCCTCCTCCTCCTCCTCCTGTTACCTCTGTTCTCCTAGATGCTGGCAGGGAAAGCCACTGGTATAATAATGTAACCTAAGGGCGTATTAACTGTTCCATGAAACTTTATGTTGGTGAAATACCTTTGAGGCGAGATTGGGAGCCCCCCACAGACAACAATGAAGAGAACATCTGGCAGCATGGCTCCATTAGAGCTGAGGCAGAGGAGACTCAAGCTAGAGCAGAGGCATAGGGCTTCCACATGAACAGCCTTGGCCTCCTGAGAAAGCGATTTTAGGGATGCCATTACAGCTGTTGGGCAGCAAACTCCTGTTCTTCCTCTTCTCGTGATTTAGCACAAGCATCATCAGATGATCCTTGCTGATTTTTTTTCCTCTCCCAGAGCCCCTCCCTCAAGTATTTTCCTTGTGAAGAGGCAGTCAGGCTCATGGCATGTAAAGGAGCAATAGGCCTATCCAGAATTCAGATGGATACAAATTTTATAGCACACACTGTAACCTGTGGCGTGTATAGAATACATAAAACTTATTGGGACTATTTTTGGTATCCATGCACTTGTATCTCCAGATGGAGGGATTAGTTACCGGGAGTCCCACCATGCATTCCTCAGGGGAACCCATAAAACCTCTAAAATGACACACAATAGTTTCAGACCTAAAAATGCCATGAATTTTAAGGTCCAGTATCTTGGGCCCTTCCAGAGCTAGATGCAAGGGTCCCTTAGGAGGCTGGGAATCTTTTTTTTTTTTCTTTTTTTTTTTTCTTTCTTTCTAATGATATAAAACTCCTATTTCTTTCCTTTATGGGATCATGAAATAACAGACTTTAAAGCCATGACAGTGACACCTATGTTGTAGGCTGAATCTTGCCCATTCTGAGTCAAGGTATTATGTGGGGAAATTACATATTCATGTAAAGGGAGAAATACATTTCTTTGCTAGGTGGCTTTTTTAAAACAAAGGCATCTGTTTGAAATGTTAGGTTAAATACTGAAGAGATGGACTAGTGGCCACAATAAGATGGTCAAAGGTGCATGATAAATGCATTTTTTTTGTGTCACCTCAGTTTAAGACATCCATGTGTGGTGCATGTATATTATATAGAAATTATAATTGTAGGTTTCATTTTTAGGGAGCACAAGCAGCCGTAATAGTCAAGCAGGAAAATGCTGCATATGAACCTATTTTTCTTTATTCAGTTATGGTCTTGAAAACTGAGCTAGCCATAAAACGGAACTCCCTTCCTGTGAAAAATTTCAGTTTTGAGGGGGAAAAAAATCTCCCCAAACTGGGAGAAAAAGCAAAAATTATTAAACTTCTTATAGAAAGGGATTTTAAGTAAAAGAGAGTGCCAGGAAACCCTCTGTTTCACAGCGCACCTCCCTCCTGCACCAAGCTTTGGCTGCCAGTGAGGAAGAGAGCCAAGCTGCTCGGCCTCCCACTTCCCTCACGGCTCTGGGGCTGGGAAGGTTGAGTGCCTGGGATCTCTGCCTCTCCAATCTTGGAGTCTAAAGGCTAGGGGGATAGGGAGCAGGGAGGCAGCTGGGCAGGAAGGCTGAGAGCCAAGGAGGCAGAGAGCTCGGCGTTGGTAACCCTTCTGGAAGGTTCTTGCCAGTTTCACTTTCTGCCTGACGGAAGCTTTCCAGGTAGGCAGTTGGGGAGCTGTGAACGGAACATTGAATTTTGTGGTAAAATTGAAATTTTCTCATTGAAAAACTGTGCTGTTTGCAAAAAGGGCATTTTTAATTAGAAAATAATTTTGGAGAAAAATTCCTGACCATCTCCATGTAAAATGTTGAGGTCCGGTGTGTCAAGCGGAGTTAAAAATGTAACTGTATAAATTGCATTAATCAGGCTATAGTTTCTTTTATTTATTGTCTCCAGGACTTGATTAGATGGTTCCAAAATAAAATTAATCCGTAACCTTCAGTGTAACTCCTCAGCACAGTTAAATTGCAAACTCTGTCTGTCTGCTAAGAAAGCCAGGAACCATGCCATGTAAAGGCTTTGTCAACATCAGGTGAAGGTTGAAATATACTGTACTTTTCCCCCCCTTTATTAGGCCAATCAAACTAATCAGCCTTATAGGGTTTAGATACAAGTTCTAGAGGCAGTTTTTAATGAGGCCTATTGCCGGGGAGTGGGACGGAACTGTTCACATCAAGTGAATGCTGGAAATGTTGTGCACCTTTAAGTTTATAATATATCCTTTCAATCCCTAAGGAAATTTTGGAGCATATTCAGCATCACATACAATGATTTGTGAAATGCTAGTGCAATACAAAGACTAAATTGGTATGAATTGAGCCTTTATACTATGATAGGTTCAGTGCTGCATGTTCCATTAACACTGACAAGGTAAGGATCATTTTAA
This sequence comes from Emys orbicularis, assembly GCF_028017835.1. Taxonomy (NCBI): domain Eukaryota; kingdom Metazoa; phylum Chordata; order Testudines; family Emydidae; genus Emys; species Emys orbicularis. Next base: position 170,203,432 of record NC_088683.1, read on the forward strand.
CCTTTCTTTAATGCAGAAAAGTGATCCTGAAGACTGATAAGCATGTAGGACTTTCATCTTCAAGTGATTACCATAAATGCAGCTGTTAAGACATTGTATATGATCACTTCAAGTACAATGTTCCTTTCTGTTCTAAAGGAGCTTTTCAGTTCTGTTTAGGGGATATCTGGAAGATAATGGAGATAAAGGCTTTGTTTCTAGGGGTTTTCACGGCCCCAAGTGCCCATTAAAATTACAAGAAGGTCAAAGGATGTACGTCAAAGTATGTCAAAGAATCAAAAGTGTAATTATTACTGACTTCAAAGTGGACAAACTTCCAAATGAGTTGTGATTATTTCAAATCAATTATTACATGAAAATCCTGTAAGGTAATAGTGGAGGGAAATTGCACATTGTATAACTTTCATCAGATTTCATCTTTTGTATAACTAACTTTCACCAGGTTCACACAGTGGTGCTTGCTGAGAAAGCACCTCCCTCGATTTCAATTCGCCCAGCTACAAAGCGTTAATATACAATTTGATTATTCTATACTAGTATTTTAGAACATGTTGGTTAGCATGTGCTAGCTAATACGTATTTTTTAAAATGCACAACCTATATATTATTGTACTCGAGATAAACCCCAGTGAGGGTTTCCTGTGGTATATAGCTTTGGGATTGGGGATGGGACTCTGAAAAGATACAATGAGAAAAAAGTGATAGAGCTGAAACAAATGAATAGTAAGTGCCAGATCCTGAATTGAAAGCATGAAAAGTTGGGCTTGTAAGATGGATCTAATATCCAATACAGATAACTCAAGCTGACATAAAGAGGTGACCTCTGTCCAGTTCCTTATGGACAGGTGTCTATTTGAAATACAACTGAGATTATTAAATAACAATTGACATTTAAATGGAAGTCTCATCATAAAAGCAAAGGGCTGAATAGCTCTGAAAACTATCCTGACTCCTAGGTCTCTCCAGGTCAGGGTTTGAGGCACAAGGGTTGGAGTGGAGTAGAGCAGAGATTTTTGCATTGCCTTTGTGTCTAGGTCAGTGGTTCCCAAACTTGTTCCGCTGCTTGTGCAGGGAAAGCCCCTGGCGGGCCGGGCCGGTTTGTTTACCTGCCGCGTACGCAGGTTCGGCCGATCGCAGCTCCCAGTGGCCGCGGTTCGCTGCTCCAGGCCAATCGGAGCTGCTGGCAGTGGCGCGGGCTGAGGGATGATAAATCAGGGGTGGGCAAATTACGGCCCATGGGCCGTTTTAAGCCGGCCCGTGAGCCGCACCACGTGGCTTGGGGGCCACACCCCACGGCTCCCGGAAGCTGTGGCATGGCCCCGCTCCGGCCCCTACATGCTCTAATAGGAGCTGCAGGGGCGGTGCCTGCAGATGGGGCAGTGTGCAGAGCAGCCTGGTCGTGCCTCCGCGTAGGAGCCGGAGAAGGGACATGCCACTGCTTCCAGGAGCTGCTTGGAGCCTGCACCCCCTGAGCCTCTCCCCACGTCCCAACCCTCTGCCCCAGCCCTGCTCCCCCTCCTGCTCTCCAAACCCCTCGATCCCAGCCCGGAGCACCCTCCTGTACCCCAAACCTCTCATCCTCCGCCCCACCCCAGAACCTGCACCCCCAGCCGGAACCTGCATCCCTTCCTGCATGCCTGCCCCAGCCCTGATCCCCCTCCCGCCCTCTGAACCCCTCGGTCCCAGCCCAGAGCACTCTCCTACATCCCAAACTCCTCAGCCCCACCCCAGAGCCTGCCCCCCCCCGCATCCCACCCCAATTTTGTGAGCATTCATGGCCCGCCATACAATTTCTATTCCCCGATGTGGCTGTCAGGCCAAAAAGTTTGCACATCCCTGAAATAAATCCTTGAACTAAGGTTTTTGTGAATGCCTCTAGTCTCGCTAAAATAGTACAAAATTATTTATAAGGCATCATCTCCAATCCCCCCTTTCTACCTTTCTCCTTTCTGCTCTCCTTCCTTTCTTGATTCTTCTAATCAGGCCAGGTATTGAACATGTATAAAACCTGCTCTGAGAAGAGAATACAACCCTAAATGCATGTGTGTCCATACAGGTACATTGTGTCTGAACATCAAACAGAGCTGGTATAGTGCAGTAGGTCTATAGTTAAGCCTAACAGCCTTGACAGTACCCTTTTATCTTCTTTCTAATGTTGGGAATGGACACTGAATTTCACCAGGAACCCCCTTCTGTCTTATTTATGTATTTCTGAAATGTGGTGTGTGTCGGGGTGGTGAGGAGGGGTTGTATTGGTTTTTTTCCCCCCTTGCCTTAACTAGTTTTCTACTTCCACAATTCACTACAAAGGCATGTACTGCTGCATACATCTTTTGTTTACACAATATATCAGGAATTTAGTACTGTGCTGTTTGATAAGCTGCATGTCATAAGCATTAGACACCAGACATACTGGTGCCAAGATGATTAACACAATAATTCATCAGAGATCACTTCAGGTTTCCCTTCATTGACTCTTACCCCTCTTGCAGACTTCTTGAAGAATGATGTAATATACTCTAAATGAATTTTTGTCAGCAGTGAATGTACTGTACACTGCCTGGCTTTTGAAATCAAACCTCAGGGTAGTGCACTCTATAAGGAGTGCCATAACTGGCGTCTATAATTTTAAATACAAACAAGTCCACTCTCCATAAAAAGGTGAAAGGAATTATTTACTATGAATGAGAACATAGAGCACTACAACTTAATTTCAAATCTCTTCAGTTTATCAGGTGCCATTTCTCAGCACTGAGATTTTTAAAGGAGGAATGATTTGAAGCTAGATCACTTAAAATATTTTAAACTAGACTGCACAAAGCACTTGAGTATACTGTAGGATAATATCCTACCACGGGCAGGGGGAGCATTGCTACATTAGGGCTTGTCAAGCTTTTTAGAGCATGAGCCACATTTTAATATAAATATATTTACTCATGTGGATGCCTCCTGTCACAGTCACAAAATATCCCTGTGGCAGCACCAGCAATTGCATACATGGAAAAGGAATATTAGGTAAATGTGTGCATTTTTAGGTGTATTTAATGGTAAAGATCAGATTGCAAATCCCTTGCTCTCACTGGCAAGCAGTTATTCATCCAAGTAGTCCCACTGGTTTCAATCATTAGATAGTCAGGTCCTGTGTTTTGTGCTTTTTGTTAAAAAGTGAATCATACTATCTACTTGTGCTTCGTTGCAGTTCCCCTTCCTGTAAGTTCTCTTTCTTCTAACTGGAGTTGAGGAGCACAACCAACATCATCTGACCGGACAACTCTCCTTCTGAGAGCTGTGGTCCACAGATCACAGCTTGGGAGCCATAGGACTAGGGGACCTGATAGGTCATTTCTAATGTTTGTGAAGTATTTTTGTCGTTTAATTGCCAGGTTAATACTTTAGAAGGTTTTCTGTTACTTCTGAGATTTTCATGAGCAGTCACTTGCAATTGAAATGTTACCATAAAGGATCAAGTACAACTGTGGACCTGTGAATATTATCACAGCATTTTGCCCTGTTGCCAGAGCACAGGAACCACGGATCAGGAATATGTTGTATTGTGGCAAATGACATACACGGAAGATATTGTCACAAAATATTGTCACACATTCCTAATAGTTATCCAATATAGTCAAAATGCATATTTTTGAACTGGAGCTGGGTTTTCTCATTGTACGTCACTAGCCCTGCATATGTGTTTTCCAATTACAAGGTCAGCCGCATAAATTGGAGAAACCGAACCTACTAAAATAAGCATGGGTCTGCTGTCAAATTACACACACGTACTGTAAAGAGAGCCTTCTACCAGTTTCGCCTTTAAAGACATGGAATTGACAGAAAACACAATCAAGCCACTCTAATCCCTTGGGATTGCTTCTACAGATCACATTCCACAGCTACAATGAATTACAAATGCTGCTTTTTTTGTACCTCTGTTACTCAAAAATCGCCTTTCTTCTTTTAAATGAAATGTCACACAATATTGGTCTTCATTGTGGTCTAGCTATATTACCTGTTTACAAAACAAAAACTAATGACCTATTTAATTTAAAAAAAAAAAAAAAAAAGTAAGTTAGGGTTAGAATGATCATGGCTGGATCTAATGCAGCCCCATATGGGAAAATAAAATCTGCACCTCCTGCCTCCCACACACACACATGCTTTCACTTACCATGTGGCTTCTCTGTCTCACAGCACCAGGTGAAGGGAAGCCCATGCAGTCGCTACTCCCTGTTACAAGAAAATGGGAGGGAAGTGCGTAGAGCCTTGACTACTCTGGCCTGTAGGGAGCTCTACCTGAAGGCACAATCTAGCCCTAAATGGCTAATGTGCTATTGACCGTTCAGTCTAACGAATTGGATGTCCAGATTTCTTGAGTTCTAATCTCTGCTTCACCATCTCTACTTTGCTGTTTGATCTGTTTTGGCTTTTCAGTCACTAAAATATGGATAGTATTACTTTTGTGGCTACCTAGCTCACATGGCTGTTGTGAAAAGTGTTTGTAATTAGGCCTGTTTCAAAATTAGGCCTTTTTTTTTTAATAATTTTTGTTTAAAAAAAAAAACATATATCTCGTACTGTGGGTGTCCTTACAGAGGCAAAACATATCAATTTTGGCATTTGTATGGTATGTTGGTATATATTTTGCAATTAATTTGAACTGGAAAAGTGGTGAAAAGGCAATTTTTCCTTTTGCCTGAATAATTTGCTTTCTTTGGTATGGGGAAACCAATACTGATCATATATCATTTCCCCTGAGTTACAAAGCAGGATGCAACAAATCAAAGATAAATTTCTGCCTAGAGCTAGCTCCTGGATCAGGTGGAGCCCATGGCTATGTGTTCCTTTATGATTTTTGGGGACCAACACATCTAAAGGAGAATCTCTGCTTTCGTGGTGTTTTTTTGTTTGTTTGTTTGTTTGTTTTTTTTAAAGCATCCAGTTGTTTTTCCTCTCTGCCATGGCCTTGAAAACATAAATCTGCTGTTAGTGTTGAAAGTTTGATTTTGCATAAAACTGCAGTTTATTGATGGCCTCCTCTTAATAGCCACAGATAGCTGACTACTTAGGTCCATGAAAACGATAGCCAGCGGCCACTGGGCAGTTAGGAGCACCCTAAATTAGTTTGTGCTTTTGAAGGGGTGCTTGTCTTCAGTTAACCTCTGGCCAAAAGAGGGGTAGTATGAGAAACAACATGGTCTAGGGGACTGGAAGCATTCTAATACCAACTCCTCACCCTTCTGTGGGGTTGGTCAAGCCATATCATGTGTTTTTGCCTTAGTTTCTCTCATCTGTAAAATAGGGAGGATAATACTTGCCTACTTCACATAGTATTATGACTGTTAATGTTTGTAAAGTACTGTGTACTAAAACTCATCAGCATGTGCACCAGCGCCTGTTGGCCTCTAGGCTCTTGGAAACCAGAGTCCACCAAGGAATATTGTATCTCAGGTCCAGGATAAGCTTTGTATGAGGCAATCGTCCAGAGGGGAAGATCTCACAGAACAGTCCCCAAATGGGCCCCTTACACTAGAAAATTAATGTGGACCAGTTCAGAAAGTAAGCCAGTGAACCACTATCTTTTTCTAGCTTGAGGTGTGATCTTAGCTACTCTATCAAAGATGCCCGGTTCTCTCAGCAACGATTTTGTCATGAACCGTCCAAAAATATTTAATGGGCTTAGATCAGAATGTAAAATTGGGTCATTAGCCAGGAGGTCTGGGGATAGGAGGAGGAAGCAGTTTCCCCAAAAGGAATAAAAAGTGTGACATACAACAATTAACCCACTAAAGAAAAATTCCCTAACAGCTGCCCTGAATCCTCATTGTATCTATCGACCTATCAATTCATTGGGATTGAGCACAGCTGGAAGGTTAACAAATCTGGGCCCTGACTGCCAAGGGACAGAAATGAGTTTGAGTAGAGACTCCTCCCTTCTTAGCTCTCAACCCCCTTCCACTGATCTAAACTCTGGTGATATTGTATGGAGAGAGAGGCACTTCATAACTAGGCCCCAAACTATTGAGGGATATATAGAAAAGCTTGAACTCCAAAATTTGTTAGCCCCTGCAGGTCCTGGCGCACAAGTATAAGGTCATCTCTGTGTGAATCTCTGCCTAATAAACTGGCGGCCACACTTGCTGCACTAGCTGCAAATTCCAAACAGCTTCCATGAACAGCTCTGTGTAGAACTTATTGCAATAAATATTTTAACTTTGAGGTGCAGGCGTGTGTGTGTGTGGTGGCCACAGCTGCTACCTGAACAATCAGCAGCAGCCTAGGATCTAGTGTAACCAAGGGGGCATAATCCTCCATGGCCCTTCACCTTACACAGACATTTTATACAAGTGCAAAATGGACGTAAAATGCTACCAAACCAAAATGGGAGTGGTTTACAGCCAGTTTGCGCTCACTCTGCACTGGTGTAAAAGACTGCACAAGAGAACAAGACACCTATATTGTGAATCTCTGTTGTGCATAGCGGGCATACTTCCTCAATATAGTGTGTTGATATCATCTTCATCAAGTCTGTCTGCTTCCTCCAACCTACCAATATTTTGTCTTTGAGGCTGGGGACTGGGTTACACAAAGTGGATGAGACCCAATCCTAAAAGACCTTGTTCATTCCATTGTGCTGATGGGGTCAGATATGATGGAGACACAGATAATGAGAACACCAAAACTCATGTCCCCTCACTAATCCTCCCCATGATTGAAGATGCAGGTTGGTCAAATAATTCCCTGTGTGAAGAGGAGTAATCATCCTCAACCTCCCTTTGTGAACTTTCTAAAGAAAAAGAGCAGATACACCTCTACCTTGATATAATGCTGTCCTCAGGAGCCAAAAAATCTTACCGCGTTATATCGAACTTGCTTTGATCCACTGGAGTGCACAGCCCCGCCCCGCCCGGAGCACTGCTTTACCGCGTTCTATCCGAATTAATGTTATATCGGGTCGCGTTATATCGGGGTAGAGGTGTATGTTCATTTCTCCCCCGGGGGACTACAGGGCCTGTAAACAAAACTGTGCTCAGTAGTATCAGAGACAGACGACATATCCAAATGAATCAGCACAGACACTTGTGACCATAAAGTTATTGTAAATATTCTTCAGATCAATGGATATCAGCTGATCTTGTTCAGTAATGGACAGCATCTCCATCCAAATTTCCTGCTGTTTGATAAACTGGTTCTGCTTTTTAGGCAGAGAAGAGATGTTTGTGTGCTATGATATCCTTTATTGGCAGTTAGACAGGAGTGCTACCATTTGAGGGGACTGAAAAAGAAGAATGAATTCCATAAAGTAATCCCTTTATTTACTAGAGAGAAAAAATTACTCCGATATAATGGAAATCCAGTGGGACTTTCCACATAGACCCATGTCTGCCTGGGGAAGAGAGAATACGTGCAAACTGAGTGTGGAAGAGCTGGGAGGACTCATTAGATGTAGTAAAGAAACGATCACTTCCACTTTGAAATTAGTCCTATAGTTGGCAGAAGCTAGTCAAGTAAAGAAGGAAGACTAATTCTTGGCAGAACACCAGGAGGAGTTGGAAGCCTTCAGATGGCCTGAGTTGCTAGTATGGGGAGGGCTTTTCCAAGAGATCAGACAGCTTGAATCTAGAACAACTCTTAAAAGGAAAGAAAGCAATAATTTGAAATATCCCTAACCCATGGCTGAACTCAAATAGCCCTGCAGGCTGCAATGGAACCAATGAGGATGTTGTGTGAAAACTTCAGAGAAATATTGAGCTATGTACTTCAGACTACTAAAGTCAATAATTTTTTGCATACATTGCCTTGCAAGATAGGAAGAAGACTGGGGATATTCCTTTGAAAGTGGAAGGAAGGGAGCTGGCTGGGGGAATGGAGAGTCTTCTACAATGACTGCAACCTGCCTATGAACTTGAGAGAAGACACCCATGCTCTGTGCTGAGAAGGCCAGATCACAGAAAAGAAGATTATTTGAATAAGTCCCATCTGCCTCACAAGACCAGGCTCTTTCTTTTGAAAGACATGCCGTTTGCAAGGAATCCAATATTAATAATTCTGCCTGTCTTAAAAGTAAGACTGCACATTTTCTGCATTTTCCAGGTTGAATATACAATGAAGCTTACTTACTGAGTATTACCACCAAGACTTCAGTGCCGTAGAATGAAAAATGTTCTCAGTGAATCCTTATTTGTTGTCTTTAACAGCACAATTTCTGCTTCAAGTTATTAAATTAGTGGGAAAAGCTGTTATTCACTGACTCTATTTTTTATTTAGATGATTTTCAGTTTTCAGAACATGTATCTTTCATATTACATTTTCAAAATGCATTGATTTGGTTTCACTACAGCAAATTATACCATTGCAAAGGCTATCAGTTACCTTATCTGTGCTAAGTAGTACAAGCAACGGTGATCTATTAAATGATCTGGCAAAGAATTTTTTTCCAGTTGTACAGTATTATAAGGTAATGGTGACACTTGCAGGAAGTTTATATCCGCATTTTCACTGGAAATATCTACTTTCAAGAGCTCATATTCATAACTCAGCTATAAAAAATGACTGTTCTGAATCTGTGTATTTGTGATCTCTTATGAATGAATAAATACACAAAATCAGCTTTTAAAGGAGTCCATACAAAGTAGGATTAAGATGCTCTTTTTACACTTCTTTAAATCAAAAATAGCTTTATAACTGCAAAAGAATTTTTAGTCCATAATGTAGATTTGTTACATTGTCTAGTGTGACAAAGGGAGTCCTGCATGAATAGAATGTTTGGCTTCCTAGAACATATGTCATCACTTTACAATAGGAAAAGTGACCTGTTGCTCTGGCAGGGAATTGGGGGGGGGGGGGAGGGGGTGGTGGTGGTGGTGGTTGTTATTTTGTATGTGTTTCTAAGTAGAGGAGTCATGAGGTAACTGTAGTGAAAAGTTGGCTGTAGTGTGAGGAACAGGAACATTCCCATTACACTGGGATGAAAAATGGCTGTCCTGTAAGCATCTTATGTTTTCATTTGGTGGCTGTGTCTGTTTTCATAGCAAATTACCTAATTTATAAACGAACTCTGTGACAACATGCACAAAATCAGTGACGCCTACAGTGAAGCTCTTCAAATATTATGGAATACGTTTTTTTAAAAGTGAAGGTGTATGTTCAATGAAAAGTGAATGGTTTAAATGGCAGAGTTAATGTATAGGTAGAATAACTGGATACCATTTGTCCAGCTGCATTTTAAGTCTCAACTTCCATTCACTCCAAATGTTAGTACATGCAAAAGTTATTTGTGTAGCTGAATGGGGAAACAGATCTATTAATGTTATTACATAAATGAAATGTAATCTACATGTTAAAAGAAAGGGTCTCTCTAAAACAAAAAAACACCACCCATCCCCACTGCCCAAAAACAAATCCCAAAGCACCAGAATTCACAAAAACAAATGTTATGGTATCAACACCTAACCAGACTGGAGTGTGTTAAGGAAGCCTACTATTGGAGGAAGTTCTCAAGTTCCTTTGTATGCAAATAGTCATTCTTTCTCCAGAATGAGAGGCTTTAAATCTTCTAAATATTGACTTAATACAGTCAAAAGAAACTAGAATCCATTTTGCTTAGCACAGCATTCTAAAAATTCTTCTCATAATGTGAAACACTTCTCATGGGGTCTGTGCTGTGTGTCAATATCTGACATCCTGCCATATGTACTACATTCAAGGAAATTATAGAGGTCTAACTTAGCTTATGTAATTGCTGCTGCTATTTCATCTCACATATGGGTCTTTTCTTGCCACTGATGACATTTCCCCTCATTCCAGTGATATTTAAGAGAAGAGCCTGGCATCACAAAGTAAGACATGTCAGTCCTGTCTCCGTGATGGTTCTATTTAAACATTTTATTTAAATAGAAATCAGTACAATTCTTCTCATTTATGATTTACTCTTTAAAACTCTAACTTTCACTGATCTATCAAGCATGGTGAAATGTCACTTTTCAGCAAGATGGCCACCATTACAAGCATTAGGGTAAGAAATGTTTATTTTAAGTAAGAACTTTTTGTTTTCAGAAACATCTTTGTGGTTTGTTTTATCTCTATCTGCTCTTGGAACACTACGCCAAATGCATTGGGGACAGTTTTCTTTTTAAGGAACATAGAGATTTTTGCAGTTCCACCCCTCTGACTGCAAGGCCTCATCCTCCAGTTGCTCATGCCCCAGCATCAGCTTCAGAGTGGTTAATCACAAACTCAGGAGACAAAGTGGTCCCATAGCCATTGCTCATATGATGTGGACATGACCAGTCTACGTGTCTCTGGTATCCATTGGCACAATTCCTCCTAACGAGTGGCTGGTGATCCTAGATTCCTTCTAAGTGGCCTTGATAAATCTCTAGAGGTGACTCTCTAGTGCAAATAGCAGCTATTTCAGCAGTCCGGGGGTAGAGTTCAGGGGGGGGGGAAATTGTTTAACGCTTTTTAAGTCACAATTTTTGAAAAGTGTTCCTCTTTTAATAAGACTGACATTCAGAAAGCCTTTCCTCCCTGGAGTCTTAATCTGTGCTGAGTTCCTTAATGACACCACCTTTTTGAGCCTCTCCCTCTTGATTTGTTGTAATTCCTCTTTTTCCAAGTGCCTTTCTTGTAGTTATTTGTTTTCAGAGAGCTGGTGTCAGATCTTCTGATATTCTTGGGGGGGTGGGTTCTTCCTGCGGTCTCCGGGCTAATCTTTTTAGTGTCCCAGGATTTAGCTGAAAAGTTCATTTGCTCTTCAATTAATCAAATGTATACTCTGCCTTCCTTATCACCAATACTTAGAACACAAAGAACAGTGCACTGTATACCCTGGCCCTTTAGAAAATAGTTGAAACATATTTTAATCTTTCCCAGAAATTAAGGACAAGAGAGGTTTATTTTGGTCCTTCAGGAAAAAGACTTACAAGCTTAAAAGGAAATTCTAACCATTTTCTAAAAGGGTAACTTCTACATGAACAACAGTGGGAGACTGGCAAACCCTTAATTAAAACTTAGATAGGGGCCTCATCCAAAACCTATTAGAGTCTTCCAGTGATTTTAATGGGCTTTATATGAGGCCTTAGCTCAGGTGCAAAAGATGTAATACAGAATCTATTCCACTAACTTGCAGTGCTTCTAAAATAGCCCAGCATTTCCTTGCTTCTTAGGGTATGTCTACACTGCAATTGGAGGGATGATTGCAACTCACGTAGGCATACCCACGCTAGCTTTAATCTATTATGGCTAAAAATAGTGAAGATGTGAGAGCATGGACCCTGGACAGACTTGTACAGCTCACGCTGAAACCTCTGCTGTTGTCTTCCCTGCTATTTTTAGCCATGCTAGTTAGGTTAAAGATTGCACTGCTGCAGTCACTCCTCCGATTGCAGTATAGATATATTCTAAATGCCATTAACAGCTAATCTTAGTGTGGGGTTTGAACCAATGGGAAAATGAGATTGTAAATCTACAAGACAGAGGGACTATTTTTAACACAGGTTTTGAAATAACTAGGTTTTTAAGCAATAAAAAAGGCTAGTAAATGAATTTGTTTTACTCTAAATTTTCAACTTGTATCAGTATATTTGGTGTTTCAGAGAATGCTATTTAAAGATGTTTCTTAGGTTTAATCTCTAACAAGGGGGTTAGTATGAGGGATAAGCATTATTTCTTTAGATATAAAGAAATGCTCAGCTAAAAAAAATGCTCATTTTAGGATGCAACTTGGAGCAATTGTCCATGCCTCTTATTATTTCTATTCATCATAACTTTCATAAAAGAATTTCCCCATCTCTGTGCCTCTGAATCTTGATCTCCTATTTTTCCACAAAAAGTTCCCAAGCATTTTATTTTGCTTGCTTCTCTGAGTACACATTGGAAGACCTTCAATGCTTCTGCTGTAATTGTCAGGAACTAGCTTTTTGAGGGTGCATTACTGTTGTCTGAGGCCAGAAGGTAACATTTGGTAAATCAAAGGAGCTCTGGGAATATTATGATGCTGCAGACAGATAGACAACAGAAAACAAGTACAGCAGAGTAGTAGGAAATACATTTGCTTATTTAAGGTTTGTATGACAATCCTCAGACCTTAAGACAGTGTCAGTTGCTAGATAGCACTGCTAGAGTAGTTTACAGGACAAAAGTTTATGGCATTCCTTCTGTGTCCTTCGATTTAAACGAGTACCTAAGTAAAACAGAGACTTGGGACTCAAATGGATCAGGCTTATAAGTCTCATGTATTTCTCCTAATGTCTAAAATGACTCTTCCGAAGTTTTCCATTCAGAGCCCAAACTATTTTCTCATTCTATTGAAAGGGGGCAGAGTTTTGGAAGCCGTCTGGGTCAGAGCCTCCATTAACAATAAGGGAAAAGCGAGAGAAAATAGTTTTAAAATTCTATGCAATTGACCAGTTAATGTAATGCAGGAAATAAGGAAAAGTGAGAGACGGTTGAAATTAACAATTGTCCTGTAGCACCTATTGCAAAAGAATTAGACTATCAAATCTTGCAAATCTTGAGGAGAATGTGCTTCATTTACAATGCATTGTGGTGCACAGGGGCACTAAAGCAGCCAGTACTCTGCTGCTGGCTCTTTTTTCTTGCTAAGATCACAATCCAAAAGATACCAGATCTTCTAAGCAAGCTGCAGAAAGCTTCACCTTGCCACAGCTAAGATTAAGCCACTTTGTAAATAATTTATAAGAATACCTTGTTCAAAATGTTTGACTTGAAAGGCTGGTGTTCTAGATTGAGAAACGTTTTCACTATGAATCGTGACATCCTTCTGTACATGAGAAGTCCTCAGTGAATATATAAAAAGTTAATTGTAACAAAATTATTGCTTAAAAATACACTTGGAAAACATGTAACTTTAGATTTTCTGAAGTGTGACAAATATAAAAGTAGGTGCCATTCTTTTTTTTTCTCTTCTTCACTGTGTGTAAATCCACTGCTGTATACTTAGAGGCAAGAGATGCCTTGGGATTAGATGGTTTAGAGTAGTTTTGCAAAATTCTACTTCCCTATGCCAAGTAATTTTTTTAAGAACATGTGACAATTTAGGCTTTTATATTTCACAAGTGACTGGTGATAGGGATGTCTCAATTTTTGGATGCCCCATCTGACACACCTTTAAATGAGTCTGACTTTCAGAGGGTCGAAGGGGTACAGAACACTTTCTGGAAATCAGCACTGTAATGTAGCTCAGTTCAGCCATCCAAAACTGGAGGTGCTCAAAATCACTAGTCACCTTTTGAAAAGTTAGGCCAGAAACTGTTTTGACAAGATCTTTTGAAAATGAGACTGATAATTGAATTAATACTTTCATTAACTTTTTCCATGAGACATTTGATTGAGAGTTTTTTCTTTTTTTTTAATTGTGATAAAGCATTTCTAATGATAATCACGATAACTGCTTTTATAATGTTTCTTTTAAAAAGGATGCTATTTTTTTAAAATAATCACTGGCGGCTGCTACCAGCCTTACCAACCATTAACCTGTTTCTGAGCTTTCCTGATTGAAGAGGTAGAGGTGAGCCAGCTCTAGCTGCACCTGGCCGTTATAACACCATAGATACTTTGGATGAGGCAACAGGCCTGGATGTAAAACAGATGACACAGGTTGCTCTGATAGATAATCTACTGATGGCTGATCTTTTTGCACTGATGGATGCATTCCAGAGGCTTGGCATCCATGCTAATGATAATAGATATTTCAACAACCTCTGACACAATCATCCATGAGGTGCTGCTAACATGAGACCTTGCAGAAAGAAATAAGTTACACAAAATTGGCTTTGCTCATTCCTCTCCGATATATACGAGATGGTCACGATGGAAAGCTGCTGCTTCTCCCAACAAGCACTCACTTGTGGAGTCCCACAGGGCTCAATCCTATTGCTAAGCATAGTCAACATTTGGTGAACCTCTTCGAGAAATAACGTGACTCTATGGACTGCAGTGCCCATTAACATGCAGAGGTCTGTCCCATCTTCAGGTCTCAAACCTCCTGCTTTTAGGTGACTGAATGCTTAAACAGTGATATCTGGGGTAAGTTCCAATATGGAGATGAATGTCCTTGTCAGATGCAGTGTAGTTGTAGCTGTATCGGTCCCATGGCATTAGAGAGACAAGCTGGGTGAGGTAATAACTTTTATTGGACCAACTTCTGTTGGTGAAGGAGACAAGCTTGTCTCTCTAATGTCCTTGTCAATCATCATAACTTATTGAGTCTAACGGCCTTTTGGTGAGTTCACTTCTAAACGGAGTGTCACCAGTATACAATGGTGTGTCATCAGCATATCTCTTGTCTTGTGAACCCTAGAAGTTCAGTCTCTTTTCTGGAACAATACTTTATTTGATGTTGCCAGCTCTGTGCATTGGACAGAGTCTTTCCCTCAGCTGTGGGAAGATAGATGTGGCTGTACTTTATAGAGTTCATATATATTTTGCTTGCTTTCATGTCCTCATTTTGCCTAGGAAACATGTTTGAAGTAGTAAGTCTTGTAAAAGATCTCGGCATCCTTTGTAACCATGACCTTTTCATAGAAACTCTCATGGGTGGAGTTGGAGGTGGTATGAAAGTGTTTTTCTTTCATTTGCATGTGATGTGATGGTTTCACCTTTGTCCCATGAATACCATACAATAACAAGGTGCCCTTGAGACCAAAAGGCCCTTTTATTCCAATTCTCTGTTTGTAAAGCACAGAATAAAATTGCTCCAGTGCTTGCAGCTTTTTCAGGATGTGGCAGCATGATGGCACATTTGTTTGACATACCTTTTAATTATTCAGAGTAATTTTTGAGTGCCCAAAATTAGGCAAAGCTTCTGACATAAACAAGGTTCCTGCCTTGAAGAGTGTGCAAATCTAAATTCAGATATGGCACATTGGAATAAGTGGTGAGAATGGTAGAGGAAAGACAAAGTGTTCTAGGAACATGTGGAATCTCAATAACGCATGTATCCATCTTAATGGTTCTGTTAAATCAGTATTAAAATAAAAAAGGCTACTTGTAGTTGATGTGATAGAAGTGAGTTTCTAAGAGAGACTTTAATAAGGAATGGTGAATTTCATGGTGCGGTTCCATGCAAGGGTACAGCCTGGAAGAAGCGAATGAGAGGCATGGAACAAAAAGGGCTGGGAGGGGAGAGAATGTGGAAAGGAGACACGATCTTCTTATGCCTCTCACCCTATCTTCTTATATTAGAACTACAGATTTTATAACCCCTTTAACCATGTTGGCCTTGGATATTTGAGACCTGCCCTTCGAGCCGCGTGTGCCACCTGCACTTGCACACCAGCAAGTGCAGGTGGCACTTGATTTGGGATTTCCACCATTGCATCTGAAGGCAGGAACAATGGCATATTTGCTGGAGTGGTCCCTACCATTCGTTCCTTCCTACCCCCAGAAATCCCTCTCCTTTTGTCCCTCCTCACTTTAAAAACATTGGTCTTAAAAACAACCAAACTCACTGCTTATATAGTGATTGTGACCTTGCACTTATTATCTTCATTTTCAATAAGTTTCTTTCCCTTTGAACCCCATCATTTGAAATTTTTAGAGGATATTTTAAGTTGTATTTGCTTTTGCTCTGTATTATGGAGACTCAGGCACATTTTTAATTGGGCAGAAGCTAAATAAATAAAATGATTGTTACAAATGCTTCAGAAAAACACTCTGTGGACCTAGATTCTAGAGATGAAAGATGGTCTTATAGGACTGTAGATCTGGGTTCAGTTCCTGATTCTGGCACAGAATTATTGTAGAGTCAAGGTGGGGGAGGTAATATCTTTTGTTGGACCAACTTCTGTTGGTGAGAGAGAGAAGTTTTCAGGGTACACTGAATTCTTCTTCGGGTCCATAGAATTACTGAGTAAGCTTGGGAAAGACGCTCATTCTTGCTGTGCTTCAGTTCCTTGGCTACAAAAATGGGAACATCTTTTACTCCAACCTTTGTTTCTTGTCTGTTTACCTTGTAAGTTCCTTGGGGCAGGGACTGTCTTCAGCTATATGTCTGATATAGTGGCTAGCACAGCTAGGGTACTGGCTGTGTTTGAAATGCAGTATGGGTGTTTGTACTGCTTTCATTTAATTGAGCTGTGTGATCATTTGCAAGTGTTCTCTCATTTATTATAATGGATAAAAAATGCTGGTGTCCTTATACAATCAAGTAGATTAGGTGTGTATTTTTTTACACTTTGAAGCTGGCTGCTGTTTGCCCTCGCATAATTTTGAGCTGAAAGTGTAATCAGTCACCAAACAGGACTGCTAATATTCACAGAGAACACTTTGTATATGGAATATCAGCCAGTCATTAGAAGAACTGATCAATGTGTTACGTAGGAAACTTTATGAGAATTTGCTTTTCCTAGTTCCGTGACAGGTTGTCCAGTCAGATTAAATTGTACTTAGAACATGAGGTTAATACCTAGGAGACTTGCACCGTGCATATATAATGTAATGTATAATGGGTTTAATTTGCTAAGTAGCTGTGCTTTCAGTGACAAATGTAAACCTGCAGATTTAAGCTTTTTTTCTATTTTATGAAAAATATTGGCTGAAAGAAAGAAGTGTTTTAATTTTCCAGAACTGAAAAAGGTTATGTGCTCTCTTCTTTCACAATGGAACAGCAAATTGTAGCCATTTGTTTTGTTGGTAGTGATGAAGATAGAGGTCACCACTGGTGGACAGATTATAATTTAATATTTCAACTAGCAGTATGTACTAGCTGACTTATAAGAACTATTTTTTTCCTCAAACATTTTCTCCATTTATTTGGTTTTTGGTATTTCTACATAAATTAAATTAAGATACTTTTTTGTTTTAAAAGATTTTGATGGGGTATTAGAAGCAGAAGTTTATATTTTTCTTCAGAAATCACTAAATTTTACATCAACAGCTGAAGGTATTTAAACATTATTTTACAGTATCTATACGAGTTGGGTTAAGAAGATTGGAGATCATCTCTTCTCTTGTACATTACTGCAGTGGCAATTCATATCAGCCAAGGTACTCAGCTTAACAGTACAGTCGTCTAATAGCGAAGGGCTTGGAGTAGGAATTTTTCAGTAAAGGTCATGAACTTTTGAAGTCACTTCCTGTATTACTCAGCCTACTCCTAGATCTGATGACCATCTTCAAGTACCATTGCAAAGTATATCTCCTCTTCCAGGTTTTCCAGGGGAGAGACTTGAGAGGATGTGTAAGTAGAGTATGAGAATCTGTTGGTTATGGAGAATGCATAAGGCTCTAGTCTTGGACATTGGTCTAAGTTGTAGTTGCATAGCCTTTTATAGATGAAGCTTGTCGGTACTACTAGGGCACTTGGTTTAAGATTTCAGTCTAATACAAAGTCCATTACAAAGGGTGCCAATCCAAAACTCTGGGTGCCAGTGATGGAGATAACAGGAGGGCGGGCAATTCCCTCCGACCCCACCCCTCTGTGGCCTTTAAGCATATGTGTGGTGCCTTTTCAAGGCAATAGGTACTTACTGAAGGTGACACCACCAATGACGCATTGCACTCCCACCCCCCAAGCTCTGCCACTGCTCAAAATCTGACTCCATTACGGTTGGGAGTCCTTGATGTACAGCATGGGAGAGTTTACATGCAGGACAAGTTCCAAGCAGCTTAGGGCTTTATAGGGCAAAACCAATAGGGCGCAAAACTGAAATGTTGTATATACATCTCAAAAAGGAAAACATAATTATTGGCAAATAAAATAGTATGGAGTCTTACAGAAAGGTCTCTTTTTAATCTCACTTAAATTTTACAAATACTGTTTTCAGTGTAGCTTGGTATTGGTGTTTTGGTTCTGTTTTAAAAAAATACTTCATGATCTACATTTGTTCAGTTTCTGTTAAGTTGCTTAGTATTTTTAAGCTGTTCTTGCATAGAAATATATGCAGGTAATATACACATGTAGGTATAGTACATAGGTTTTAAAGGAAAATGCCTGTGTCTTGTGAATTCATAAAAAGGAGAAACAGTCTGGATTCTTAGAAGTAAGGCTTTACAGTATTAGAACTAAAACCGTTACAAAAGCTAAAAGAGAGCCATGAGCTCCTAACTGTGTGTCTTTTGTGAATCTGCCATTAAACTGCCCCCAATCCAGTTCCCTCTAACCTATGCCCTGCTCTTAAAGGCACAGTACATATGCCTAACATTGTCTTCACCAGATGAGTACTTATGGAATTATCTATGTATGCTAATACTACATCTAAAACTGTAGCTGTGTAGTTACCTGTAATCTTTCATATAAAACATGCAGTTTAAAAAATAAGAAATTAAACTAAAAGTGATCAGCTATATAGTATGTCATGCAGATATGCTATAGTCATTTTGTAGTCACAAAAAAACTGCCTGAAACATTTCTCTCCTTGCAAATCACAGTAACTAAACTATTCTAAAACACTTGTATGGTTCTTTTTGCATGCAATGTGACTACTCACGTTAAATGATAATTTATCACAAGTAAAATTTGCACTATCCTTTATATTGCAGCTTTCAATCAAACTAAAAATGTTAACTGCATTTTATTACTAATTAAGAGCAAATCTTTTTTGTCAGTAAACTGAGCATTAGAATAGAATAAACTTTGCTAACTAATAGTTTATGATTTTGAATATACAACTGCAGCTGTCTGCACAGCAGACTGGGCTAGGTTCACAACAGAACTTGGGCGTTGTGACACTGAGCATTGCCACACCTAAGTTTCAGGTGCCTAGAAAATCACTGGGATTCACAAAGCCAGAGTTGGGCACCTGCATTCCCTATACAATGAATGAAGAGAGATAAATGGGATTGACAAAAGTCAGCTCATTAGGTGGCTCTTTGCTTAAGTTAGCCAGTGGGAGATGCCAAACCAAGGGGTGCGTGCTAAACCCCATCCCTCTCTGAGATAAGTGCCTAAATCCAGGCTGCAGGGAGGCACCTGCCTCTGCTGGGGTATCTCACATGCAAGCCCTCTCTTGGAGTTAGGCACCAATGCCATTTTAGCAAGAAGCTTGGGGGGAAGGAGAGCTTAAGCTCCCTTATCACTTTTAGCCCAGCAGTTCGGGTACTCATCTGGAATGTGGGAGACCCTGGTTCAAGTCCCTCCTCCACATGATGGGGAGAAGGGGTTTGAACAGGGATTTCTCTCCTCTCAGTCGCTGGGCTATGGGATATTCTGATGTGGGACTGCCTTCATCTCTCCTGTTGAAGCAGTTTCATTTTGAATAAATAATGAAAGAATCATGGTGCCAGAGAGACAGAGGGGAGCAAGCATGAGAATGACTCTAGCCTGGTGGTGAGAGCGCTCACCTGGGAGGTAGAAGACCCAGAATCCAGTCCCCCTGCTCCAATTACTTTTTTTTTTTTTTTTTTTTTTAATTTTCTATCCACAATGGAACAGCTTCAACAGGAGATGCTGCGTGTTTTGTTAAAGCTCACCTATACAGGCCCAATCCAGTAGATGAGTTCCAATCACACTTACCAGAGCAGCCCTGCAGGTCAATTAGGTGGAGGAACTCCTATTTTTCCTGATTCATGCGTTGTTATGGGGCCGAGGCATCCAGTTGCCTGGTGTGGGGCTGCAGTCCACATGCTCAAAGGCAAAAACATAGGTGCCTAGAGAACTTGTACTGCAAAAATGTAGGCATTGAGCAAGTTTAGTTGTATGCATTGGATGAAGAACAAGAGTTCTGGATAAATCAGAAGTTTAAATGGTCAAACCTGAGCTCTTGGAACAAAGAGCCCAATCCAACTGTTTTGTCTTATTTTTTAAAAAGGGGGAGGGGTAACAAAAATCCAGAGCTAATCACCAGTGCAGCTTGTAAATTCCTTTTTCTGTGACTAAAGGGCTCAAGCGGAGACAACAGTGCTGTAAGTTTTTTAGTTTGGAGCTAAGTGACGTCACTTACAAGATCCACCACCCTTTACTTGATAACTGTTAAGTCTTTCAAGCTTGCAGTCCCTTCCTGCTTCAGCAGCTGAGCTTGTAAAGTCCTGTAAACAAGTAGGAAGGAGCATATTTGAATAGCCTGTGTAATGCCGCCATTTCTAAATCATCAGCAAACAGCTGTGTGTTATTTTCTAATATGCATGCTCAATTTTGAATTTTCATTCATTCGTGTTTTAACTTTTATTTTAAAACCAATTTATTCAAACTTAATGAAGAACGAATTGCTCATTAAGGCCATTTGTGTAGCAGATTTAAATTTTACTGTTCGGCTGTTTTTAAAGTTATCCATTAAAAGAAGTTGTTAGAATTTGTTTCAAGATGGGGGGGGGGAGGGGATTACCTTCTCAGGTCTAAAATAGCTGAATGCTTAACCTTTGCAACAAAAAGATTTACCTTTAGGCAAAAATCAATAATGGGAAATTTCAGAACAAATGTTAGTGTATAAAAACAGGTAGCTGAAGATGCAAAATAGTTTCCACTCAAAGTATAGTAGGCATGATTGTTATAATAATATCTTACATTCAGATAGGTCCTTTCAACTGGAAAAATCCCAAAGCTTTTTACCGATGAAACAAGGTATAAAGAGGGATCAGTTGGCCCACCTGTGAAATACAACCACTGGTGAAGTGGAATATGAGAACTGTCTAAGATATTCACGTATCCTCATTACATGATTAGGTTAAGAAGAAAATAATTCTACATTCAGTGGAAGCTAAAGCAGAAACCTTGGTGAGGGGGGAAAAATGTAATTTTGAGCTGCAGTTTGGTCAGGACACTGGGTTGACAGCTGAATATTTACAGATTCTTTTTTGGGGGGAGGGGAAGGGGGAAGCACTGTGGCTCTTCAATAATCTCAGGCAGTCAAAACCTTGTAACATGTTTGTCAGTAAAACTACAAAAGGATTATTGGGTAGAAAACAAAAATGTTTCATTAAAACTAGAGGAACTTAACGTTAACATATTTAAATGCTTTGGGTATGCTGCTGCTTTGGATAGGAGACAGAATTGAAAGGCTTCTGCCATCTTAACTCTGCATTCCTCTTCTGTCACTTTTTCAAGAGGGTAGGGATCCTTGACAAAATAAAATATAAAGAAAAGAAATATAATGTGGACAAAAAGAATACTGTAGTATTGATGGGGTGTCTTCACTGGTTTAAGACTGGAAGCTGGTTTAAGCAATAGTTTAAATAAAAAGCATATACTTTTACATTAATTAACCAAATATTACTTTGTAGATTATATTAAGGATGACGTGTGTATTTATATTAATCATAATTCTTAGATGTGTTCTCATTGTGGTAGGTTACAATTTATGGCACAACTGCCCATGATCGATAACAGAAAATATTATTTAGAACTCTTAATACAATAGTCTTCACAGGTCTGACATGATCCATTCAGTTAACCTAAGTGCCAAGAGTAAGGTGTGCCAAAAATACATCTGGAATAGCTATTACTTCACTAAATTGCTGCTATTTATCTTTTGACTTTCCCATTTTCATATTGGCTACTAGAAGGCCCTACTTGCTGAAACTGGTAAATTATAGTCTGCAAATTCAGAGCTCAGTAGTTTTTAAAATGAACACATATATTAAAAAGTACATTTGGGATGTTTAAGACTATATAATTCTTTTGCTATCTCTCTGGCTGGGGGATCTGTACATACCAAGATTCATAAAGGATGTATGTAAACACATCCGCCAAGGGAGTGGACACTTCCCCCCTCCCCCCCCCCCCCCACTTGCTTGCTTTCTTTTTGTAAAAGGATCAGTGTATTCTGTAGAAGTAGTGAAGATCAAGGTAGCGCACAGGTCATGTTAAATGCACAGAGGAATACCATGAGAACCAGGCATTTGTAGTAAATATAGTCCCCCTCTGAAAGTACAATAAGTGAAGATTCCTAATGATGGGTGGGATTTTCAAAAGTGCTTATACACATTAGATACCTAAACTCCCATTGAAACCCAATACATTTAAAAGACATTGGTATGAATGAGACAAAGTAGATAAGGTAATATGTTTTATAGGACCAGCTTCTGTTGGTGGAAGGTAGAAGTTTTTGAGCTATAAATAGCTGCTCTTCATGGGGAAGAAAGCAGACTGTCTGAGCTAAATGCAAGTTGGGACAGATTGTTTAGCAGAAGGGATAAGGCATATTGGAGGTGGTCACTTGAGAGGAAGTGGACATTTGGGGCATTTTTGTAAAGGGTCTAAAGTGGGCAGTTAATAGTAGCAGGTAGTGTTTGTTGTGTTACAAATTCATGTAATGGGCTATAAAAGCAGTGTCCATTGTTTTCAGTGTCTAGCAGAGTTATGAATTTAAGTTCCCAGGCTTGCCTTTTGAAGGTGTTGTGCTGTAATTGATATGAATAGCAAATAGAAACTAGAATATTGCTGTTCTGAAAACGGGTCTGGTTTTACTCTTTTCTTATGGGGAAGAAAACTGTGGTCCACAGAAGGATTTTTTTTTTAAATATATATCTGTTAAAACCAAATTATGTGAACTTGTTACAAGACTATGGCTAATAACATGGATGAAGGAAATAACAAGTCCAACTTTTTACCTAACAACAAACATTCAGCAACAATCACACTATTAACTATGGCATAAGTTGAGTAAATCTGGAAGCACTTCAGTAATGGATCTTTTGGTCAGTCTCGAGATAGTATTGAAATCCTTCCTTTCAGGTCCAGAACATCACAGTGGGGCTCATTAGCAGACGATATAGGTTCTTTTATTCTGTATTGCTTCCTTTTTGCTCTTGCCTAGAGCATTGTCTGAGATCAAGATTTTCATGATTTCAGAGAGTGAGCATCCCTATTATACAAAACACGCAAACCTCTACACAGGGTTGCAAAGCTTTTCTGTTGCATTATTCCACCATGTCCAGCCTACCAGTTCAGCATTACTGGAATCTTAAATATTGCAACCATCTTTTATTAGTTCTTTGGAGATGAGAGTAGGTATCTTAAATTGCCTAGAGTCTTGCTAGTGAGTGGATTGTTAAGTAGCTGGCCCCCAGGAAATTATCTTCCAAGCAAGTATACAAAGCCAAGCAAACTGAAGTTCTGTCAGAATTGATGGAATTAAGCCTTAATGCATAAACTATGCTATTATATGACAAATGTAGGCTGCAGGCCAGCAGCATAATGCTTTTATTATATCCTCCATGTGTATCACTGCCTCAATTGGTCTTCTACATGTTTTTTACTGTTTTTGCTATTTTTTTAGTTGTACACTTTCATATTTTTTTTAAGGTTTTTCTCTTCATCTCTTTAAAATTATTTAATAGAAAGATTACACTTGTCTTGTGCAGGTAACTGATTATTTACCGTTTGGCTTGCAGATCAAATTTGCACTGTTTACAAGTAAAAAGGGAGGGCTTTTGTTAACTGCAAACTTAGCCTGGGATCTGAGAATCAAGCTGGATTCTTTCTTACTCAAGGATTATCATCAGTGAAAGATTCTGCAGCTCAGAGATTTCAAATGTATAAAGGAAGGCACATTTTGGCCCAGCAAATCAAATATTGTTAAAAATTCTTTTGATTTAGTGTGAGCCAGATTGTTGACTCCGACTCCCCCTCTCATAGCTCTACAGAGCTAACGGGAGTAAAGAAAGAAGATTAAAAATATTGTCACTAAAGTGAGCAGCTATGACTCCAAATGCATAGTGGGAGCAGGATTGGTGAGTAAGGTTTATTATTTTTACAGGCATTTTTAGCAGAATCACACTTCAAAATATCCTGAATCAAGCAGTAACTCTTTTTCTTGAAAGTTAAAGCTTAAATTTCCAAGAATATTTACTTAATATGGGCCAGCAGAATGTTCAATTGTATATGCAGTAACAATTAAACAAGAAACTTTAAATTGTATGCACCTGTATCTATTTCACTTGGGCAGCCTCATATCAGAAAAGTTTTGCACCATTCTGTACAGGTACTTATGTTTGGTATAATAGGAACAAAAGCAACTCCTTAATGATTTTGCGTCTCCCTGAATTCCCACTAATTTGTCTTCATCTTTCTGATTCGGATGCTGTATCACATTGCAAGTTCCAGGGTACAAAATTTAATTTGCTGTTTATAAGAACATAAGAACAGCCATACTGGGTCAGACCAAAGGTCCATCTAGCCCACTATCTTGTCTTCCAACAGTGGCCAATGCCAGGTGCCCAGAGGAAATGAACAGAACAGGTAATCATCAAGTGATCCATCCCTGTCGCCCATTCCCAGCTTCTGGCAAACAGAGGCTAGGGACACTATGCCTGCCCATCCTGGCTAATAGCCATTGATGGACCTATCCTCCATGAACTTATCTAGTTCTTTTTTGAATCCTGTTATAGTCTTGGCCTTCACAACATCCTCTGGCAAAGGTTGACTGTGCGTTGAGTGAAGAAATACTTCCTTTTGTTTGTTTTAAACCTGCTGCCTATTAATTTCATTTGGTGACCCCTAGTTCTTGTGTTATGAGGAGTAAATAACACTTATTTACTTTCTCCACACCAGTCGTGATTTTATAGACCTCAATCATATCCCTCCCTTAGTCGTCTATCCTCCCCTTCACCATCATCTCTTGGCCTCTTTCAGTGCTGTTGCTTTCTAGGTGTTTTCTCCTCCTTCCCATTGTACATTCTGTGGTTTGGATTATTATTTTTCCTGACTATGCATTGGCTTGCATTTTCTAGGTTGAATCTCATTTTGATTTTCTTCTTAGATTTCTAACCACTCTAGGTCCTTCTGTCACCAGTGGTCTCTCCCACTGGTAGTAAAATCTGCAAATACACTTACTCTGTTGTTTATCACCTTTTAGATTTGTAAAGAAAATGTTGAAATAAGACAAGACTCTGTACCATTCCTGCAGTGCCCCACCAGGGACATGATCCAAAGCTCAGGCCATAGGCATCTCCACACAACACAGAACCATAGAAATCTAGTCCAGCCCCCTACACTGACGCAGAACCAAGTAAACCTAGACCATTTCTGACAGGTGTTTCTCTAATCTGTTCTTAAAAGCCTCCAATGATAGAGATTCCACAACTTCCCTTGGAAGCCTATTCCAGTAACAGAAGAGAACAGAAAATATTATGTTTTCATATTAAGTGTGAACCGCTCTAACACAGGTGTAAAGCTTATAAATTAAACCATTTTTTCTTATAAAATCTTCCACCATCTATTTTGGCTTAGAGTTATTTACCCACTTTTTTTTTTTTTTTTTTTTTTTTTTTTACTTCTCTTGGATGTTTTTATTTTGTTGCCTCTTGCTTGAACAACTTTAAAATTAGGTCAAGAAACCAATAGATGAAGTTCAATAAATTCTGGTTGACAGTGAAGTTACTATAATACTATTTATCACTACTCTCTGTGTGATGTCTTTCAGTCAGTTTGAGACATTATAACATTGGTCATCTACTGGCCAATTTGAATTCCTTTTTTAAGATTATATGAGTGTTCTGAATATCAAATGCATTACATGTACTGAATTCCCTTCACACACTGATTTTAAAACATCCTTTTGAAAAAGCAATCAAGTTCTTCTGGCATGGTTTGTTCTTCTTAAATCCATGTTTGTTGCTCATGGTTCCATTTTTCTCTAGAATTTCACAGATTTTTTTTAAAGATGTTAGAGATGTGTACAATAGCATAAAATATATTATTTTTAAAAAGTACTGTCTGTCTGTAACATTTGGGCTGGTACAATGTAATTATATGTGACTCTTTCACACCTGGTGTTGAACTATGGTTAGCAGACTAGTTTTCCAATTTAGCTCCTCAGCATGGTTAGCAAACCACTCTTCCAATTTAGCCCTTCAACAGTGTGCGATTTCAGATGCCAAGTACTTTTTCTTCTGCTTTTCAGTGCCTTCCTGCTGTGTGATAAATCTTTGTGATATTTTGGCATATTGATCTGAGGAGCCTAGATACATTTTCCTATGGTTTTGCATGAGCTTTGGGGACTGAATTATACTTGTCACAAGTTTCCAACCTATAGTAATGTAATATCTGCTTTGTGACCTTTTCATTACCAGGTGCAGATATTGCTATATGATACAATGGCCATGTATCTCTCTATAGCCCTACCTCCACAATATGATAAGTGTGGTGCACCTCGTTATCTGTGGAAGAATGTATTTTGCAGTTGAAATTACTGGAAATAGAGGTGCAGAAAGGTTTTTTTTTTTTTTAAATAAGACCTTCTGCTCACACCAGTTTTTTAAGAAACATTGTCCCTAACTAGGTATACAACTAGCTATCCAGAGAGAACCATCCAGAGAGAAACCACCTCTGTAGTACAGTACAGCTAAATTGCAATTTCAGCAAGAGATCTTATCTCTCTGCCTTATAGAGGTTATGAAATTATTTCATCCCTGCTATTGAAATTCAATAACTATGGAATATTTGCCATATTTCATTGGAATATGCACAGCGTGCTTTTCATAGAGTCTTAACTGTTGGTTTTTATCTCTGATAGGACTGTCATGTGTTTTTAGAGAGGAAAGATGGTCTTTGTGGAGCTGGGCTTGAACTCAGCTCTCCTGAGTCCCTATTCCCCAGGCAAGTCACTTAAACTCTGTGCATCAGTGCCCGCATCAGTAAGATGGAAGTAGTAATACTGCTTCTCTTACCTGTTTGCATTGTAAGCTCTTCAGGACAGGGACTGTTTCTTTCTCTGTACAATACCTCATATCGTGGGCTCATTGATCTCAGCTGGGGCCTCCAAAGACTACTGCAATCCAAGTAAAAAATAATAATGTGCAAAGGTGCCTATTTCAAAGTAATACTAATGCCAGTTCTGAGAGCTTAAGGGCTTATTTTACAGATTTGTAAATCCACTAGAAAAATATTTGTTAGGCAGAATACAATTTAAAGTATGTATGGGAATTTAATTTTTCTAAAGATGAATCACCAAATCAAATTAGTCCTGAAATTCTGCAGAAATTCTTGCAGAGGGATTCATGTGAGCCATATGGTGCTCTCCTGAAGAGATCAAGGCTAGGGAATTATTTAGTTGGGCCTTGATTACATTTTAGTCATGAGAGTGAAATATGTTTTAATGTTTTGATACCTACAAAATGACTGACCCAACAGTGAAGTATAACCAAGGAACCTCTGCAATGTGGGTGGTTATCATAGCACAGATGCTTCTCAGGGCATTTTCTAGACTGGCGCTTAAGGGGCTAGATTTCCAAAACCTGGCCTCCATTTTAGTGCCTGCAGTTATTTATGGGTGCAGTTTAGATCAATGACATCTATGTACCTGACTGAACCTGCAACTACTTAAATATCTAAAAGGCCTAAATTGCAGCTGTAAATAACAAGTCAGCCAAATTATTGGTTAAAAAAGGAGGCCCAATTAAAGGCAGACCTAAAATTAGATGTCTTGTACCCAGTGATACTTTGGTTTGAGAATATTTACTCCTGAGGGCATTCTGCGCCAAAAAATAAAAAAATCTGCGCGCAGTATTTTAAAATTCTGCAAGTTTTATTTGTCAATAAATAAATGCAGAGGCTCCAGCATGGCAGTGGAGAGCAAAGGCCACTGGCTGTATGAAGGTGGGAGATCACCCTGCAGCCTCCCCCACCCCCAAGACATGGACTTGGTGAGGCTGCACCTGACCCTGATACAGCACAAGGCCTGGTCCTGCCCCTGAAACACACTGGGGCCCTACCCCTCACGCACGGGGTGTGGGACAGGTAGGCAAAACCGGGCAGGATCCAAGTATGTATCTGGGTATGGGAGGTGCAGATGCACAGGATTTGGGTGGATGAGGGAGCAGCTCTGTGTACAGTGACTCCTCCCCCATAGCTGAGGAGTGATGGGGGCAGAAAACAGGAGGATGGTGAGCTTGCTACAGCTGGGGGAGGTTTCTGGGGTGGGTCTGACACAGCCCCAGCCACTCCTTGCAGGGGAAGAGGAAGTCCTGTCCTCTCCTGCCTCCAGCCCTGCCAGGACTAGCAGCTGATCCTGGCTCAGGGTAGGAGCCACTGGCTGGGGTGTCCCCTGCCCTGTGGTGATTTACCTCTCTTCTGGGTGCCTGGAACACTGTACCTGTGCAGCTAGGGAGTGGTGCATGACTGCTTTTGCAGTGTCCCTTTGCTTCCCTGTCAGAGAGTCATTTTTCTGCGGGGAAGCAAAGAAATCTGTGGGGGACATAAATTCTGTGCCTGCGCAGTGGCACAGAATTCCCCCAGGAGTAGAATATGTTCATGATTCATAGACTCATAGACTTTAAAGTCAGAAGGGACCATTATGATCATCTAGTCTGACCTCCCGCATGATGCAGGCCACAGAAGCTGACCCACCCACTCCTGGAATAATTCTTTCCCTTGACTCAGCTGTTGAAGTCCCCAGATCGTGATTTAAAGACTTCAAGTCGCAGAGAATCCTCCAGCAAGCGACCCCTGCCCCATGCTGCGGAGGAAGGCGAAAAACCTCCAGGGCCTCTGCCAATCTACCCTGGAGGAAAATTCCTTCCCGACCCCAAATATGGCGATCAGCAGAACCCCGAGCATGCGGGCAAGATTCTCCAGCCAGACCCGCATTGACCATTGATACTAATTACTAGCGATGGCACGTTATTGACCTATTGACTAAAATCACGTTATCCCATCAAACCATCCCCTCCATAAACTTATCAAGCTTAATCTTAAAGCCAGAGAGGTCTTTCGCCCCCACTGTTTCCCTCGGAAGGCTGTTCCAGAACTTCACCCCTCTGACGGTTAGAAACCGTCGTCTAATTTCAAGCCTAAACTTCCCAACGGCCAGTTTATATCCATTTGTTCTCGTGTCCACATTAGTACTGAGCTGAAATAATTCCTCTCCCTCCCTGGTATTTATCCCTCTGATATATTTAAAGAGAGCAATCATATCCCCCTTCAGCCTTCTTTTGGTTAGGGTAAACAAACTGAGCTCCTCGAGTCTCCTTTCATACGACAGGTTTTCCATTCCTCGGATCATCCTAGTGGCCCTTCTCTGTACCCGTTCCAGTTTGAGTTCATCCTTTTTAAACATGGGAGACCAGAACTGCACACAGTACTCCAAATGAGGTCTCACCAGTGCCTTGTATAACGGAAGCAGCACCTCCTTATCCCTACTAGATATACCTCGCCTAATGCATCCCAAGACCGCATTAGCTTTTTTCACGGCCACGTCACATTGCCGACTCATAGTCATCCTGCGATCAACCAGGACTCCGAGGTCCTTCTCCTCCTCCGTTACTTCCAACCGATGCGTCCCCAGCTTATAACCAAAATTCTTGTCAGTCATCCCTAAATGCATCACCTTACACTTCTCACTATTAAATTTCATCCTATTACTATTACTCCAGTTTACAAGGTCATCCAAGTCTCCCTGCAGGATATCCCGATCCTTCTCCGAATTGGCAATACCTCCCAACTTTGTGTCATCCGCAAACTTTATCAGCCCACTTCTACATTCGGTTCCGAGGTCAGTAATAAATAGATTAAATAAAATCGGACCCAAAACCGAACCTTGAGGAACTCCACTGGTAACCTCCCTCCAACCTGACAGTTCACCTTTCAGTACGACCCGCTGCAGTCTCCCCTTTAACCAGTTCTTTATCCACCTCTGGATTTTCATATCGATCCCCATCTTTTCCAATTTAACCAATAATTCCTCATGCGGTACCGTATCAAACGCTTTACTGAAATCGAGGTATATTAGATCCACCGCATTTCCTTTATCTAAAAAATCTGTTACTTTCTCAAAGAAGGAGATCAGGTTGGTTTGGCACGATCTGCCTTTCGTAAAACCATGTTGTAATTTGTCCCAATTGCCATTGACCTCAAGGTCCTTAACTACTTTCTCCTTCAAAAATTTTTCCAAGACCTTGCATATTACAGATGTTAAACTAACAGCCCTGTAGTTACCCGGGTCACTTTTTTCCCCCCTTCTTGAAAATAGGAACCACATTAGCTATTCTCCAGTCCAACGGTACCACCCCCAAGTTTACAGATTCATTAAAAATTATCGCTAATGGGCTTGCAATTTCTCGCGCCAGTTCCTTTAATATTCTCGGATGAAGATCATCCGGTCCGCCCGATTTAGTCCCGTTAAACTGTTCGAGTTTGGCTTCTACCTCGGATACGGTAATGTCAACCCCCCCTCCTTTATTCCCCTCTGTCACGCTGCCTCTATTCCTAAGCCCTTCATTAGCCTCATTAAAGACCGATGCAAAATATTCATTTAGATATTGTGCCATGCCTAGATTATCCTTAATCTCCACTCCATCTACAGTCTTCAGCGGTCCCACTTCTTCTTTCTTTGTTTTCTTCCTATTTATATGGCTATAAAACCTCTTACTATTGGTTTTAATTCCCCTTGCAAGGTCCAACTCTACACAGCTTTTGGCCTTTCTCACTCCATCTCTACATGCTCTGACCTCAATAAGGTAGGTTTCTTTGCTGATCCCTCCCCTCTTCCACTCTTTGTACGCTTTCTGTTTTTTCTTAATCACCCCTCTGAGACGCTCGCTCATCCAGCTCGGTCTAAATCTCCTGCCTACGAACCGTTTTCCCTTTCTGGGGATACAGGCCTCCGACAGCTCCTGCAACTTCAACTTGAAATAATCCCAGGCGCCATCCGCCTTTAGATCCATAAATATGTTAGTCCAATCCACTTCCCTAACTAGTCGCCTTAATTTATTAAAGTTAGCCCTTTTGAAATCGTAAACCCTAGTCTCCGATTTAGTTCTGTTAATCCTTCCATTTAGTTTAAACCGAATTAGCTCATGATCACTCGAGCCAAGGTTGTCCCCTACAACCATTTCCTCAACGAGGTCCTCACTACTCACCAAAACCAAATCTAAAATGGCATCCCCCCTCGTCGGTTCAGCTACTACTTGATGAAGGAATTCATCAGCTAGCACGTCTAGGAAAATCTGAGCCCTATTATTGTTACTAGCATTTGTTCCCCAATCTATATCCGGGAAGTTAAAGTCTCCCATGATTACACAGTTCCTATTAGTATTTACTTCCCTAAAAACATTAAATAGTTCTCTGTCCATATCCAGGGTAGATCCCGGCGGTCTATAGCACACCCCAAGCACTATCCCAGGGAAGGCTCTAGTAGTTTTTTTACCCAATGTGAGTATTGCCCACACAGACTCCATCTTATCCATTCCATCACTTATTATTTCTTTACAGTTTACCTCATTATTGACATACAATGCTACTCCCCCACCTTTACCTTTGTTCCGGTCGTTCCTAAACAGCACATACCCTTCCATACCTGTACTCCAGTCATGACTACCATTCCACCACGTTTCGGTTATTCCTATGATATCAGGTTTCATTTCTCGGACCAGGAGCTCCAATTCCTCCATTTTGTTACCTAGGCTTCTCGCATTGGTGTATAAACATCTTAATTTATGCCGTTTAGCCTCTCTCACATTAGTTATCCAATTTGGTACGGACACTGTACTGCCAGTATGACCTATTAGTCTAGTATCCTTCCCCCCCCCCCCCCCCTCCTTATGTCCAATCTCTTCCCCCTGGCTATATCTGTTCTTATCTCGTCACCCTCCTTCTCAATGTTGTAATCTGGCGTGGAGATTAACTGGACATCTCCCAACCATCTCCCCCAAATTCCTAGTTTAAAGCTCTTTTGATGAGATGAGCCAGCCTCCCTCCCAGAAGTCTATTTCCTTCCCTACTTAGGTGAAGTCCATCCCGTGAGAACAGTTGTCTGTCCCCGAAAGCCTCCCAGTGGCCATACATCCCAAAGCCCTCTTTATAGCACCACTCCCTTAGCCAACTATTTATCATCACAATCCTGTCAGCCCTTTGCTGCCCTTCTCTAGGAACAGGCAGAATCCCACTGAAGATGATCTGAACCTTGATTTCCTTAAGCGTCTTCCCCAGCCTGGCATAATCTCCCTAGATTCTCTCTAGCGAGAACCTAGCCATGCCATTCGTTCCTACGTGAAGGATGATCAAGGGGTTCTTACCTGCTCCTTTTAGAATCCTTTTCAACCGCAGGTCCACATCCCGTATCTTAGCGCCCAGTAGACAACACACCCTTCTATTCTCTGGGTCCGCCCTGGTCACAGGCCTGTCTAACCTCCTCAGTAAGGAGTCCCCAATCACGTAAACCTGCCTTTGCCTGGTGACAGTGCGATCTACTAATCTATCCCCTGTTCCCTCTAGTCGCAACCCCTCTCCGTTCCTATTTTCCCTTATAATCCCCCTTATGCCATCCTGTATCCCGCCGGGGCCCAGATTTGGTGCTGTCTCCATCAACTCCTCCCCTCTTTCTATGGGACTAGCTGCTCTTCTCTTCTTCCTCACCCTCCCACCTTCAGTTACCACCTGCTGCACCCCTTCCTCGTTATCCAAACCTGTTCCTGAGCTCTATTTCCCCTTCATTGGCCCTCCTTTTCCTTGGCCTGCTTCTCACAGTCACATGCTTCCACTGCCCTTGTTCTCCCCCCGACATTCCCCCCTCACAGACCTTAGCCCCTGCTTCCACCTGTACCCCTGAGCATTCCCCTTCAGCCACTCCTTGCCTTTGCTCCATTAGCTGCTCGAACCCCCTTCTAAACTCTACCAGGGTATCTACCTGCATCTCCAAACCTTGGATCTTTTCTTCCAGCAGCTCTATTAGGCGGCACTTCATGCAGACATACCTCTGGTCAGGCACCCCCGCTAGGACCATGTACATACTGCAGCTGCCACATGCAATCATCTGCATTGTGTCCCCCGCTGCTTGGCTCATGGCTGCTGTAGTCTCTGCCCACTGCACCTGGGGAAACACAGCACACGGGACACCGCGCCCTCCTGCCTCCCCTTCCACCTCCCCCTGTAAACTCCCCTGTTTGCCGGCTCCTGTGCCGCTGCTAGCAGCTGTGCCGCTGCCTGGCTGGGTGGCCGCTTTTATAGGCCCCCTAATCAGCCAAGCTCCGCCCCCTAATCAGGGCTCAGGGCTCAGCAGCCCTCCCAGCACACTGCCCCTACAGGCCTCTACACACACAAGCACTACAAAGACAGACGCAAGTACAGATACCTTCTCCTCCAATGAGACTCACTCCCACTCAAACTCCCCTATTAGCAGCCCTGTTTGCCGGCTCCTGTACCGCTGCTCGCAGATTCAAGAGCACATGTGCCCATTATGCCATCCCTCTATTCTTTTCTTTCAAGCAATCTGGTACTGAAATTTTTACAAGGATCCTGGTCTCTTAAAAAGACAACTGAGGAGTATAACTTTGGAAAGTCATTTTTATCTTGGCTGCATGGCATTGGTTTCCCATTAAATTACTGTAAAAAGGCTTATAGTCAGTATCAAGGCATAAAAATATACAGAATTTCCAGATCTGTTCAAACATGGTCAAAGGCCACATGAATAATACCCTAGCCTTGGTGTTTTAGGGAGGCCAACATGTGGGTCCCACAAATGAAGAGTACTGAAATATTAGTAATATGTGAGAACTGCTCTACTATGAAATCTTAGCTGAGCAGTTGGTGGGAGAGACAACAGTGTATTAAATTATAAGGGGCAGATTAATGAGATCCATCTTTTCTCAGGTAAATTAAATTTTGTGCATGTCACCTTAAGTAATAAGATATAATATAAGAAATTGGTGGTGTGTATTGAGGACATACATAGTTGCACTGCAAGACTCGTGGCCTACAGTGCTGTTGCAACATAATTCATATTCTTGAATGTATTATTGATATTTAAAATTTAACAATAGATTAAAAGCTAGTATTTTGTACTTTGTAAAAAAAAAAATACTGGTTTAGTGCTTCTGAAGGGTTCCAGAACGACAACTCTGGAGAATTGCCCCCTCCAGTTATCCACAGAATCAAGGCATGCAATGGGGTCCTGAACTATGACTGGGGTTCCTAGGGGCTACAGCCATACAAATAAGAGTAATAATAATAGATTGTGAAGCATGCCACTTCAAGGTATGATGACATATTCTAGTAAAACTGATGCCCCAGTCCTGAAGTCAATGTGACTACTCAGGCTGAAAGTTAAGCGTGTGCATAAACATTTGCAGGATTGGATTTTTTTTTTCTGTTGTGCCTTTATGTATCACTGAACTCCATCCCATAACTTGATAGTACTGCTTTTAGAACAGCTTAATCAAATTTACATATCCATTATAATCTGCTTCTAAAATACTAGCTATTGATATGATACTGGCACGATAATTGCATATAAAATTATTTTTAATTACAGACTATAAATAGTACATTAGTAACAATGAATAAGAAGCTATAATCTACAACTTTAGTTATTTTTTCCTGGCATGCTGATAATTGGTATTGTGTTCTTCTTTGTTATTTGTTGGCCTTTTTCATTGCTATCAACTTTTTTTTTATAATAAAGAATTCACACACACACACACACACACACACACACACACACACAAGATCAGCAGCCAATCAAAAGTGTGCCTTTTTATATAATTTATCTAATCCATTTTATCATATACTACAGTTATATGCTGTTGGCACCTGGTGACAGACTGACAATATCCTGAACAAACCATATGGAATTAAGATAAACTTTATTCAATAAAGTTAAACCTTATTGAATTAGGGTTAATACCTTTGGGGTACCTTATATTAAAAATGCAATTGTAAATGTGGCTTTGTATGTACCTTCTCTAGTAGGGCAAGGAGATGCTAATGTACTTCAACCATTATCAGCCTTTGAAGCATCTTCCTGGGGCGATATGCATATACTAGTTCAAACTGGATTCTCCAGACACTAATAGATAAAAGCCTGGGTTTTAACCTGACTCAGGGCTTTCTTCCTGATTCAGCAAACAGACGGGATCCCTGGTCCATGGAGGGCCCCAGTCCTTAGGGGAGGATTGGAAGGTCTTGGTCTACTGAGGCCTCATGTAACTGTGTGGTGGTTCTGAGAGGAAGCTCTGGCAAACTTGTAATCACAAAGAAGCCCCAAGGTTGGGGACGTGCCTGGTAAGCTCATTAGCATGCATGTAGGTTCTTTTTATTGTTTTTTGTGTTTCATGTATGTATTGCTTTTATCTTAAGAATAAAGCAGGTTTGCTTAGGAAGAACTGTGTGGTAACTTATATCAGTGGCAATCGCTCTGTTATCAGTCTCAGAAGAGAAAGCAAGCAGGTCTGTTTAGGCAGACTGCTTTTGCTGGGAATAACACAGTAGAGGCAGGGAACTGTTCAGGGACATACCCTGGCCAGATGAGAGTGAGATGCAGGTCTCCACCCAGAAGGGCAACAGCTGGGAGGCTGGAAGCTGACAGTGGGTGCCCCGGCTGAACCACTGAGTGGAAATGCAGGTGCAGTTGGCCTGAACCACGGCACACCTCTGTTAGTCTTGTTTGTTCAGATCTGAAAAAGAAAGGCAAAGTAGAAATTTCAGCAATAAAAGGTGAAATTGTGTTTTTTCTCTCATCGCTGACAGAACACATCTGTTTCAGTTCATCATCATTCAGTTGGAGACAGTTGCCAATACCAGGTCAGCTCCAGGCATCTGTGAAATTTGAAAAACGTTGTCTGTGAGGGCCCCTTAAATCTAAAGAGGCCCTCAAAGGAGCAATCTGTCATTTATTTAACATAAATCATAGGGATTCCAGCCTGACTCACATCATTATACTTTCAGTGAGCTTTTTCTTCGTTCCCTTCACTTGTGTTATACTCTCAGTATAATGATGAGGATTGTCTCTAGGTAGCATTGAACTGTTGATTATTCCGATTGGGCTATATTAATGTAATCTACATCTCTTTTGTCATCTCCCTTTATCGGTAAAAAATGTAGTTGGGAAAACAGTCATAGCAACCAAAAGTCTGCGAGCATCAGCAGGGCCCTCATTGCTAGCAGAATGACATAGAAAAGTGAAATTTCCATTTGCTTGGACACAGAGAGGATAGACATTTTCCATTTAAAGCATATAGAGCTGATTCAACCTGCTTAGAATTATAGAAAGATCAATCTACACTTCACGCATTCCATTAGTGTTTTTGATTTTTTTATAAGGCTTTTTTGAATTTATTCTGTATTTCATGTTTTTTCACTTTTAAAACTGAGTCAATTGCATTTATTTCTGGAAGACCATATTCTTTGCACATTGCTTATCTAGCAGGTGCAAGTTCCCTATTTTTTTTTTTTATTGTATTCAGGGCCTTTATAAGGATGGGAATTGAAATAAGTGTGGCTTGAGTGTATGTGAGAAATAGGTAGAACGAATGGAAAGTATTATAGAAATTTACTTGACGGGACACTTGCTCTTACCTAGCAGTTTTTTTATTGTTCACTTTGCTGACAGGGTAGATGGGAATAATAAGTGTGTTCTTTTGATTTTAGGTGATTAAATCCCATTGGAGTGTTAATGGAAGTAGCACACTTGTCAAGAACAGAAGATATATTACCCATACTTGGTATTTTTGCTGGTTGTTGACCAAATATATGTTGACCAAATATGATTGTATTTTGCATGTATGGTATATTAAAATAACCCTGTTGGAACTTTAGGTTTCAAAGTTCTTCTTTGAAAAGACACTATATAAAAATGACACCATCTGCCCTTTCTGCATATTGTACTCATGTCTGCCACACAAAGGGAGCAGACCTCCGAGGGCAATTAGTCTTTGCTAAGGATAACTATTTACAACTGTGGAATTCCACTGAGGGCCGAATTTGGCCTGTAGCATCATTATTTTGGGCTGGATAATTATTTGGGCTGTTACATGGAGCAGGAAAAATGTCCTACTTGATTCTCAGATCTCAGGGGGAATTTGCAGGTCTGTCAGTTGATTTGAAGTTATTGAGATATGATGAGTATAAAATAATTCTATTGAAAAGCCGTGCTAGTCATCCAGAGGAGGAAGATGAGGAAAAGGATCCTAGACAGCCAAAAGGATGAGAGAGCTAGGGAGGACTTAAAGAGAGACAATAGAAAAGATGGAAGAAGAAAGGCCTGGGATCAAGGTGAGAGTGGGAAGTGTTAGGAAAAAATGGGACATGGTGGACAACAGAACAGTATTAATGTTCATTAAGTGACTTAATGTAGAGGACATACAAAGATCACTTCAGGATAGACAGGGATAACGAAGCCTTGGTCATGCCCTAAACAACGTTTGACAGGATGGAAAGGAGTCAGATTGAGAAGTGGTAAAAGCTACAGAGTTATATCTGATTCAGCTCTGTAACTACTAAGGCTCTGATCTCACAGTAAACTCTACATGGATGTGTAGAGCTCCACCTATGTGAAACTCGTGGTAAGATTAGGCCTAATGGAGGTGCACTGCCAGCATAGAATGGAGCTGAATATTCTATTTAGTAAAACTGATTAAAATGCTAAAAGTTAATGGTATCACCATCCATTAAGCGACATCCTTTTCACTTGGCCAGTTGTCTTGTAATTTAGTGAGCATTTTTATTTAGCCTTGACAGATTCGTCTTTACTTTGGGGGATATTGTTTTCATTGGGAATATATTATTGGACACCTTCTGTCTTTTGACACACATTTAATTTTCAGTGGTGCAAGGCTGAATTTGTGGTTAATGGAAGAAATTGTGTGTTTTGATGGGGGTAACAAGTCAGTCATAGAAAACTTTGGTCAGATCACAGCTTAGTGAGTGATAAAATGTTAAAAATTATATTGAAAAATACTTCAGATGTTTCATCTGTACCATATGATTGCAGGGAAGCTAATATAACACTGATATATTTTTTTAGAAAAAAATCTCCAGAGGCGATCCTGGCAATTACAGGCCAGCAAGCCTAATTTAAGTGCCAGGTAAATTGGTTGAAACTATAGTAATGAACAGAATTAACAGACACACATATAAGCACAATATGTTGGGGGGGAGACAACGCGACTTTTGTAGAGGGAAGTCATACCGCATCAATCTATTAAAATTATTTTAGGGTGTCGACAATGATGATCCAGTTGATTTACAGTGTACTTGGATTTTCAGAAAGTCTTTGAAGTCCCTCAGTAAAGGCTATTAAACAAAGGACTCAGTCATGAGATAAGAAGGAAGGTCCTTTCATGGATCTGTAACTGTTTAAAATACATGAAACAAAGGATGGGAATAAATGGTCAGTTTTCACAGTGGGAGAGGAAAATAGCAAGGTCCCCTAAGGATGTGTACTAGGACAATGCTGTTTAACATATTCATAAATGAGCTGGAAAAAGGGGCAAACAGTGAAGTGGCAAAGTTTGCAGTTGATACAAAATTACTCAAGATAGTTAAGTCCAAAGCTGACTACAATGAGTTACAAAAAGATCTCATGAAACTGGGTGATTGGGCAACAAAATGGTAGATGAAATTCAATGTTGATAAGTGCAAAGTAAGGCCCATTGGAAAACATAATCCCAACTATGCATACAAAATGATGGGGTCTAAGTTAGCTGTTACCACTCAAGAAAGAGATGTTGGAGATGACATGGGTGGTTGTCTGAAAACATCTCCTCAATGTGCAGCAACAATCAAAAAAGCTAGCAGAGTATTAGGAACCATTAGGAAAGGGATAGGTAATAAGACAAAAAATATCATAATGCCACTATATAAATCCATGGCATGCACTATTCAAGATGTGGACCTACAATTCTGGTTGCAGCATCTCAAAAAATATATATAAAAACTGGAAAAAGTACATAAGAAGGGCAACAAAAGTGATTAGGAGTATAAAACAGCTTCCATATGAGGAGAGATTAAAAAGACTGGGACTGTTCAGCTTAGAAAAGAGATAACTAAGGTGAGATATGATAGAGATCTATAAAATCATGAAGGTGTATAATGAAGTGTTATTTACCCCTTCACATAATACAAGAATGAGGGTCACCCAATGAAATTATAAGGCAGCAGGTATAAAACAAACATCAAGGAAGTATCTCTTCACACAGCACACAGTCAACCTGTGGAACTCCTTGCCAGGGGATGTTGTGAAGGCCAAAAGTATAACTGTGTTGAAAGAAGAATTAGGTAAGTTCATGGCGGATAGATCCAACTATGGCTATTAGCCAAGATGATCCAGGATACAACCCCATGCTTTGGGTCTCCCTAACTTCTGACTGCCAGAAGCTGGGACTGGATGGCAGAGGATGGATCACTCAATAAATTGCCCTGTTCTGTTAATTTCCCCTGAAGCATATGGCACTGGCTACTGTCAGACAGGATGCTGGGCTAGATGGACCATTGGTCTGACCCAGTATGGCCATTCTTATGTTGAGACTTCTCTGATTAAAGAGACAACAACAGCATATGACTTTACAAATTAGCTTTTGTAAGTTTTTTGGTTGTTTTTTTTAATCTTGTTTTCCACAATTCACTCACCTCCATTGTGGTGCTTGTTCATTAACGAGAATGTTTTGTGATTTCTGGTGTTTGGCAAAATAATCCTTGCCCTTATTTTCTGATATATTTTATTTTCTATTGAGATAAAACTAAAGGAAAGGGGCTGTAAGAATATACTCTTCTTTTCTCTTTTCCTTCTCTTCTCATTTGAGGTGCCAATTACTTATGTTTTAAGCTTTCTAGGATATTTGTGCATCTACACTTTTGAAGGCATAGGTCACTCAGTCACTGAAACTCAAAATGCCTTTTTCTTAAGGGGTTATGAAAACTGTTACTATATGCCATTCTTTACTGAAAGAATTTGAGATGTCTTTATGGGTATGTCAGTGAATATAAAGACCTATCCTATTTTACCTATCCTATTCTCATGCTTTTCTTCCACATCAGTTGTAGTGCATGGAAGAAGCACAGAAAGTGGGGCAAAGTAGGACATAGCTATGTTGCTGTTGTTGGCTGGGGGAACATGAAGGAGCCCCTCCATGTATTTGGCTAGGAATATGTGGATTTAGGGATCCAGGATCCATAGAAAATGCTGCCTCTGTTTGTATTCTAGCCCCCACAACTATCCTTACTGCTTCCCTGGGAGACAAAATGATGCCAATCTCAAAAGCTGTGGCCCTTTTGAATTAGTATATTTTTCTTTCATATGTCTTAATGAAAGAGGGGAACCTAGGAGCCAACAGGATGTGCCCCCAGTATGAGTGAGGTCCCTAAGAAGTACTGCATCATCAATTATTATGACTTATGATTAGCCTATGCTATTTTGCATGGAACAAAATGCTGCATTTCATGGAGCAACATTTAATTTTCATAAGTCTATTTTAATCGTCAACTAAACAAAGCTTTTAATAAAGTGCTGAAAATGTTTCAGTACACACCTAAAGAAAGAAACAAAGATTTTTTTTCCCACTCATTCTTTTGGTGGTTGGAGTTTTTACTTTAAGAGTAATACATTCTCTCAGGGTTAGGGGTGGAAAGACTGTCATACGCTCTTGTATCCTCCTCCTACACTCCACTTCTGAATGTTTTAGTCCCCACGGGCAGCAAAAATCAGGACGCTGGCTCTGAAGACTTGACAGTTGAGTGCAGCAAGGAGTGAAGTAAAGACAAAAACTCAAGAGTTGGGAGAAAAGGGACCTGCAGTCTTCCGTCACCCCTGAGAAAAACAGGTTCACTTTGGGAAAACTGCCATCTCTCTCACCCAGCTGCATTCAATGGCCTGATCTGAAGAACAGGCCAGCTGGCACTGAGCAAACCCCACCTACTCCTGCCATCTGTTCTCTCATCCCTACATTAGCAAGATCGTGG
The DNA here is from genome assembly GCF_028017835.1 of Emys orbicularis. NCBI lineage: Eukaryota > Metazoa > Chordata > Testudines > Emydidae > Emys > Emys orbicularis. The sequence goes on from NC_088683.1 coordinate 170,243,993, forward strand.
TTCATCCACATCTCTGAAGCCTCTCTCTATACATGTGCAGAAAGTGGAAAAACTTGCAAAAAGTCTGGTCTCCACCTCTTTCAAGAGATTAGGTTTTCTTGGAAACTGGCCAATTCTATATTGACTTCAAATCTATGATGACGGTAATTAGCCTTATGTCTTCAAAATAAAATCTCACAAGTCCAATATGAAAAACATATGTTATTTACATAGCATTTATGCATAAATGCTATCATGTGGGTATATTGATCCATCATCTCAGTATCAAATTATGAAAAAAAATACTGGATTGTTTTTCTTATTTATTGTAACACAATATTGTTTCAAAAACTAATCTAGTGGAGAATTTACAGGGATTTTCGATTACTACTTCTGAGATACAAAGTTTTATTTAACTTGATTAAAAAATCTTCAGTCCTTTAGAAAACATTAAAGTATTGGTTACTCATAGTTTGTCATTTAAAAAATAAAATACTTTCTGGGAGGCGAACTGCAGAGTCATTTTAGCTAAGAGGAGAAAGCAGAAGTAGCAACCACAGTCTGATGCTTGAGTGCATCAAGGCGGGGAGGAGGCAGAAAAGGAGATGAAAATGTAATTGGAACAGTTTGTGTATGGAAAAAATAGATTTTACAGCTTCCTTGTAAAAGCAAGAGTGATGTTACAATGGTCAGAAGCATAACTCAAAAAGGTCAGTCCTCCGAATTCTTCATACTAGATTTGCAGTATTGTCTCAGTAGTCTCTCTCTTTCTTTGTCCCACATTTCCCCATTGCTTCCCACCTGGCAGGAGACTTCCATCATTGCTTGTATCAAACTTTTGCTTGATCATTTAAATTCACTTATTTTACAAATGGAACACTTTTAAAATCATACAATATCTATACAGTTTATTTTCATTTTTTAAAGTAAAGCACAGTTACTTCCGTCAACAATCTGACAAAGGATATGTCCTTTGGAAGGTAGAGTAGTAGACCCAACAGAGCTTTACTATCTTTGATATTTGTGATAGTTTCAGCAGTAATAGACACACTCTTTGGAAAAGGCTTCTGAAAAATTACTCATCAAAGTACACCATAAACAAAAATTTGGTCTTTCCTCTGAAATATTATAGTAGATAAGTAAGAAATGGATGATGGGAAAACATTTATTGATAATGATCTTCAAAAGTCAGTTGTGGGAAAGAGAACTTTTTCCATTTCACACCTCTTATAAGATATGCAGTGCTTTTTATGATACTGACAATGAATTTCCAATGCTATCACTTCAAATGGTTCCACCCAGTTTTTCTGGGAACATTGTTTTTGCAGGATTCCCAGGAATTCAAGAGTTTAAAGGCATCTACTGTTTTATAAATCTTTTAGTAGACCCTGATCTAGTAAACTAGTTCAGATAATTTGGAATTGCACTAAACTTTGCTACCTATAATGCCATAAATATATGGGGTTTTGCAAAACACATAAAATAACAAGGTTCTTATCTTGAAGAGCTTTCAAATTTAAAATTTCAGCTTCATTCCATGAAGACAAATCTACATGCTCAAACAGCAACAAGACTGTGCTAGCAATATGTTTTGTTTTGTGTGTGTGATTGTATGATAGTGCCAGGTGACTTTGTATAAAATACAAGCTAATTAAAATTTTCCTTAAAGGGATGCCATTGAGATTACAATGCAAAATGTTCTTCTGTCCCTTCAGATGTAAATATCCCACCGATGGAGAGGAAAGGTAACTCTCCAAAACAAAAGCTGCAATACAGAAATTTAAAGCTGGGTAACCAGTCCCCACCAAACCTAGAAGAGAAGGTTGGTTTTTAGAGTCTGGGTATAGACTAGGTTTCCTGTTTATAGGATCTGATCCAAAGCTCATTGAAATCCATGGGAGAGTCTGTCCATTGATGTCAATGGTCTTTGGGGGGGAAAAAACCATTGAGTAACATTTTTACTTCTTGTGGCCCTTAGTTTTTTTCTTTGAAAGTTGTTAATTCATTGCCCATGTGACACAAAAGCCCATGCATCTTTCACAAACTACAACCACACTACGAGCAAGCAGTGTGGTTCTCTGTCCATGTACACATACACCTCTACCCCGATATAACGCTGTCCTAGGGAGCCAAAAAATCTTACCACATTATAGGTGAAACTGTGTTATATCGGACTTGCTTTGATCCGCCGGAGTGCGCAGCCCCGCCCTCCCCGGAGCACTGCTTTACCGCGTTATATCCGAATTCGTGTTATATCGGGTCACGTTATATCGGGGTAGAGGTGTACTTGCAATAGCACAAAAGTGGCTGTGGCATCACTCGCACTAGCTGTCATCCAGCTTCCGCAAGTATGCATATGCGAGCTGGGAATCACACCCCTAGTTCATAGTGTAGACCTAGCCACAGTGACTGCCTTCTGGCTTCTCTTTTGTATGGGGCGCTGGAACAATTTGTATAGTGGGGGTGCTGAGAGCCACTGAAGAAAACTGTGGACCCTGTATTTAATGGAAACCACTTCAAGCCAAGGGGTGCGGCAACACCCCCAGCACCCCTAGTTCCAGCACCTATGCTTTTGTAGATTTCACTGTCATTCCGTGGAGTGGATTAAATGACCGATATGCACTCATGACTACAAACAAATCGTTGCTGATCTGTTTTCAGGACTACCAATCTTGGCATTTTCCTTTATCTTTTTTGAGTTGGGCCTTCAGGGTATGTCTGCATTGCAGCTGGGAACGAGCTTCCCAGCCCGGGTAGATGGACTCACACTAGCAGAGCTTGAGCCAACACGCAAAAAAAGAGCAGCGTGGATGTGGCAGCTGTGGCAGAGACATGGGCTAGCCACCTGAGCTCAAACGAAGGGGTTCGGGTGGGCTTGAGAGCCTGAGCTGCCACACAAACTGCAATGCTATTTTTAGCATGCTAGCTCGAGCCCAGTTAGTGTGAGTCTGTCTACCCAGAGTGGGAGACTTGCTTCTCGCTGCTGTGTAGGTGTACCCTACGAAAAAGGGATAGAAACTCTCCTTCCCCCCACCGTACGTTAGCATTAATTCTTCTTTTTGCATTAACACATTGCATCTGGAAAATTTACTCCTGAGTTAAGACCGTATTTGCTTTGAACTACTCATTTAGTCTTAAGCTTTGAAAAAGCTAACACACAAAGCAGCTTTTTTGTAACTTGAAAGTTTGATTTGATTCAAAGCACAGAATTTGCTGCACTCCAAATGAACTATTACATTCAGTTGATGGAGGAAATGTGAATTCTGCAGGGGTATTGCTATGCAAATTTTTAAAAAAGAAAACTCCACCTCTTTGGCACTCTATCAGAAATTTCAAGGGACATAACCGTTTTGGGACTTCACACAATTAAAACTGTTGAAATGACAGTCTTTAAACATAATTGTCTGGAAATAACTTCACAGTTTTAGAAAAGTTCAAACTGAGCTTATTGAGTCCGAAAGACTATTTTGCTGTTCATATGTTCTCAGTTACTTTCTTAGCAGTTAACCTAAATTTGAAGAATATATTAACATGGAAGAAATATTTTTTCATCACAAACCTTGCTTACAAACACGTATATGGAATTATAGCAGAAGAATCCATGACTGTTAATTTTGCATAATGGTTTCCATTCTAAACCTCCTTAACTTTCTAAAACTTTCATCTTTTGTGCTGAAATTTTCCAGGACAGGGAATTTTTCTAAAAGGCTCACACAAAAATGGTTCAGCTGTTTTAATAACAAACTGTGGGGAGTGGAGGGGGATGCAGTTATGAAAGCTTTCTTACAACTAATTTTTAATGACTCTGATGCTGAAAGGGCAGTAGTAGAATTTTGAAATTTGGCAAAGAGGTAGGTCTCACTGAGATAAGTTTCATTTGAATTCTCTCATAAAAAACATCCATTTTGATTTTTATCAGGTTGAGAGACCTTGAAATTGTGTTGCCTACATGCAGTAGGTTTTGTATGAATTCTCTCCCTAAACTCATAAAGATCCCAATTCTGGAGACAATTATGTACACGAGTGTCTTTACCCAAGAGTACTCACATTGAACTCACCTTTGGATATATGTAGGTTAGCAAAGCTATTTGTAGGATCTAGACCAAAGTGTACAGCTAAGGATGGCTGTGCTGCATGTGTGTACATGGATAGCTTAGCTACAGAATTAAATCCCTAGTGGACATGTGCACTAGCTGTAGAGGCCTTGACTCAGTCCTGCCCTTCTTCATAACTTATAAAGGGGTTAGGCTGGGCCTGTGGTACACCTTGTGTAAATTGCACAGGAGCTGAATGAAGAGTGCCACAAAAGCTTTTGGCTCCGTCCCCATGGACTTGGTAAGGTCCAAAGGGATTAGGGGAAACTGCTGCCCACATTGTATAGTAGGAAGATGGGAGGAGGTGCACAGCTCCTAAATTTCACAGAAGAGGGGATTTTCTAAGCTGGGTGGGACAGGGGATTCCAGTGGTTCTAAATAGATAATAGTAACGATGGAATTTCCATGTGTTGTTGCCAATCTTTTGCTAGACAGCGGTGGTTCAGAGTTCCGGAGAGTTTGTTTGTTTTTTATATTTCCCCTCCCCCCATCATTTTTCTACACGGGTTATGCTAGGCTGGTTTTTTATTTCCCAATACAACATCCTCATTATATGAGAAACTCTATGATGCATAGCAAAGGATGCCAGCTTCAGTGTAGGGTCAGGACCTGCCATGTATAGTATCTTTACGTCAATGTATTGCTCAGCACTTCCTTTTTCATGATAATACCATTCTACTTGTTTCCATCCTCACAGAGCTGTTAATGTGTTTGGTTCATTTTTTCCATTCGGAAGAAAGTCTGATGATTTGTTTGTGCTTATTGCTTTGTGAGATAACAGCTTCGCCTTCTTCCCTCACTGAGTTTTAACACATTCTCTTTGGCCCTGTTATTTTCAACTAACTTTTTTGCATTACATATTCTTATTGAATGTTTAGAAAACTTGGGGCTTGATCTTGGAATGTGCTGAGTACTATGTTCCTACTCGAGCTAAGTACTTATGGACCTACTTAATTTCAAGCACAGAGACTACCTAGATGCTTAAAGTTAAGCCTTTGCTAAGGGATTTGCTGTAGTAAAGCCTATATTTTGAGTTTGGGTCTTGCAAAGGTATCCACATGAAAAAGACCCTTTTGTCTACATGGAACCAATTCTTTGGGCCCTTTTAAAGAGGTTACCACATTAGCAGTAAAGATTCCAAAGGGAGCATTATTGTCCATTGTATCAGTTTTTAGAAACGTACGAAGAGTATTTTTTGTATTCCTTTTGAAATTACTCTTAATACCACAAGGGAAATTAACACTTTAAAAAGAGCACATTGAAGGAATGTTTGGCTTCAGACAAACTGACAAAGAACAAAAAAAAGTTGTTGACACCCCTTAAATAGCCTTATTGTACCATCTTACAAATGTCTGTGATCAGCACATGATGCTATATATTCACCTGTGTTGGCACAGCAGGACAATAAGTACAGCGTGTCAGCCTCAACTTCAAAGTTCATTTCTTTTTGGTTTGTCTGTTAAGTTGAACAGGAAAAAATGCGCATGATTGTATAGATTCACAATGACCCAGATATCGTCTAACAATTAGTCCCTGGTTAATCACCAAATTATAGATTTACTGATTTCTTTCTTTAAAGATATAAATTATTTGATATAGCCTCTCTATCACCTATATCAAATCACTTATCCAGAAAGTCATTTTCTGGCACTTTCTTATGCCTAAGTATGGATGTAGGTGTTTAACCTTTCAAGTTTTAAAATATCCCCACATTTTTTCTATTTTGATATCTAACTAAAAAAAAAAAAGAAAAGAAAAGAAAAAAGGACAGTACTGTACTGGAAGGTCTGTTGATATTAAGTAGGTAAGGAAGAAATATATGCAAATTATTTTAAATCTGTGAAATAGAATGCAAAATATTAATAGAATCCCATCCTCTTCATGAATATTAAAAATAGTCTTTTTTAAAAAAAATGATTTTGATTAAAATGAAGAACCTCTGAATGTAAATGAACATAGAACACTAGATTATCAGGATGGCCGTATTAAGGTTTGTGGTTTTCTTTAAATGCTTAAAGGTCTATACAGTTCCATTAAACGTATGTCAGCATATTGCACTGAGAAATAGCTTGTGATCCTTTAAGTACAATCTGTGGCCTAAATTTTGCTTTCAGTTTAAATGCAGCGTAACTAAGGGTATGTCTACACAGCAAAGAAAAACCAGTGGCTGGCCCTTGCCAACTGACTTGGGTTCAAGGGGCTCAGGTTTTGGAGCTGTTCAGTTGCTGTGTAAACTTCCAGACTCAACCTCATAGGTCATGTTTTCTGGACCTTTAGTCATTTTTGTTGCTCTTCTCATTAACTTTCTCCACTTTGTCCACATCTTTCCTGAAATGTGGTGCCCAGATCTGGACACAGTACTCCAGTGGATTGGAGTAGAGTGGAAGAATTACTTCTCATGTCTTGCTTACAACACTCCTGCTAATATATGCAGAATGTTTGCTTTTTTGGAACAGTGCTACACTGTTCACTCATATTTAGCTTGTGCTTCACTATGACTCCCAGATCCCTTTCTGCAGTATCCTTCCTAGGCAGTCATTTCACATTTTTGGTGTGTGCAACTGATTGTTCCTTCCTAAATAGAGTACTTTGCATTTCGAATTTCATCCTGTTTACTTCAGACCATTTCTCCAGTTTGTCCAGATCATTTTGAATTTTAATCCTAGCCTCCAAAGCACTTGCAACCCCTCCCAGCTTGGTATTGTCTGCAAACTCTGTAAGTGTACTCTCTCTATGCCATTATCTAAATCACTGATGAAGATATTGAAGAGAACCAAACTCAGAACTGATCCCTGCGGGACCCCAGTCATTATGCCCTTCCAGCTTGATTGTGAACCACTGATAACTACTCTCTGGGAATGGTTTTCCAACCAGTTCTGAACCTACCTTATAGTAGCTCCATCTAGGTTGTATTTCCCTAGTTTGTTTGAGAAGGTCATGTGAGACAGTATCAAAAGCTTTACTAAAGTCAAGGTATACCACATCTACCGCTTCCCCCTCTTTCCCCCCCCCCCCCATCCACAAGGTTCGTCACCCTGTCAAAGAAAGTTATTAGGTTGGTTTGACATGCTTTGTTCCTGACAAATCCATGCTGACAGTTACTTATCACCTTATTATCTTCTAGGTGTTTGCAAATTTCTTAATTATTTGCTCCATTATCTTTCTAGGTATTGAAGTTAAGCTGACTGGTCTGTAATTCCCTGGGTTGTCCTAATTTCCCTTTATATAGATGGGCACTATATTTTCCCTTTTCCAGTCTTCTGGAATCTCTCCCATCTTCCATGACTTTTCAAAGATAATCGCTAGTGGCTCCGATATCTCCTCAGTCAGCTCCTTGAGTATTCTAGGATGTATTTCATCAGGCCCTGGTGTCCTGAAGATATCTAGCATGTCTAAGTAATTTTTAACTTGTTCTTTCCCTATTTTAGCCTCTGATCCTACCTTATTTTCACTGGCATTCACTATGCTAGATGTCCAATAGCTACTAAACTTTTTGGTGAAAAGTGAAACAAAAAAGTCATTTAGCACTTCCGCCATTTCCACATTTCCTGTTATTGTTTTTCCCCTTTCATTTCCTACCCTGTCCTTGGTCTTCCTCTTGCTTCTAATATATTTTGTAGAATGTTTTCTTGTTACCCTTTATGTCTCTAGCTAGCTTAATCTCATTTTGTGCCTTGGCCTTTCTAATTTTGTCCCTACATATGTATCTGCAGTCTCCCTAGGGCTCATCAAGGAAAAAAGATGAAAAGATACCTGTTGCTATTTCACCGCTGAGACTGAACTGCTTAATAAAATATTTACAGCAAGCAAGCATCTCCTTCTCCCCTCCCCCTGCACCATTGCCACTACACAGACACACAAATTAATCTGGACTGCCCAAAGAGGCATTAAATGTGCAATCAAAACTTGTGCAGAGATTGGGATTCTTAGACCTGGTAGAAATTTTGGAACCAGATGCTCTGTGTGTGTCTTCGGATATGGAGATGCTGGTTAATTTACCTCTTCTGAGTAGCAGGGACAAAGTACAGCGCAAAAAAAAAAAAAAAAAAAAAAAACCACACACAACCCTGCTGCTCTCTATTAATGAGACTTAATTCTTTAGATCATAGAAAATTAACAGCAGTAGCTGCACTGAATTTCCTAGCAACAAAATATCACCAACCAGAAATTATGCATGAAAACACAAAACAGCTTTCTTTGTGTACACAAAATACAAAACCAACTCAAAGGGAGCAGATTTTCAGCAACAGCCTCCTTTTTTGCACCCCCGTTACTTGGGCTATCTTTATTTCAGGCTCAAAACATGGGGTTTTCTTGTTCATTTAGTGCCATGGTATTTAAAAAAAAAAAAATCTGTGTGAGAGCAAATCTGAGTAGTGGCACAGTATCTCTAAACTTTGTATTGTTAAGGCAGGCTGTCACGGCCAAAAGTTTCCATTGCTTCAGTTAGGATTGCCAACTTTCTAATCGCACAAAACCGAACACCCTAGCCCTGCCCCTTCCCCGAGGCCCCGACCCCTGCTCACTACTTTCCCCTTCCTTTGGTGGCTCGCTGTCTCCCACCCTCATCACTTTTACTGGGCAGGGGTACGGACTCTGGGCAGGGAATGAGTGGTTTGGGGTGCAGGAGGGGCCTCCAGGTTTTGCGGGGGCTCAGGCCTGGGTCGGGTGGGTGGGCTCTGGGCTGGGGTTGGGGATGAGGGGCTTGGGGTTCAGGAGGGGGCTCTGGGTTTGGGGGGCTCAGGGCTGGGGTAGGGGGTTGGGGCGTAGGCTTACCTCCGGCAGCTCCCGGTCAGTGGCGCAGCGGGGCTTAGGCATTTAGCCTGCCTGTCCTGGCACTGCACCCCGGAAGCAGCTAGCAAGTCCAGTGCTAGTAGGTGGGGGGGGAGCAGGAAGCTCCACGTGCTGCTCTTGCCCGCAGCCCCCTAGCTCCAGGCCAATGGGAGTGTGGAGCTGGCTATCGGGGTGAGGGCAGTATGTGGAGCCCCATGCCCCCCGCCTAGGAACCGGACCTGTGCTTCCGGAGCGCAGCGTGGTGCAAGGACAGGTAGGGACTAGCCTGCCTTAGATCCACAGCACCACCAACCGGAGCCACCAGGGTCCCTTTTTGACCGGGTGTTCCAGTCGAAATCCGGACACCTGGTCACTCTAACTTCAGTAGATACAATTAAAGCGGTATTGTGAAGTAAGGTAGTGAGCCTGCAGTGCTGATGACAGTGTTTTCCTGAGCGCTGTGCAGTTGCTATTTTAGGCAAAATAACTTGACTGTATTTGTGATTTCAAACACATTTTACATTTTAAAATGCATGCAAATAATATATTTCTGTTAAAACTTTCTCCAAACGTTGTTTCTCTTAGATGCTAAAAAACAGGATTTTGATGCAAAAACACTCAACACTTCAAGGGGGAGAGAAGGGGGAAATCAGGCCACAATTCACACGCTTTCCATAATTTCTGTTGTCATCCCCTTTAATGTGTATCAAATATATCTGTTCTTAAAGTCTGACATTCTGTCTGTGCCTGCAACATGACCTGCAGTGAAGTTACTGCTGAATTTGTGAAATCATAATTGCCGCAGTCTAGATTTTGACTAGGGCTATGCAAGTGCTAGTGTCCACACAAGGAACTAGGGGAGTAATAACCTCCCAGCCCCATAACCTTTGTGTGGGCTAACCAGCCCTTGGGTGCTGTCATAGAGAAATAAATGGATGCCACATGGCCACTTGCTTTTCACTAGAGCAGGTAGTTGGTGAGAGACAAGGAATAGATGCTCTGCCATTCCCACGTGCCAGCCGAGTTGGTACAGAAGGTGTCAGAACTTGTTAAGTTGTCAGCCAATTGCCACCTTTATTTATGAAGTGGGAAGAAGGGAAGAGTTTGTGCTTTGAGACACCCCTCTGACAGCGCCTCCTGAGGCTACTCCTTTTCTCCCCTATCCAGGCCTATGTAGAAAGGCACAAACTAGCCTGACTCTATTGTCCCAACCAAAGCACGGTGACTTCACTGCCGTATCATAGAGGGAAAAAACTGACCTAGGAGGTAACTAGGTTTGCTTAAATCTGTTTGTAATGATTCAGTCAAAGTAGGCTAAGTAAGTACTCTGAGCTAGATTTGGATCTTGGTTATACAGTACAGGTATAATTCCACGAGTTCAGAGGAGATACTCCCAACTTGCACCAACAAATGAGATCAGAATATGCCAGTTGCATTATTTTTAAAGGTTTCACTATATATGTCCTCACTTCAAGGACATGTTTGTAATCATTTAGAGTCCTTGCAGGGCTGCAGAGGGGTGTTTAAGAAGTGCCTTGTGTGGCTGTAAAAAGGCTCCTTACCAATCCTACTTGCTCTTGCTTCCCCACCCCCCTCCCTCCAGAGGTGAAACAGTTGCAGGGCCTTGACCACACCATACCAGGCTGTGGAGCAATTTGCTACATATTTGGATTGTGGTTTTTTTCCTCCTTAAGTAAACTGGAAAGTTGCCTGGAAAAATGGTAAGGGTGATTTTTATACTGCAAAGTGTCAATTTATTATTCTCCCCCCCCCCTTTTTTTTTTTTTTGCTCCCCCCATGCATCTTACAAATATATCCACTAACACAGAAGAGAAACGTCAAAATATGTCTTTTTCATATGTAGTTTTCTAAAATAGTTTTGCAGGGATTTCTCTAATTCCTGTTGAGTGTTTGTAGTGATTTTGCTAGTTTGCATTGTAGAATTCTTTTATGCATCCTGGATTCCTTGCTGCAATTTTTTTTGGGGGTGGGGGGAGTGAGAATTTTGCAGAAGGGTCTCTCATATTTTGTTCAATTGCAGTTTCTCTGTGTTTAAACACAAATGTATTTTTGTTATGCACAATTGCCTACGAAACTGGATAATTTGAGTTTAGTCTGAATTTGCTGTACAAGAGATTGCCTTAGTCTTCAAACTATCTTATTTTAGCCATCTCAAGGGAACTGGTATGTGGCTTCTGATTTCAGACAAAATCATCCAAACTTACATTTTACCAGACCATTCATTGATTACATACTCTGAATTTTGTAGACCTAAATAGTCTCCATAAGCATTTTCAGTCACACTCCCAAAGCTCCTGAAGCTGCTTGTTGAGTGTTTTGTAGTATATGCTTGTTACCGTAGCAACTTACAGAAGTTGATATAATTGTCTGAGAGTGAACAAAAAAGGAACAACAATGAGAGTCCCACAGGGATATTTTTTTTCCATGATGGCACTAAGTATACATTAGCAGAACAAGCAAATCTCCTTCTTTTCTATCTAAAATGCTGTCATGTCTAATAATTTAAAATGCCTGTTTGACTTGAGCTTGAAGTAGTTTATATACCAAATAGTTTGCTTCTTATTTACATAAGAGCAAGGCTCTTTTGTTGCTTTTTATTCTTGAGGAAAACAACTTAAAGGGGAGTCAAGTATCAGAGGGGTAGCCGTGTTAGTCTGAATCTGTAAAAAGCAACAGAGGGGAAACTTAAAGGGGAGTTTTCTTGCTGTTTAACAGAAACTAAGATTAGAATTGTAAATATAAAATTAAAACTACACCATCCTTCCACCCACCCCAAACCAATTCTTTAGAGCAGGGTAAGGGGAATCTAGGGTTGCCTCCCCTTTTCTACTTTTGATTATTGTTTCCAACAGTATTTCTGAATGCATGAAATATTGGTCTTCATGTTTGTAAATTAAGAGGTTGTTTTTTTTTTTTTTTTTGTAACTTTTAAGTTTACATTTCTTTAGCACCATCTAGTGGATCAAATGCTGTCTCTCTCAATTTAGAAAATAGCACTTGAACTTAATCAAACTGTATAGCAGATTACAACACGCTCTAAGAAGACTGTTTTTTATTTTAAAATATGACCGATTACACTGGTCTACAATTTTTGAGAAGTCGTCTGCTTCAGAGATAAAATGTGCTATTTATTATGTATTTTGATGTGCTGAATTCAAATATGACAATTAAAACAACTGATTGGCTACTGTTTCTAAGATATTTAAGTTTTTACATTTTATGTCTATGTATATTGTGTAGATAGTAGAGTTTTAATCATAAATTCTAAACCTAGGTCTTTTCATGTGTTTATGGTTGCTTTACATGATAATATTTCACCTGTCCTTTTTATGTAACACTTTAAAAATCAGCAAAAGGGTTATGTAAATAAAATGTATTACGAAACAAAAGGCAAAAAACGATTATGTACATAGTTTAGTCCTATTCAGTGTCTACTCGGCGCTTCTTGGCTTGTCTCTTGTATTCATTAAATGGAGCATCTCTTGTCACTGTCCAGCAATAGTCTGCAAGCATTGATGGGCTCCATTTGCCCTGATAGCGTTTCTCCATTGTTGCAATGTCCTGGTGAAATCGCTCGCCATGCTCGTCGCTCACTGCTCCGCAGTTCGGTGGAAAAAAATCTAGATGAGAGTGCAAAAAATGTATCTTTAGTGACATGTTGCAACCAAGGCTTTTGTATGCCTTGAGGAGGTTTTCCACCAACAACCTGTAGTTGTCTGCCTTGTTGTTTCAGAGAAAATTTATTGCCACTAACTGGAAGGCTTTCCATGCCGTCTTTTCCTTGCCACGCAGTGCATGGTCAAATGCATCATCTCGAAGAAGTTCACGAATCTGAGGACCAACAAAGACACCTTCCTTTATCTTAGCTTCACTTAACCTTGGAAATTTTCCACGGAGGTACTTGAAAGCTGCTTGTGTTTTGTCAATGGCCTTGACAAAGTTCTTCATCAGACCCAGCTTGATGTGTAAGGGTGGTAACAAAATCTTCCTTGATTCAACAAGTGGTGGATGCTGAACACTTTTCCTCCCAGGCTCCAATGACTGTCGGAGTGGCCAATCTTTCTTGATGTAGTGGGAATCTCTTGCACGACTATCCCATTCGCAGAGAAAACAGCAGTACTTTGTGTATCCAGTCTGCAGACCAAGCAAGAGAGCAACAACCTTCAAATCGCCACAAAGCTGCCACTGATGTTGGTCATAGTTTATGCCCCTCAAAAGTTTTCATGTTGTCATAGGTTTCCTTCATATAGACTGCATGACCAACTGGAATTGATGGCAAAACATTGCCATTATGCAGTAAAACAGCTTTAAGACTCGTCTTCGATGAATCAATGAACAGTCTCTACTCATCTGGATCGTGAACAATGTTGAGGGCTGCCATCACACCATCGATGTTGTTGCAGGCTACAAGATCACCTTCCATGAAGAAGAATGGGACAAGATCCTTTGGACGGTCACGGAACATGGAAACCCTAACATCACCTGCCAGGAGATTCCACTGCTGTAGTCTGGAGCCCAACAGCTCTGCCTTCCTCTTGGGTAGTTCCAAATCCCTGACAAGGTCATTCAGTTCACCTTGTGTTATGAGGTGTGGTTCAGAGGAGGAGGATGGGAGAAAATGTGGGTCCTGTGACATTGATGGTTCAGGACCAGAAGTTTCATCCTCTTCCTCTTCCTCGTCTGACTCAAGTGAGAATGATTCTGGTGCATCAGGAACCGGCAGTCCTTCTCCGTGGGGTACTGGGCGTATAGCTGATGGAATGTTTGGATAATGCACAGTCCACTTTTTCTTCTTTGACACACCTTTCCCAACTGGAGGCACCATGCAGAAGTAACAATTGCTGGTATGATCTGTTGGCTCTCTCCAAATCATTGGCAATGCAAAAGGCATAGATTTCCTTTTCCTGTTCAACCACTGGCGAAGATTTGTTGCACAAGGGTTGCAGCATATGTGTGGGGCCCACCTCTTGTCCTGATCTCCAATTTTGCAGCCAAAATAAAAGTGATAGGCTTTCTTAACCATAGTGGTTATACTGCGCTTTTGGGATGCAAAAGTCACTTCACCACAAACATAGCAGAAGTTATCTGCGCTGTTCACACAAGTACGAGGCATCTCTGCTCACGTTGGCTAAACAGAAATGTGTCCCTTTGCAAAATCAAACACTGACAAATAAGAGAGCACGACACTGTATGATTTCTAGAGCTGATATAGGGCAATTTGTTCAGCAGAGTGATGTAAGCTTCGTTATGATTGCATCATCCATGACTTCTAGGAATAACATGATGCAATTCATATCATGTATGACGCAATACCAGCTTCAGATTGCATCATTCATTGTTTTGCCTAAAAAGCAAGTACTGTCCAAACCCAGTCATAGATTTATTCATAGATCCAGTCAAAGATGTATTGTAGTCATTTCTGGTTTAAATTGAGATCCCTTCCCTTTATAACTCACTTATCCTCTGCCATTCCCAAGTCAAGGGTCGTATATACTGACCCAATAGCATATCTTGAAAACTAGAGCCAATCAACAATTTTAAGCATCATTTTCGTTCTCAGTGACCCAGAATTAGTAAAGTTTGACTACATTTATTTCAGAAGCATTTTGGCTGTAGAACAGTGTTATATTTAAATTAAGTATGTGACCATATAACAGAAGCAGATGATTAGCAACAGCTTGGTTAAAAAGGAATATTGTTAAGCTAGAACTCTTAGGATGCGAACAAATATAACAGCCTATTATATTTATCTTAAACCCTCCCTCCTCTCCCCTCTTCCCCCCCCCCCCCCCCCGGCCAGGATCTCAATCCCAACTTGATTGATTCTCTTCTGCCTGTTTTGTCTTGTCGTTTACATTGTAAGCATTTTGGAGAAGGGATTTTCACTTACAGTATTTTTGTATAACACTGTGATGAGTTAGGGAATATATGTACAGCTTTTAAATTCTGTTGGATAGTGAGGGGGCACTTCAGATTGCGGACTCCATTTTGAATGGGTTAGTTTGCCTTCTCCATTGTTCTTTTACCTCCATCTTGGACAGAAATGCCAAGGGGGAGCAGCATAGGGATAACAATAAAAGGTCATGAATGTAAATGCTCTCCCATTGAAATAGAATCACCCTAGACAGTAGGCTCAGCCTTGCACAGAACCACCAGTCATCCCAGGTGGGCTGGTAACTCAGTAACTGATCACCAAGCAGGGGATTTTGATCACCTGATGAGGCTGTTAAGGGAATCATCTGATAAGAGGGCTAGAAGTTATAAAAGAGAGGGTCCCTCAGCAATCACTTTACAGAGAGAGGTTAAGAAGAGAGCAGAGATTCCATGTCCTGGATGAGATTGCAGGTGAACAGTGGAGAGAGGATGGGATATTGGACTGCACAGAGTATTCTGACCTAGGTGTGAGGAAACAGAGACAGGGAAAATGTATATCGCTGTGTGTTAATTTATCTAGATCTATGCATATCTGTGTGCTAAGTAAAGAGAATATTGTATCTAAAATCCTGTGCAAAGTTTGTCTGTGTCTGTTGGCTTGCACTATAAACCAGAAGGCGCACACTTCTGGTGGGTTTCTGGAGAATGTGCAAGTGCTGCTGAGGAGTCTTGGGAGAGACATTAATTTCAGGGCTGTGGCAATTGGATCGAGAATGTCCCTGGTGCCAAGAGGGGTGTCAGACATGAGGCATGAACCTGGAGTGTGGGCCTAGAGGCCCAAAGCCAGGAATAGTGCCTAAACTCTGCCCAGCCCCAGCAAGCTAAAGCATTTGGGATTCAGCATTTGTTTCCCCTCAGAGCAGTCTGGTGAGTGTCCTGCCGAGGCAGGACACTCACATCTGTGACAAGCACCTGTCACAACCGGGGTCCAGTCTGACTGTGGCTTTTAGGAGTTACCACAATATTAAATGTTCAGTACTAGCAACAGTAGTAGTAATAAACTCAGGCAAAATCCTCATTAAAAACAGTCAGTCTGCCTGAGTAAACACTGGGTAAGAACTTCAGTATTTGACCCTTTCAGAATATATATTTTATTTTAACTATCCACCTAACTGAGGTGAGGGCACATCCCTAACCAGGATGTACACATGGCAGGCAGAGTGTCGGCCAATCCCAAGTGCCATTCCAGACCCCTGGAGAGTACTCCTCTGGCCCAGAGATCTGTACTTTGGGAGAGGGTAAATCAGGGGACAAGTACACCATGAACATAATCTGGCCTTGGCAAGGCGTGATGAATCTGCTGAAAAATTAATGCAGCCGGTGGATGTATGACCTTCTTGTACAGCCCCGGATATGCCATCAGCTCCCTCTTGCTCCTTAAATAAGGTTCCTGGTTCAGCAGCAAGTTGGGGGAAATCTTTGATTGTGCAGCTCCAGTGAAGCCATGCTGGCTTGGCATTGAAGAAGGGAAGCAAAGGGTCCCCAGGCCTGTGTGCAGGCACAGGACCACTCTCCAATGGCTGTGATCTCTGGCAGAAGCCCCAAATCCATAGGTGTGGTGGATGTCATATTTCAGGGCAACTGCATCTGTATTCCCCCTCTGAGGTCCAGCAAGGGCAACCACTCTCAGGCTTCCTCCTCCCCAGTTGTTGTCGTCTTCCTCCATCTTGACCAGAATATTTTCTGGCTGCACAGCTCCCTGCCTATACTGTGAATTCCCCAGGAAGGGAATACACCTAAGCAGGCCTGCTTTAGTATTCTCCTCAGAGACATTAAATAGTGAAATTGCCACAGTTAAGTTACACACTGCTCTTTCTAACTGATCACATTTATTCTTAAGTAAAAATCTTATGCGAAAAACCTATTAAACAATAAAATAAAAAAAACCTACACTCCTTGATGCCAACAAGGACTATGGCCAGTGAACAGGTTCTCAAATCCCACCTGAGGTTTTCCTGAGGGATGTAGATTTTTCACACCCCTGAGCGACATAGAAATACCAAAGTAAGTGTGTAGTGTAGGCCTGGGGTTTAAATTTAATTCACTAAGGTTTAAATTAATTCTGTAAGGTTCACAAAATTGCCATGCCTGACACAGTGGGCAAACCCCATCCTCATTCAGTGCAGAGGAACAATCTGGGAAGAATATTGAGGAAAGACTTGCTAAGGCTGTTTTCCCCCTAGACGTCTGTACTGTGAGTTTTTTCCATGGGAGGGGGGTGACGTAGGCTTGTGTAGTTTGTTTTGTAAAATTGATTTATAAAAATAGTAGCAAAGCAAAACTGTATTAGTAACAACAGCGCTACTATTAACATATTAGGTTGTTAAATTAAAACTGAAATACTTTTAAAAGTGTTTCTACTTTTTGCATTTCATTCATTTTAGACAATGAAACTACACTGGTCAGTTTCACTTTGAAATTCCCATGCACTAGCACTATTGTGCTTGGGTTACTTTGTCTAAACCCTCTGCTAGAGAGACAAGGCCGGTGTGGTAATACCTTTTATTGGACCAACTTCTGTTGGTCCGAGAGAGACAAGCTTTCAAACCAGACAGAGCTCTTCTTCAGGCCTGGGAAAATGTCACAGCAAAATGAAAGGTGGAACAGATTGTTTAGCATAAGTAGTGAAGAACAAGTAATATCCTGGGTTTGACACGGCTACAGCTGTACTGCATAATACCAAAGGTATTAAGTTTATTTTGATTCTAGGCTGTCCTTATTTTGATATTGTGTTGCAACATATGCCCTGCAGACAGAACTGGCTGAGTTTTCAGATGGGAAAGATAAACATGTTTGTTCAGTTTTAAGGCAACAAGGCTTGATACAAGATAGCAGCCAGTGTCCATAGCCTTTTTTATATGATCTTCTCCCTGAAAGGGTGAAGTTCTGTTCTCAGAATCCACATGGCTTCCATTAACTGCAGTAGGAAATCTGGTGCATAAAGCCCATGAATAATTACCTAAACATATTTAACGTACTGAATCCTATTTTGTTAAAAACATTCACGGATGAATCCCTATGCTAGAAAATAACACAATACAGTAAGACACACTCTTTTAACCTTAAACCAAATAGTAACTAGCACCTTGAAATTCCAATAAAACACTTACCATTTCTTTCTCTCTCATAGGCCTTGGATTGTACACAGTAAATGCAGTATATGGAGATACCATTGTTATGCCTTGTTCTCAGGGAGTACCTAATGACCTGATGTTTGGAAAATGGAAATATGTGAGTATGGCTTACCTTGAACTTAATTATTGCCAGTATAAGTATATTTTTTGTGAATAAAAGTGCAGATTCAAATGTACATAATTCCACTATTCTGCTATCAAGTACAGTTGAAGGTAGGTAGAATGTGTCTCAAATGTGCAAGAGAAATAATTATTAGAATTAGGGCATTCTGTCAAGCCACATTAAAAACATGCCCGGTTGCCTCACTCTTATTGCAAAAAAAGCCATCTTTGCACATTTGAATCTTCCTAAAGCAGGAAGTGTTTTATCCTCATGAAAAGGATCCCCAAGTTGGCAACTACTGCATGCTGTTCCATGCTTCACTGTATTTTTGCATGCTGCAAAGGGCAAAGTGAGCCTTACTGGAGACCTGGGTTCTGTTTCCCTGTGCAGCTAATGGTGTGCAAAGAATGTGCTAGAAGCACAGTAGAAAAAAGCTAATGCTGCCTTGACTCACTCCATTGATTTGTATTGGAAACACCACAGAATACACAGTGAACTTCACTATTATTAGTAAATGTCACTTTGTAGTTCGTCATATACCACTGTAAGCTTAAAAAAATAAACAGCAGAAGCGTACATAGCAGCATTGAAACCGTATGCAGTAATTAATTAATATGAATGGGCAAACCAGTTATGATAAACATTATCCCCTTTCAGCTCTCTCTAACTGAAGTCAAAATTAACATTTTCCATATTTCTGAAAAGCCTATTTAAGCATCTCCCCTGATTATGATCTCCATTTCCAAAGCTGTCCTCTCACTTCCCAAAACCAAAATGTTATCTGCATTGGCAGGTGTTTTGGGGAGTGGAGGTCTCATTTGTTAAGGGCTGACTTAATTCCAAGATCTCTTGCTCTAGCAGGGAATTTCTATTCCAAGTTTTGCCGGCTCATTAATCTAATTCTCTCTTCTTTTGGTGGTGGCCAAATGGTCCATCTTTGTGCAACAAATCTGCCACTTTAAAATTTAAAAGGACTTGGAGTGAACTGCAGTATTGTGAAATTGCATCTTCCGTACAAGATGCCATCATTTCCATGAGGATAACAATTCTTGCAGGAAGAAGGGAGGAATCTCAAAAGCATCAGAATTTTCAAAGCCACCTCTGCATTTTGGGATGTAAATTGCAGAGTCCTGTGGAGCATGTTTGCTTAGAGGGGAGGGTTAAAATACTTAAAATAAGCCTACAAAAGATGGCCAGAATTTTGCTGAAAACTCCTTCCTTCCTTCCTTCCTTCTTTTCGGGCTTTTTTCTAGAAAAGCAGTTGCTGCACTTGGTGAACTTGCAAAACTATTTTCGAGAGAGAGAAATCTGGCTCTCTTCCCCCAACACCCAACCCCTTTGCACCAGGAATAGTTACTAATCAACAGTGGAGAAAAAATTTAGAAGTTGCTGATTGCTTTAGATCTGTCACACCTTTCCTAAACCACCACCACCAAGGGTCCAGGGGTAGGTGACATATGTTGTGTATAATAATTTGTACAACTGTAACCAGCTAAGATTTTTAACATGCTAATTACAGCCAAAATATATTCCATGTAACCCCCTGCTCCCTGGCCTCCTAGCATGCCAATGATTTTGTTTGTTTTTCATCTTTTGTAAGACATTTTCCTTTCATTGGAAGCAAGAACACCCTTGTCAATTTCTGGGCATGTCATAGACTTCTTATTTTCTAGACTGAGAGGAGATTTCAGTTTCTACTGTAATATTCTCGGGGTAGCCCTTCCAGGTCCCTGGTATGGACTTCAAAACACTCAGAGAAGAGTCTGTCTCCAGAGAATCTACCGGAGATTTTACTTTGACTTTTGCATGCTAGGGCAGAACATTTGTGATGTGTGAATATTCATGCATTGCTGACAGGAACAACAAAGCTCACAAGCACTGTGCTATCAATTCTTGGTGCTTTGATTTAAGGAGATCTCTGTTTCCTGGAACATCATAACATGAAGAATAGTCTTTCCCTTTGCTTTTATGTAAAGGAGGGGAGGGGAAAACAAATCTTGCAAAACACAGCCTGCAGTTCTGCCTCTTATGAATATTAAGTTTCTCTATGGCAGCTCCATGTAAAGTTCTCCTTTGATATTTTCCATTTTTTTATAGCAACTGCATACTGATTAAAGTAAGGAGGATGTCTAGAAACTACTTTACAGGTTATCCTAAAACACATAAATAATCTTTTATTGTAGGTATATTCCCATGCTTAGAGACTTCTGGATGCTTTAACAAAAAGAAACTAAAAACTAATTTAGAATAAAATGGGCAATTTTGCCTGATTAAATCCTAGGTGGGGAACTATATTTGAACATCCCTGACAAACAATACAAAATACGTAAAAACAATAGCCTAAAGAACAGGGATTTGGAGCGGAGCCCGGAGCTGGAGCACAGAGCAGCTCCAGAGCAGTGGAGCTGCAGGTTTTTGCCTGGAGCTGGAGCGGAGCCGGAGCACAGTGTTGGTGTCACTAGGCGTCACCCTAGGTAACTCGGGAGGGTGGAAGACCACGAGTGTCGATGAAGCCTTCCTGCACTAGGCCTAAATGAACCAAACTCCTTCCATGTTTAACTCTAATCGACCTCAAAAGCCAGGGGCAGAAATTGGAATGTGTAACAGCC
This sequence comes from Emys orbicularis, assembly GCF_028017835.1. Classification (NCBI taxonomy): domain Eukaryota; kingdom Metazoa; phylum Chordata; order Testudines; family Emydidae; genus Emys; species Emys orbicularis. The sequence goes on from NC_088683.1 coordinate 170,264,640, forward strand.
AGTTATCAATTGCAACCCCCACTCATACCGGTACCAAGCGGTAATAATGAGGCCTGTATGTTTCTGGCTGAAGGGGAGATAATAAATCAAAGGGAAACAGGACCAGATAACGGTTTAGAGAAGTGTTACTAACGAGCTAGACTTAGCCGCCAAAATGATTTAACTGCTTAAATGTATAAACATGACTTTTGTAGAAGAAGGGAGGGGGAATGGGGGGGGAGAGAAGGCAGGGGGGAAGAGGGAGGAACTTAGCGGTGAAATGTATAAAAATGCTTATGATGGTGTGCTTGATCTGAGATGTGCCAGTCTCCTTGCACCACTTTGAGATCTCAAATAAACTTTGTTTGCTTCTCCACCCTGGTGTGTTCATTGGCGCGAAGCACACCGGCCAACGAACCCCACTGTTGCTGTCCTCGGGCCCTCTGTGCCGGCAACAACAGCTCCAAAGCCCTGCTAAAAAAAGCAACTGAAATCTTGAGTCTAACTTTGGATGCCTCTGATATTTTATATACCTTTTGGTATGTGGAAATGCAGCTAATTCCACAGCCACCAGCCTTTGTCACAGAAGGCCCTTCCTCATTCCATGTCAGTATTGTATCATGGAATGATAATCCATTCCAGTGCAGCCAGTCTAACACCCAGTATGCTATGTAGCACAACAGACTGTCCTTCAAAGTACAAATCATCACTCTTTGTACTTCTATAGTATTGGATCAATTGATTGCACGGCAACTGGAGAATACCCCATCCTCTTCTCGCCGCCCCCCCAAAAATCAAAACAAAAATTCTAATCCTATGAATTATGTCTGTTGCCATCATTTTTAACTACATATTGGCTGAATAGCAGGCACCCATTGCAGATCTTGGAGCACTTCTAAATAAGTCTCTGTATTTATGGAAAATGAAGCATTTATTTATTTGTTTGTTTATTTATTTAGATTATTTAATTTTATTTATTTATTTTAGGAAACGGCAAACAACTCTCCAGTATTTATTGCCTTCAGGTCAACAACAAAAAGACAAGTTCAATATGATGACGTAGCCGAATACAAAGGCAGATTGAATCTCTCAGAAAATTATACCTTATCCATCAAAAATGCAAGGATCAGTGATGAAAGAAGATTTGTATGTATGCTAGTAACTGAGGACAACGTGTATGAAGAGCCTACAGTAGTCAAGGTGTTCAGTAAGTAACAGCTAGCATAGCTACTAATATGGATCTCCAATTAGGGAATTGCCGTTAAAAGAAAAATGAAAGCAAAAAGAGTAAAAAAATATTAAACAGATTCAAAGACTAACATTAGCAGTTTTCTGCAATAAAAAAGCCTAATCTGTCTGTAGCATTTGTGTAACAGGACTCTCTGTAGTCTTAGTCTGCCAGTTCTGAACAAGAGGAATTTCAGGGCTTGATAACGAATCAATTGTATGCATAGGCTACATCATTTTGCCCTTAAAATGAAAAATGTAAAAATAAGACTGATGGGAAAATTTTCACTTACTCTGTAAGTAAACTTTTCTGGGGTTGGGGGAAGTGTTAAGTGATATGTTGGAAACGTTTGGTAGTATGTGAGTTTAAAGAAATGTATTTAAATGTCCTCAAGAACCTGGCACACGCATATAACGAAACTTAAAATAAAGGCTTAAAAACGGGATACTAGCCAAAACTCATATTTTTCTCCCCTCTTGAAATGTCAGCAACAAAGGTGTATTAGCATTATGACTTAAGGCTTGACACCATAAACCTTACTATTGAACACATCTGTCTAAGATTTTCAAAAGTAACTAGTGATTCTGGGTTGCTAAATTTTTCAGAGTCCAGGATTTTCACAGACAAGTTGCTTGGTAATTTTTGAAATTCAGGCCCCTTTAGGATTTCTGACATAAAACGTAAAAATTGAGACAGCCAGCATGACTAATCACTACTGAAAATCTTGTCTGGAGCATTTCCTACTGTGAGTAGACTCTCAGAAAACAGTGGGTTTCTCCTCCATACCCAACCTTAAAATTTCCTTTTGCTTCCTTGCCTTTGTGCACTCAAGATGCATATTTAAATACAGTTTACACAAAGTAACTCTGTTGTCAGGAAAAGTTGAAAAGTTAATAACTATATCAAAAAGATGACATTTTGGCTCAAAGAAAATACATAATTCACCAAATGTAATGATAATTTTATAACTCAAGCAGGAAGAAGGTGTGAGGAATTCTTCAATGTTGTTATCCTGGTATCTTAACACAATGTTGTCAGTGTCCCAATCAGTTTGAAGGGAGATTGGGAGTCAACAATAATTCACTTCCATTCTTTAACTTTGATGTTTGACTGCAAGAACAATTAAATTAAGGACAGCAGGGATAAGTGTGCAGGGTGCTTGAAATGAAGTGATAAAGAATTATAATGGTTATTTATCATGAAGGAGTAAATATGTAGATGAGACTGTATTATAGAGTGGTTACAAAATGTTTGAATACCAAGTGGTTGAATTACTGTATATAGTTCTATTTCTAAGGCGTACACAATGTTAGTTCAGCCATGTCGCACATCCTATACCTTTTATGGCAGGGGTGGGCAAACTTTTTGGCCTGGGTGGGGAAATTGTATGCAGGGCTGGGGCAGGGTGTTGGGGTGCGGGAGGGAGTGCGGTATGCAGGGGGTTGGGGTGCAAGAGGGGTGTTGGGTGTGGCAGGGGGTTCGGGGTGTGGGCTCCGGCACGGCGCTGCTTACCTCGAGCGGCTCCGGGCTGCCTGCCCTGGCCCCACGCCATTCCTGGAAGTGGCCAGCATGTCCAGCAGTGGCTCCTGGGAGTGGGGTGGGACAGGCGGCTCTGCTGCACACTGCCCTCACCTGCGGGTACCACCCCCAAAGCTCCCATTGGCCACAGTTCCACATTCCCAGCCAATGGGAGCTGTGGGGGTGGTGCCTGCAGGTGAGGGCAGTGTGCGGAGCCCTCTGCACTCCCTCCCCCCCACCCTCCCAGGGGTCCCAGGGACATGGTGCCAGCCACTTCCAGGAGTGGCATGGGGCCAGGGAGCCTGCCTTAGCCCCACTGCACCATGGGGCTGGCAATCCCGCGGGCCCGATTGAAAGCCCTGACGGGCCGGATTCAGCCCATGGGCTGTAGTTTGCCCTCCCCTGTTTTATGGCATTCATTAATTAAGCTACATTTAGGAAGGAAAATAAGAATAGAAAATGCTGAATGTGTAATGTGGCTGAGTTAACATTACCAGTAAAACCTTTACTTCAGAATTTTCTGATTTTTTTCTTTTTTGAGTGACTTTACAATTTTAAAGTTCTGTTAACACATTTTAGTATTTAATTTCCCTGGTTGGTTTATATTAAAGAAAAATTAAGATTTCTTGGCAAGTTGCATAGGTTCACCCACTAAAGCTTCTAAATTCTTCGAACAGCTGAACGAATCCCAAGTAACCAACATTCTTGGTTATCTGAAATTCAGATCTGTCCCTTGAGGTTTGACTGAAGCTGAGTTTCCTTGGAGCTTGTTACAGCCTTAGTCCTGAGTTAATCAGCTGGTGCAGCTAACGAGGTGTATTGGCTCATTGCACAGATAACACCTGCTAATAGCCCTCATTGGATTGCTCAAGTAACAACCTCTGCCAGCTTTCCTGGTGGATCTTTCCAGCATCTTCATCTGGATGTAGATAGCCAAAATTTCCAAAGCATACTGGCTCCACGTACATTAGCTCCTATCTCTTTGCACAGCTATTTGGACTCTACAGCTAGCAAGCCGAGTTAATATGCTTACATAGCTGTAAAGGTGCTATTCTAAGCCCCTGCAGCCAGAGATAAGCAGTTTGCTGAAGTTACAAGCCCCACCAACCTATGCTCTGATACTATTAAACTCTTGAGCTTAAAATTTCCTTCTGCATCAGCAGATGATCTTCTAAATGTCTGGCACCCAATAAGTGTAAGCACAGTAAATTAATCTGCTTGCACAGGTGCAAGCCTGTTGCTATTCCTCCTCATCTGCAGCAGCCTGTCTGCACTCAGTGCTTAATTTGCATGAGAGAGGTGCTGGGGCTCAAGCAATTTTTTTACTTAACTGATGTGTCAGGCCTAGAGGTGCCGGGGCTATGAACTGCCAACCCTAGGGGTGCCGGGACTCAGCCCCAGCACAAATTAAACACTGTCTACACTGCAATTAGACATCAGCAACTGGTCTGTGCCAGCAGACTCAAACTGCGAGGCTGTTGAATTGCAGTGTAGACGTTCCAGCTCAGGCTGCAGCCCGAGTTCTGGGACCCTCCCACCTCACCAAATACTAGATCCCAGGCTCCAGCCCAAGCCTGGACGTCTGCACTGCAATTAAACAGCCCTTTAGTCTGAGCCCAAGTCAGCTGGCATGGGTCAGCTGCGGGTTTTTAACTGTGGTGTAGATGTACCCTGAGTGGGCAGGGAGAGCTCTAAGCAGCTCTTCTGTGCCTTCTCCACTTCATCTACTCAGCAGTACCCCTTTCGCTGCCTCCCACCTCCTCACATGTGGGTGGACAGAGCACTCGCTCTGGCTCACTGCTACCATTCCAGGTAGTGAATAATTTGTTGCTGTGAATCATAGAATATCAGGGTTGGAAGGGACCTCAGGAGGTCATCTAGTCCAACCCCCTGCTCAAAGCAGGACCAATCCCCAGACAGATTTTTGCCCCAGATCCCTAAATGGCCCCCTCAAGGATTGAACTCTCCACCCTGGGTTTAGCAGGCCAATGCTCAAACCCCCAGGTAACCCCAAAGGGAGCAGGATAGATGGTTCGTTCTCTTACTGAACTCAGAGAGGGGAGAGCTCAACAGAGTGGATAGCCCTCTTTAAAGAACAACCAAGTGCAGCCACTGGGGGGGACATAGAAAGAAAGGGAAAACGAAAAGACACAGCAAACTTCAAATTTGTTCAGTTTATCAGATGGCTGGCAAAATGATCTAAAAACAGCCATTTTTGTTTATGGGACCTGTCTGCGTGGGATGAGGGCAGTTTAGGAGACCTGGTTGTGGTTCAGGTGATGGGCATGAAAACCTATTGTCCCTGCAAGTGTGTTTGGAAAATGGGTTAATCTGTTTGTTTTAAAACAACACATAAACAATGTTTACACTTCTAAAATACGGTCTGTTCTGTTTTCTCCTTGAGAACAACATGAGGCTTTTTGAGCCCAGGGGTTTTTGTGCATGGCTTTGGTATTTTATTTGCCACAGGCAAGTTGTTTGAGAATTCCAAATAAATAGTTTACTTTATTGCTTTTGGTTTTTTTTCTTTTTGATTGTCTGTTTGGACAAATCTTCTAAAATGCAGGAAATTGTATCTCAATATATGAAGAAAGAGACTTAGAATGGAAACTTGTGCAAACATAGCTACTGCTGTAGTAGGCATGACAAGTGTGACTGCATAAATTAATAAACTTTTTATTCTGTTTTTTTCTTTATTTTATATTTTTAAATGGTGTGAAGAGAACTTGGAACAGGATAGCAGGGCACTTGGTAACTTTCCAGATTACTAGCATTGTTTGATAGGTTTGATTTGAAAAAGCTTCTGTAAACTGAAATGTGAAAACTTGGAGACAGTTTCTGTTTATGTATGTGTATATAAATGTCTGCTTATTTAGAAGCACAGCTGGAGTGCAAAGACTTTTTTTGACTGTAAATATACAGACTTTGTTTCCTTCAAACTTATAGAAAAACAGTCTCTTGGAGATAAAAATTTACATTCCATGCTTTTGGCCAGAATGAATTTTAACATACAAGTTGTATAGTCTCTAGAAAATAGCGTTTTATAATGGAAACGCTGACGGAGCCTTAACTCTAACAGGGAAGGGTGCAGCTACTGTAAATAGGATGATGTATATTGCTACTGAATAGAAAGTTTGCTTTTTAAAGAGATGCAATCGACTCAAAATCTAGTCAGTTTTGAAAAATAAATTAAAGTAATTTCAGGGTACTACAGTTGCTTCTATTATACTAATTCCAGGTGTTACTTAAGTATAACAATAGTATGGGGGAAAATGAGAAGTGGGATTAAGTTGAGTTTCTCCATATTAAAGCTAAACTAATATCTGTGGTAAAACTTCTTTTGTGCCACTATATTTTATATACCACTGTTTCCTTCTTCTGGAAATGTATCATGTTCATCAGTAGGCTTTCTCTTAATCTAGGTTGTAGCATCCCTGGCCAAAATATACCGTGCCAATATGTGTAGCATAAGTTTACACTACTTTTATATGATCATGTAAAATGACATATATAAAGTGAAACCAGTAACATGATTCTCTCTCCTGTTAAATCTCGTGAGATTCTCCCCCCCCCCCCCCCCAAGTCCATTTGCCAATATTTAGGTAGGAGCAATTTTTTTTAACAGCCAAGGAAGATGTAAACCCCCAAAAGACAAGGTTTCAAATGAAAAGCATGATGACTCTGCAGCTCACCAAATAGTTCTAATGTAGTTGCTGAACCCAGGTTGCTGAATGTTCTGTCTTTGTTGTTGGAGAACGTTAGTCCTTTATACAACAAACGGAAATCCCTGCTCTCCTTTCTCTTACACATATTTTTTGTTTATAGAACAACCATCTCAACCAGAAATTATACATCCAGCAAACTTCCTAGAAACGGAAAAGCTTAAAATGGTAAGAGCATTTTTCTTAATTTAAACTCATGTCCCTGGAGGTGAGCTTGGAGCTGTGCCATCAGCAAGCTGGAATATTTTGTGTGTGTTTTCTGAGCTAGCAGTAGTGGGATATGGGGAGGATTGCTCAGGACCCAGTCTGAGATTATAGAACTTCTGAAACCATCTCTTGCACAATCAGTTTTCAGCTGAATCAGGAATAACAGCAACATGCTAGAATGTTACAACTAGTCCTCCCCATATCCAGAAGAATGAGTCAAGCTCTATTTGGCCCCCTGCCCCCAAGAAATATCCAGGCATCATTTGTCATTTATCCTTTAAAAAAAATCAAAACGTTTTGGATTGTTTGTCCTTTCTTGAGACTTTAACTAATCATATAACCAAGAGTAACCACGTAAGCATAAATGAAGGAGTAATTCTATCAAAATGTCAGAGGACAAAATGTTTGATAATTCATTTGTGTTCTGCAGCTCGGGGAATGTATTGCAAGAGAGAGTTATCCAGATGGCAACATTACATGGTACAAAAATGGAAATATTTTGCAGCCCGTTGAAGGAGGTATGTTTCAGTAATGAACAATGAACTTGATCCTAGAACAACCTGCACATGTCAGTAACTTTACTCATATGAGTAATCCTATTTAAATCAATAGGGTTATTCCATGACTAAAGCTATGGACATGGGGGAAGGTTTGCAGGCTTGAGGCATAAAATTGTGGGTTTTAATATTGTATTATTATTGCCAAAAAGTTAGATGTATATTTCTGAGTTAAGGATTTTTTTAAAGTAACTAGAAAATTAATTAGAAAGTGCTTGTTTGTTTTTGTTTTTAGTACTTACAGGATTTTAGGACAGCATTATTTGACCAGGAATCTTTGTTGGGTGTTTTTTCTTTGTGGGCCAAAGTGTCAGGACGAGCGGGTGCAGTCTGTTGCAGTGAATTTTGTTTGTTGTATTGCTTGCTTTAAAATTCATGTCTTGTGCTTGGATGCTGAGCAATAGGTGCATAAAAATCATAATATACAAAATAAGAAAAAATCCAAAATTAGGTTGTATATACTAAGAATGATACTGAAACAATGCCGTCTTTTCAGTTGTTGTCATGACCTTACAAAAGGTTGTGGACCGATCAACTGGACTCTTCACCACAACATCTTCTCTCCAGTACATGCCGACAAAGAAAGATGCAAATGCACGGTTTGCCTGTAAAGTGACATATTATGGACCATCTGGACAGGAAGAAATATCATCTGAACCAGTGGTCTTTGATGTTCAATGTAAGTTGTTAAAAACTGGGTCGCAGAACTATGTTCATAAATATGATCTTTCGGGGGGGGGGGGGGAAATCAGTCTCTTTCAGCAAAATTGCAGGGTCACAGACTTTCTTTGATAGCAAAACCCTTTACTAAAACTGTGAGATAAATCAGAAGAATGATGCTCTTTTTGATAATAGGATTAATACTTTTTCAAAGTTGATCTGCAGTGAAAAGATTTAAGTCAAGCATACACCATATCCATTTCAGGATTATGAGAGTCATTAGATTTCTGAATATTAAGATTACTATTTCAGGAGGAAAAGTGTAGCAGCTAACAGAATCTTATGATGAAATGGGAATTTCAAGTCCTCATAACAAACTATTACTAAATAAGCTGAATTGGAAGTTTTTGTAGTAGTTGACTAGAGTTCAGAAATATTGTGTGAGAATTAGATTGTCTTCGCATCTCTCTCTGCCCAGTGAAATATGCAGTAAATATGAATTAGCACACATCAAGATTGGTATACTAAGGTACCCAAATGTTTAGAGTACTTCTTGAGCACAAAAAGTCATGTATCTAAACAAACAGTGCAAGTTATCCCTCTGCTTAAAATGTCAATACAACAGTGCCCAATCAGCTCTGTAGTTAATGCTGAATTGAGTTTTACACTTCAAATGCATTTTTATTGCTTTTTTTATAAAGAAGTTATGTAGCTAATAATATCCAACTCTTCGAAGTACAAAATTTACTTGCATCTTACAGTACAATATCACCCTTATTAAGCAAAGAAAGCAGGCAATAGACCAGGAAGTAGTGAGGGAAGATGGTAGCAACTGTAGAGCGCATGGCAGGCCATGTCAAGGAAGTGAGGAGAGAAGCTTCTGAATGAGCGTGAAAGGTACCAGGTCTTAGTAGAGAATTGAGGAGAAAAGAACATTGAAGAAAATATACAGACAGAACTGTCTTTTCTTGTATACCTTCAGTGAAAGCTCAAATCCTAAATAAAACTCTTCTGGTTTGGGAATGCTGCTTCTGTCCAGACATCTGTCTGTTTTATGTGGCATCAACTACATAAGTTTATGCTAAGTAGTGCACTTGTATTATTTTCATGAGTTACAATGACTGCCGCTGAGAGAAAGTGATCACTGAAACCAGTAAAAAAAAAATACAAAAAAAAAATTGACTAGAATTCTCCAGGTGCTGTATAATTTAGTATATTGATGCTGTTTGCTGCTAATAGAAAAAAAACTTACATTTTCCTTCAAATCCATCTTGTGAAGATGTTACAACAAAGAAAAGACAAAATGCAAAACAGATTAAGTTCAGTTGCTTGGCCTACAACAAATAAGGATTCCCATTTCAGACTGGGTGAGCTGGCATTTCTGGAACATATTAAGATGGTTCTAAATTTGCAAAATATACATAGCAACTTAAAACTCTGTACCAACTTTATGGCCCAAAAATTCAAGTTGCTAAAAGCTCTTAATGTTGCTGAAGCTCAGCATCTCCCAGGATCAAATTATTGTCCATGCCCTGAGGGCCCAGTCCTGGCCACAAGAGCTTCCACCGTGTGAAACCCAGAGCAGCAGCAATGCACACCTGCTCTCTGCAGCCATAAGAACAGCCATACTGGATCAGACAAATGGTCCATCTAGCCCAGTATCCTGTCTTCCAATGGTGGTCAATGCCAGATGCTTCAGAGGGAATGAACAGAACAGGCAATTATTGAGTGATCCATCCCCTGTCATCCACTCCCAGCTTCTGGCAACCAGAGGCTAGGGACACACAGAGCATGGTGTTGCATCTCTGCCCATCCTGGCTAATAGCCATTGATGGACCTACTCTCCATGAATTTATCTTGTTCTTTTTTGAACCCCGTTATAGTCTTGGCCTTCACAACATCCCCTGGAAAAGAATTCCACAGGTTGACTGTGCGTTGTGTGAAGTACTTCCTTGCTGCCCATTAATTTCATTGGGTGACCCCTAGTTCTTGTGTTATGAGGAGGAGTAAATAACACTTCCTTATTCACTTTCTCCACACCAGTCAAGATTGTATAGGTCTCTATCATATCCCCTCTTAGTTGTCTCTTTTCTAAGCTGAAAAGTCCCAGTCCTATTAATCTCTCCTCATATGGAAGCTGTTCCATACCCCTAATAATTTTTGTTTCCCTTTTCTGTACCGTTTCCAATTCCAATATATCTTTTTTGAGATGGGGTGACCAGATTTGCATGCAGTATTCAAGATGTGGGTGTACCATGGATTTATATAGAGGCATTATGATATTTTCTGTCTTATTATCTATCCCTTTCCTAAATGATTCCTAATGTTCTGTTAGCAAAGGGACAGAGACATTGTCAGGGACAATGATCCATTATCCAGAGAAGAGGAAAGCCCCAGACTGAGGCAACCATCTATGGCTTACTTGGCTGCCTAGCTTCTATTCCCTTCTGGGGCAAAGTCTGTGGAGAGATTTAGAATGGGGACTGAATTCTTGTCTTCCATTTATGATGCGTCAGTGCATTTTAATGGAGTTATTCCTGATTCTCACCTGAGTAAGAGATTCAGACCTCTGTTCCACTGACTGACTCTTCCAAAACAGCCAGGGAAAATGACAAGGAAGAAGGCCATTGGGAATATCAGCCATTACTCTTAGAAGTCATTAAGAGATCCCATGTCTACAAGCACCCACTCCATACCTACACCTCTACCTCGATATAACGCTGTCTTCGGGAGCCAAAAAAGCTTACCGCGTTATAGGTGAAACCGCGTTATATCGAACTTGCTTTGATCCACCGGAGTGCGCAGCCCCGCCTCCCCAGAGCACCGCTTTACCGCATTATATCTGAATTCGTGTTATATTGGGTCGCGCTATATTGGGGTAGAGGTGTATCAAATTGAGTTTGCTTTAATTTTTGGTCTCTAAAGAGCAGGCACCTAATCTCATTCTCTCTCGCCCCACTCTCCTACAAGACATGGGAATTGTTGCACAGGCTCACTGGAGGATCCAGGATACAGTGAGGTCTGCTTGAAAGGAAGTCTGGTAGTGAGCTAATTTGCATGAATCTCCTGTCTTCTCAAATTGCTCCATAGCTACTGCCCGTTAAGCAGTTATGCTGTCCCCATTGCCGTGACCACTTATAGACCCCAGGTTAGCCTACTCACTGGGAATCTGGTTTGCACAGACTTCTTGAATTTATGTACCCCAGACTGTTGCAATCATGGCCCAATGTGAAGAAAAGAGTGCTGTTCCCAACGGCAACATCGTCTGCACTGAAGAATTCACGGGTACTCTACACTGAAGATTAAAAGAGCGTGGCTAGCAAGCATATTCTATCCTGTTCTCTCAGCAGACAATTTAATTAAGATAACTTCTTCGTGCACCCATCTCTAGCTTCCTCTAGAGACATTTAGTATCGCTGCACTGCTAATTAACTAACAATGGGAATTGGGCATATCCTTGATTAGTGAAGAGGAGTACATGGCATGAAGCTCCCTCAGCCACAGAATGAAGCATTACTAGTTTCCTTCTGAAAATACCTTTATTCATTTAACATAACTTCAGTCCCTTGTTCTTTTCAAATGCATCTCTAAACTGAGATCCTTATAATCTCATTTGAATAGGTGTCCAGAATTGCTTTGAACAGATTTCTCCACTGCTGTTAGGTGAAGTTGTTGGTGAGATGCAAGTGTTTTTTTTAAATGTGTCAGTAATCTTAATTAGTTTCTATCTCCTTCTTATTAATTATTTTCTTTAGCTGAATTTAGTACAGGTTAAAAAAAAGACAGATTACAGCTCCAAGAAATGGAAATCTATTTATTTACCTAGTCATTTGCATTCAGATGCATCACCAGCTCTATCATTCCTTAAATTTCTAAAAGACAACTAATCAGAAAATAACACAATACCAGCTGTTCAGTTTAAAGTCAGTGATGAATCCCACTCATCAACAGCTGCAGGATCCTCCTGAATAATCAGCCAGTTGTTTTTTAACTGTACCCTATTTATTTGGGGATAAAGCTTGACTGCTTTGTCCTTCCAACAACACATGGAGAAGACGTGCAAAAATCCACTCCTCTGCAGGCTTATCATTGGCCGCTAGTGCTGTAACCTGCTGGATATCTACCAGTGCCCTAATTATTACACCTGCTAAATACCATGCAGCAACATGGGGTTCTAGTAGTCACTGCAGCAAGTTGGACTCCGTGATCTACTCTTCCCTTCATATCATCACTGGTGCAGCCTGGACAACTCGAGGCTCCAACTTTCTGGTCCTGGCTGGCATTGCTCCCCCAGCAATGAGTCATGAAGGCAGGGGTATGCAGCCAACCACCAGGATAGCTTACTTCACAATTTCATCTCAAAGCTGCACCAAGAATGCTGGCTGAAGTCAAGACGCCCCTTTTCCGAAGTAGTTGAGGGCCTCAGACAGTACATCAGAAATTACGTTCCTAAGGAATCAGGGCAGCAGGCAGTGTGGGACTATATTTTGGATTTCTTGGCAGATAGACAACTCAGATCTGTGTCTACTGATTTCTTTAGAGGAGCTCTTTCATACCCCTCAGAACAACTAGATGAAGTGAAAGATTCTTCTTTGTTATAACAGGATATGTTGTGATCGTAGGCGGTTTAACTTATAGCTTTACTGTTGGGGCTTCTTGATCTCACCATGCAGCCTCTGTAGACCTCAAGAACAAACAGCATGTCATCTGGCTATGGACTGCCCTCTTTACCATCTTGATGGGGGATGGATGTGCTCAACATTTCCACGTGATGCCGTGATAGAATGGTTACCTTATGTACCTGACATCATCTGATTCATTGTTCATGCTGCCAGAAGAAGAATCCCACTCCCAACTCAACTCCATAACAAAAATACACACCATTTTGTCAAAAAACCCACCACCAACAAAAAACTCTTCCATTAAAATGAGACCCAAAATCTTTCAAAGCTCTGACCATATGGATAAGTTTTATGCAGAGTTCTTTACATTCAGTGTCTGGTGAGCTGCTGCTGTAGGGACCAAGTTCCAGAAAACTATAGGAAGAGCGACTTAAATGAACTCCTGCAACAGAACAGCGGTAGAGATGTGCTAGCTCAGATGACTAAATAGTTTAGGGCTTCATAGACGTTGACTAGAACTCAGAAGTGGAGAGTCACAGAAAAGACTCACCAGTTGGACATACAAACTTTCCTACACTGCCTCACCAGCATACATCAGACTTGTTATGGAAGAACTGTATCTCTAGGTTTGAAAGGGTGGTTCAGACTCCACGTCTGTTCACTCGTTGGCCTCTTCTAATGCTACCAAAAGAGTGTCAAGGTTGGGGCGGGGGTGGTTTTGTGATAGAATTATCAGGATAGGTTACTGAATGGCCATGTGAAATGTTTGGCTATCAATATCCATTTCCAGACATTGCACCTGCATTTTGCAGGGTCAATTAGTGTTACTTGCACAAGGTAAGGAGGACAGGGAGAAGGGGATCCTGACCTAGTGAGAGGGATAATGTGTGGCCAGCAAGTTAGGGCCAACAATTCATAATTTAGAAGGGACCATTGGTGATCATCTAATCCATTGGTTCTCAATCTGCGGCCTGCTTGCGGCCCAATCATCACACAGCTGTGGCCCATGTTACATCCTCAAGGCCATATAGGTAACACATATATTGTATGGATGAAGCCCAGACAACACCGAGAGAGCTGCATATGCGGCCCACAATGGTGAATAGATTGAGAACCACTGATCTAGTCTGACCTCCTGTATAACATAGGACTTCCCTGAATTAATTCCTATTTGAACTAAAGCATACCTTGTGTAAAAACATACACACTCAGTCACTAGTAATTTTTAAATCAAGAATCTAGTACAACCCTCTTGTTAAGCTGGGTAACTACCCTCACTGTTACACAGATTTAACTAAATCAGTTAGAGAAATAGATTTAGTTAAACTGGTGAAATCCCCTTGTGTGGACTTATTTTAACTTAACAGTAATCTTTTTTTTTTTTTTTTTTTGTCTGCTGCCAGCCTTACTAATTAAATCAATACAAGGTACCCCTAAATCAAAAAGGGACCTTGCAAGGGATGCTCCCATTTATCTAAATCAATTTCTAAACTGGTTTAATTAATTCAGTACAATTTTTTCTTACAGACAGGGCCTCAGAGAAGTCTTTATCCCAGGCTCTCCCCTTCCCCCCCTCCCTTCTTTTTTAACCCTGCATTCGAGTAAGAGAACAGCCCCACAAAAGACTTGAGACTTCCCCTCAGTGTGGTGGACTATGTCTAGTGCTGCAACCACAGTATAGCCCTTCACCCTCATTTGTGTCAGAGCCCAAGAGCCTTGTACTTCCTGATCCATTCCGTTTTCCCCTTTCCTGAGTAAATAGCATTGTCAAATGATTGTTTATACATATATATATAAAAATTTAAATTATAACCAACAATTGTACCATGTGATTTGCTGTTTAGAGCAAACCTAACCATTTTTGTCAACTAAAAAGTAGGTGCAACTGTCCCAGTGCTGAACAGAGATCCACCAGCATGGACCCTAATGGAGTCTTAATGAAGGCAGTGGAGGTCCACCATACCCTATCCTAATGCAAGAGCATCGCATGATTGGAATACAATATATTATTTAAATGAATACAAAAAGTTATCTATCCATTATTTTCTTTCATTAATCTGGCCCATTTTATTCCGCTTTTGAAAAGTATATTTAACATCCTTCATAGGAGGAGTAACCTATATTAGAGAATACTCTTAAAGTAAAGATAAGATTTTAAAAAATTACCACAGTACAATATGTTATAGCTCAACCCTATTGAATATGGCAGAAATGTTACGTTTACAGCTTTGTTGAGTCTTAAGTTCACCAAATTCATCTTTCTGAAAGCTACTGCACTGATCAGCATATAGAGGAGCCTGGCTATAGTTGCTTAGCTAATATTTCTTTTTATTTAATACAAGATACTATTATCTAATTAGTGCAGGGGGCTGATAGCTTTAGTTATTTTTGTGGCTGCTGCAATCCCTTCAAACAGCAAGCTGCATATAATGCCATTAAAGTCTCTCATAATGAAATCATACTGTGAAATTGTTCCTACTGGTCTTTTTTACATGAAATAATTATGGTCACTGCTGCTTCAGTTATAGGCATTTTGCTAAGGAAAACTTGATTTTATACAGGGTTTCTATGTAGTTTATTCTAAGAGGATTAGTGCTAAGTATGGAAGAGTACCTCTTAACTTCATTCCTTCTATTAAAAAGAAATTATGCAATACCCTCACCTGCTTCTGGAGAAAATTGTGTATACTCTGGACATTAACTATGCATAAAAGGTAATCTTGGTACTTGACAAAAACTATTAACTTGTGTCCATTATTTTCACAGATCCTACAGCGAAGGTGACAATTAAAGTGCTGTCACAAAGAAATACCATCAAAGAAGGTGATAACATCACTCTAAAGTGCTCAGGAAATGGTAACCCCCCTCCACAGGAGTTTTTGTTTTATATTCCAGTAAGTATTACTTTACTATTGTTACTTAGCTATAATAGTCTGTACTATTTCTTCCTATTATTTGACACCAGAGGCACCCACACTGAACCAATCTAACTTTACCTTACCACGGCAAAACCCCCTCGTGTCCCTCCCCACTGCCCCTCTCCTAGTCAGCTCCCCCAGGCAGGCACTCACTGCAGCTCCCCGTACTGCTAGCAGGTCATGAGCTGCTGCTGAGCAAGTCCTGTGAGCAGAGCAGAGAGGACATGAGATGCTGGAAGTGGAGCAAGGCTGGGCACGTCCCCGTAGGGAGCCCAGATGCAGGAGCTGGACCCATGGCAGTGGCCAGGAGTAGCTGTGCAGGCCCACCTCACTGTCCATGCAGGTTTGGCCCCATGTCCCCTGCATTGTGATGGGGGAGGGGCATGCCAGAGCCAAACCTGAATCAGTACAGGGTGGCCAGCGCTGCTCCTCCTGGCCCATGCTGTTGGGATGGCTCCTGCACTGGTACCCAAATCAGTCCAGCCGGAGCTCAGGTTGCCCCTCCCATCAACAAACGATGCCCTAGGCATGTGCATAGGTTGCCTATACCTTAGTCAAGTCCTGCCAATGGTAGGCACCATGCATAAAATGCATATGGCTGTGGGTACTGCTGTTCAACACTAGTTTATCTGTGGACTGAAGTTATAAAGGCTTATATAACAAAGTGAAAAGATGACCTTGGCAAGCTCAGCAAACTCGCTGAGAGGATACCAGTTTGGAGTCTGCAGAGAATCTGTCAAAATTTAGTGAAGATTTTTTTTACCCTCTTCACAGATTAGCAAACTTTTTACACGAAATATATGATGCAGTGGTGTTCATAGAAATGCAATGGTGAAAAAGGACCAGAGGAAAACAGTTTGTTTAACTCAAATGCGAACAGAGTAATCCCACGAGAAAAATCAAATGTAGCAATTAAGGTGGCAAAATCCTATTTAAGATTTAGCTCTTTCTCTGCAAAGTATACTGAGTAATTAATTCCTGTAGTGATAGCCTTCAGAAGAACATTAGAATTATATGGTGAAAAATAGAGATGCAATGTATTAATAGAATTTTTTTTAAATGGGGAATAAGATTTATAAAGAACAATTTGAAAATTATTAACTACGTGTTAAAGGGACAAACATTATTTTTGCATGAGTTTAAAGTAGTTTCAGGTATCACACCTGCCATTTCTTGTGGTTCCACAGTCACATCTTCCTGTATTTATTTTGTCTTTGCTCTGTTGCTGTGTGAAATACCAACACAAACAAGGATTGACTGACAATACAAGGGAAACAGTGGAATAAATAATACACAACCTGCTGTCAAATGCAGGAAGTAAAAATTGAAAATAAAGTTAACAACAACATTTATATTATAGTATATGTTAGCTATAGTAATCTTGCAATAATAGGTGAAATATTTTCAGACAGAAATGTGATTATCTGTAGTCTGACCTTTGTTTCCTCCTTTTTGTTTCTTGCACTCTTCCTGTGTTTTCTGCTCCCACTACACCATGAGAATCAATTTACCTTCAGGACAGGAAGACCGTGTGCTTCCAAGTAGCTCCAGACCACCAGTTACTTAGCTTAATAACCCTCAATTACTTTGGACTCCTCTCCTTTTGCAGCTTGCATTGCTGCAGAACTGTGAGGGGAGGCAGGGTCTGGAGCCACTCCTCTACCTCAGCTGCAGGTGAAGCTTAGTGAGAGCGGAACTGATGCCCCAATCAACCCCCTTTTAAGCCACGCTAAGCAGCAGTTGTAGCGGGGGGCTAGGATGGGAGGGGGGAAGAGCCACCAGTGCACAAGAACTCCACTTGTTTCGTGATGAACATGGGTGAGCTAAGGCCCCCATTTGACATGGACTTCAGCCTCCTAACTACATCTACAGCATTCTCTCGCTTGAGGGGAGCTAAAATTAGTGCTGTTTGCTTAGGCTGTCTGTGTTATGGATCTAACAATGTTTGTGATACACTTCAGTAGTTAATGTTTACTGGAACTTGTAGCATTTTGGATAAGATATTGTTCCCCCAATCATAGTTTCTCTTTGCAATGTTATGATTATTATACATTTTGTTCTGTCTGTATGTAATCTTCCCTTCCAATCTAGCTGTTAAACGTCTTAGATTTTGTATTTTTCTAACATTTCTGAAATTCGTCATTTAAGTTGAATGTTCAAAGTAAAACTTTTTTGTTAATGCGGGAGTGACTTTGCAACTGTACCATGCCTGCAGTCATGCAACAAAATTAAATCTGTGCTCTACTCCGAGGTGGTTGGATTTCACTGGTGCTGAATGTATATAGACTGTGAAGCACTTCAGGCTGAAAGTTGCTTCATAAAATATTATTCAAAGAACATGTGACTGTCCTGTTGTTAGCAACTCTCTGTAACCCATAAGTGTAATACTTCCATCCACAGGGAGAACCCGAAGGCATAAGAAGCTCAGATACTTACATAATGACAGATGTGAGACGAAATGCAACAGGAGAATACAAATGCTCTCTGATTGACAGAAGCATGGAGGACTCAACCACTATCACCGTTCATTGTAAGTCATTGTATCTTTCAGTCCCAGAAACAATTCAAACATCTTACAAATTCTGGGCCAATCCCTCCTTGTTTTACTCATGTGATTAGTCCTATTGACTACCTTAAAACTGTATGCAGTGTAGTTGTAACCATGTCAGTCCCTGGATATTGGGGAGAAACAAGGTGGGTGAAGTAATAGCTTTTATTGGACTCTGTCACCTACAGGAGAACTGAGCATGGAATAATTGCAAACAGTATTTGATCCTTTGTCTTATTTTTTTCTAAGTGCATTTTTATTAACTTGATACCTTTTTAATACCACTGTAATTCAGTGGATTAAAACAGACCTTCATACTGTGCAAACTGTGCTGACACTCAGCAAACATTGTATTTTTGACAAGTTGCGATCAGTGATGACTTATGTATTTTAATAAAAAAAATATTGTATGAAGGCACTGTCTCAGAATCTATTTAAATTTACAGAAGCATCATTTGGTCCATTATTATGTCAATCAAAACCATGATTCACAGGAATTTCCATTCTGGATCATACTAATCCAATATCCTATCTCAGACAAGGGCAAGTACCACTTACTTGAGAGGAATGTGCTAGGAACCTTGTTAGGTGGACAATAAAGGATTAACTATATCCATAGTGGAAATTTCTCCTTAAAGCAGTCATTTAGTGTTTGGCTTTATTATGTAAAGCGTAGGAGAGTTTATATCCCTTAATGTATCTCTGTGGATTGTCTCGTTATCCATAAAAAATGTGTAACCATTTTTTTGAATCCTGTAAACTCTTGACCTCAAATTCTTGTGGCAATAAATTCTACCGGCAAAGTAGGCATTTTTTTAAAAGTATTTATTAATTTTAAATGTGTTGCTTTTCCATTTAATTTACTATCCACTTGTTCTTGTATTATGTGCAAGGATAAAGAGGAGCACCCAGTTTGCATTCTTTACAACCTTATTTTATATACCATTGCCATGCCACTCTTTTATTTCTCTTCTTTAAACTGTCACAAATATTTTCAATCTGTCTTCATGCTGAAGTATCCCTGTGCTCCTCCCTCCCTCCCCCCCTTTTCATCTCTTCTATTTCTGCTCCATCTTCTTTTAGATAAGGTAACCAGAATTGAACACAGTATTCCAGGAGATGGTATAATATCAATTTATATAATGGCATCACCACAATTTCATTATTATTCTCCATCCTATTATTTACGTATCTTAATATGTTTTGCCTTTTTTTCTTTTTTACTGCTAATGTATAGTGGGCAGAGGTTTTTATTTAATTACCCACAGGGATGCCTAGCTCTTTTTCCTGAGAGATTACAGTTAATTTAGAACTGATTTATCTATGTGAGTAATTCAAACTGTTCTTCTAACGAATATTATACATTTAACAAAGACTTTCAGCATCTGCCATTATGTTGTCCATTCACTGAGCTTTGCAGGTCCCTCTGAAGCTCTAAAATATTAGTGTCGACTAACCTGTAAAATTTCTTGTCACCAGCAGATTTTGCCATGTCTCTATTCATACCCTTTTCCAGATTATTTAAACATACATCAGTTCTGGTGTTAGTATAACCCATTGTCAACCTTTTACCATGGTGAAAACTCCCCATTTGTTTTGTGACTTTTAGTGAGTTCCTCATCCATGACATTATTTCTCATTCTGTGACTAGTTATTTTCCTCAATAGTCTTTTACAAGAGAGATTTTTTTTTCCAAAGGGTTTTTTAAAAAAATCCAAATCATTTTTATCTGCCAGTTCTTTTTATCCACTATTTTGTTTACAGGCTGAAAGAATTCTAATGGATGGGAGAAGTCATGCTGATTTTGGTTCATTACTATCATTAAATGTTCATCTTGGTGTTTTATAATCCTGTTGTTCAGATATTATTTCAACCAATTTCCTGGTACTTAGTAAGGCTTGCTTGTCTAACTCCCAGAATCACCTGAGCATCATCTTTAAAGATAGATAAACTGCCTTTGAGTTTCAATATAGTAACTGATTTTAATGAGTGCATATTGTTGTCAGCAGCCACTTCCTTCAGAATTCTTGAATGTATAGCATCAGGTTCTGTTGAATTGTTCCTCTTTAATCGGTGTGTTCCTGTATCTGTTCTTTTGACCCCTCAATCCCTAACGTTGCCTCGCTTTTATGATTTAAAGATTATTGGCCTAAGATGGAAATCTCCACAACATGTATTGTGGTGAGAACTCATGTAGCTTCTCTTCCGCAGCTTTCTCCTCTATAATTGCTCGCTTTACTCTGATAGTTCAGGAGAGCTACTGCTTCTACCAGTGCTTTCTGCTTCCGATATACTTAAATAATTTCTTGTATGTTTTCATGTCTTTACCTATTTGATCTTCAAATTCCATCTTTGCCCTCCTAACTTCCATCTCACTTTTTAACCTACCATAGTTTGCTTCTTTCTATAAGCTTATTTGGGGAGGTGTGGTGTTTTTTTGTTTTGTTTTGTTTTGTTTTTAAAGAATACTTGTTTGGCTCAAATAAATTCTTCCTGTCCATTTAACTACACTTTTTTTTTTTTTTTTTTTTTTTTTGCCTTTTTGCTTCTCCTATCATTGCAGGGGTGTTCATTCCTTTCAGTGATTCAATTATGGTATACTTAAGTAGTCTTACTGCTGAGGTTAAGGATTTATTTACTCACTTTTGACTTTATGATCTTAAGGAACAATTAATAGAAAATACTTTATTTCCATCCATGAATCTATATACAACAGGTTATTTGTTTTTTTTTTAAATATATCTATATTTCATTCATAATAGTGGATGCCAAAAAGACTTTTTATTGGGCAGTTTGACTGTATTGGTGTCTTACAGCTGTTGGGTTTGGGGGAAAAACTTCTTGCTGATGCTAAAATGCATTACATTACCACTTTGCAGGAAATCATGATTCTCCATGCAAAACACAAAAACATTAAGTGGAAAGTACATTGTGAGACCCCTGTAGAGCTGATTATTGACATTAAAACGCCTGAATTTTGGTTACGCACCAAATTTAGGGGTATATTATGTCCATACAGGAAGTGGGGGACAACGCAGAAGGAGCATCCTCACGCACTGACCACAAGAACTGCATGAAGTTAGCACCAACAATGGCATTTGCCTTCTCAAGGGAAGGTGGGACATTGGTGGGTCCATGGTCCCCATCAAGTGACCAACACAGCTGACTGGGGCAGCGGCGAGCACCTGTTGTACCTTGTCACGGGGTAATTGGGTGTCCTCACTGTTCTGTGGCGTTCCAGGAGACACTGTTCCCTCCCTGCCCTCCTGCTGGGGCTGCTTGCCTCTGTCTAGCCCCTTATGTCAGACTTAAAGGATCCTCTTTTCTGCTGAGCAATGTGTGCTCAAGCTAAATGAAACTTTAGAAATCAAGGGGTTCTGCTAATTGAATTTATCCTTGTAAACCAACATGATTCTAGGAAATCTATAACCAATCCTAGGCGTCTAGACTGCAAGAAGATCATTAGTTTTTTGTAAGAGATGCCAAGTCAGACGTTATTAAAAATCTAAGGGAAATTATCTTTCAAATGATATGACACAACCTTCAACTCCCAGTAGACCAGAAGGAGTTCACATTGGAGTGTTAATATATTCAGGATGCCCAAATTACATGACGTACTGCACTTAACCCTCCCGATTACAACACATAGTTCAAATCCAGTATGGCACTTCCTAGTTTCCTGATTTGAAATCCCACCGTCGCAACAGAATGGGAAACATCTCTCTAGTATTTCCCACATTCGTTAAATGGCTCTTACACCCTCAGGTGCTGCATGGTGGTGTAATGACGTGTGGGATGTAATCCTCACTTCTTCACCATGCTACTTCTCTATCGATCCAAGTCTTCCCGTTTACACTAAATTCAAAGTTAGTGTATTAAATATGGCACCTACTGTGGAGTTTGTTTTTAATGACAAATTAATGAAGGAAGTTTTAAAGGCAGAAAAGAGAAACCTGAAGTAAGTCAGGGTAAAAGTAGAGTATTTTAGTAATTTTTTTCCCCTCTAGAAAGGCAAGTGCATGCAAACCTTTTTCATACTGCCCTACTCGCTTTTCATCTGTTGGCACAGACGTTACTAAGTGTCATGGTACATAAGGAAAATTGGTGTATGCAGACAAACTGTTTACCCAGATGCCCACAATGATTTCCGAGGGAGAATCCTCTGCTAAATGTGAGCTTGTCTCCCAGCCCATTCTATAAACACCTCTCCGGGCTTTGCAGCTCAGAAGTAAAGATCTTAAGTCTCACGTTCACTGCAGTTTTTTCCCTAACTTTGAATGATTCATGGCAATATGTGAGAAGGGTGGTGGCCTCAGTTCTTTCACTGAAAAGGGAGGGAACCTAGCCTGTTACCCAGGAGGAGGTCTGCGTTTAAAGACTGCTGTGGTCAGAGTGTCAGTCTTGCCAGAGATGAAGGCCAAGAATTTAATGAGTTCTTGCTTCCTGTGACAGGTTTCCTTCCTGAATGATCTTCTATGATCTCTTGAGTCTGAGTTGATATCCTGCTTCAAAGAAATAAAGGTTTGAGTAGACATTGAAGGGGAATCACCCGGCGGAAAAAAATGCCATAGCCTCTCTACCCTATATTAGCATGTGCTCAGAGAATAGGAGGAAACAAGCTGAGTGAGAACTAATCCTCCCTTAGCCAGGTGAAGCAGCAAGCTATGCAATTGTTCTTTGTCTGAGTCATTGTGGGGAGAACAGATGAACTCCTGATATCTCTTACTGAATTTTGATGGTTTTGCTTTTGGGGACATGCTCTCTGGAAGAGGGAAATGAAATGATACTGATCAGGCAGTTGTCTCTCTTTGGTAAGGTCTTTGTACGTGTGCCTGCTGTGTGAAGTAGCAAGTGAACCAATAGAGAAAGAGTTCATGTAACCACTAATAGTAGAAATTAGGCTTATATTAGTAATAACACCGATATTACTGACATTTGACATTATTCATTATTATTGCGAGATGGGCCCGGTCCTCTCTTTGATGCCTGCTTCCCTTAATTATAATGCTCTTTCTAGTGAAATTGGTGATTGAAAGCAGCAGAAAAGTTGACTCTTCTGTTGTGTGAATTTGCTTGCTATTGGGATTAATGAAGCACAATTCACAGGTTTAAACAATTCTAAGATCTTTAGTACTTGAGAATATACAGATAGAATTTCTATCTGCATCATCAGCCGTGTCTCGGGTATTTCTAACATGACTGTTGCTGTAATGTCTGAGGATTTAGAATCAGGAAGGCAAAACAAGCGGATAATAAAGGGGGCATCTCTTATATAGATTTCTTGATTATCTGTAATGATAGGGAAAGGGATAAAGAAAAAGTAGGTGACAATTTAATTAGAACTCTGTTAGTTGCCTGAATGTGGTAGTGGTGTTTTAAATCCTTTAACAACAACAACAACAAAATCCAGTAAATTCAATAACACCATTTTCATGAGAATAATTATATGTTATTATAAAGCTGGGCAAAAATATTTCTCGCCTTGTGAGTCTCCTGCCCTAGAAAGGACAAAGTGAGACTTTAGGGCTCTGGCCTGAAGAAAACAAACATTTTAAAAACCCTTCTTTTGAGGTTCACCCTCTTGTGTCTAGCCTGGCTTTTTTCTTCCCAGCTGTTGTTAAGATGGTAGGACATGTTGCAGTGCTTTTCCAGCAAATACTGTGCCATGATGGGATTATAATCTATTGTGGTTCAGAGCTCCACCAGCCACTGATTTCCATACATGCAACATTTAGTATGACTAGGCTTTTTGGTTTGCATAGTAAGATGCTAGGAGGTGGGGATGAAAGCAATGTTTAATTGGGCGACTTTCCTATTCTCTCGAGATAGGATTATGTATACAAAAAAAAACAAATAGTAGCATCTGGAGTGGCCTAGGATTTGGAATGTCTGAGACCTTATGCCATATGTAATCATATAAGAAGTAAAAAAGGCAAATGATGCATTGAAAAGCTACATAGTGGTTCATGAATGAGTGTGTTTTAAGTTAGGAAGAACTCTTGGAAAAAAGAATCAACGAACAGAACATATGCTGCCTCCCTACCTCTGTGACAAAGGCCCTAACCCACTCCTCCCACTGAGTTGCCAAATCCTGCTGCACCATCCCCTCACCCTGCCTTCCCAAACTGGGGAAGCTCTTCCACACCTCTTAAGAGAATCAACCTTTCCTTCCTACCAATTTCAAGAATTCTCTCCCTTGTTCTCCTCTGCCCAATATCCCTACAAGCAGCTTCTAAAATTCTTCTCTATCCCTCAAGACAAGTCCTCTAATCCGATTTCCACCCCACTCCTAACTAAAATCCTTCTCATTCCACTCTGCTATTCCCTTTGCTAAAACCTCTCTCCCTTACCTGGACAACATCTCCAGTTTCATGAACCCTCCTGTATCATTTTTCCAGCTGCACAAGATGGGAAAACATCTGTTTATTAGCTGATCTGTCAAGTTTCACTTTTAGACTATAATTATAGTAGATATGCAAATATTCTGCATTGTGTTTTTTCAGGATCATTCTTTTTATCTGTCTCACTTATAAGAGCTGATTTAGATTCTTTTTTTGAGAAAATAAAATCTAAGTTTTAGAAGTGCAATTAGTCCACTGATTTCTTTTTTTCTGTAAACCTTCAGAATGGTCCACTCTTCTGGTATTTATCTTTTAACAATGTTCCTTTTTATCATAGATTTGGATTTATCACTTACACCTAGTGGAGAGGTTACTAAGCAGATTGGAGAAGATCTACCTGTATCATGCACCATCTCTTCCAGTAGAAACGCAACTGTGTTTTGGATAAAGGTTAGTACTAATTCTCGTTAACTCCTACTCATTTTATTTGGTTACCTGTTAAGATTTCTCCCTCTGTGTTTTGGGGAGAATCTTTTTAAAATTGATCTTTTATAAGCAATGACCGACTAAAATATTAAGCTGGACATTTAATACTATACATTTTTGGACCGATTTGCATAAATTTTCAAAGGTGACTAGTGATTTTGGATGCCTCCGTTTTTGGGTGTGCTACTTGACACTTTAAAAGCACCTGATTTTTCTGAAAAACTGTAGCAGGCGCCTGAAAATCAGTCCCTTTTAAGGTGCCCCACTTTGGCACTGAAAATATTGAGGTCTCCACATACTCTAAACATGTCTGAAGATTTAGGCTATTCTGTTTTTGTCATGTTTCCCATAAACATACTAAAAGGCAGCCTATGTTGGGCGGTGGAGTGGGTGACTGGATGTCTCAGGGCATTGGTAAGTGAGAAAGTTTGTCAGATAGTATTCACATCTGACCCTGATTGATAGACCACCACCTAATGACTGGTCAGTGGCTTGTGTTGAAAGAAAGTGTCCATTTCTTACCACTGTTACCAAAACTGGCAGCCTTGTTGGCAATCTCACTAGGGTGGCCAAGGGCAGACTAGACTATAGACACCAAACTATCCTCTGATCCTCTCCTTCAAAGCTGGGACCTATTGTGGTGGGCACGGGGAAGTGGCATAGGTAAGCTTGCAAGCATACTTGCCATGTGGTCCCTGTTTTGTATATAAGTAGATCACTAAAGCCCGCAGAGCTGTCCATGCAGCACTTTTTAGAAATTGGCAACGTCTTTTTTCATGCTTGGCACAGCTGTTGCTAATTACATTGTCAAATGCTGGGTTTTAGTTATTGTCTGGACAATTAAACATTAGGAAGAAAAAAATTAAATACACAAATACAAAATAAGGAATAACTATTTGGCTAGGTGGTAATACTGCAGAAAAGGATCTGAGGGTTGCAGTAGAGCACAAATTGAATATGAGGCAATAATATGATGCAATTGTGAAAAAGGCAAGCAACATTCTGGGGTGTATTAACAGGAGTGTTGTATTTAAGATAAGGGAGGTAATTGTCCCTCTCTGTTCAGCTCTATGGTGAGGCTTTGGATGGAGTACTGTATCTAGTTTTGGGCACCATGCTTCAGGAAAGATGTGGACAAATTTGGAGAGAGTCCAGAGGAGAGCTACAAAAATAATAAAAGGTTTAGAAAACCTGAATCTTGAGGAAAAAATGATTTTTTGGGGGGGGGAGAATCTGATAAGTCTTCAAGTATGTTAAGGGCTATTGTAAAGAAGACAGTGAGCGATTGTTCTCATGTCCACTGAAGATAGGATAAGAAGGAATCTGCTTAATCTGCAGCCAGGGGGATTTAGGTTCGATAATAGGAAAAAAATTGTAACTATAAAGGATAGTTGAGTACTGGAATAGGTTCCCAAGGGAGGAGGTTGTGGAATCCCTGATCTTTGAGATTTAAGAAAGGGTTAGACAGACCTGGATGGTCTAGGTTTACTTGCCTTAGTGCAGAGGATAGACTAGATGATCTCTTGAGGACCCTTCTAGCCTTATGTTTCTATGATTAAGGCTCTGATCCCACAAAGCACATGAGGAGTTCCATTGAAATCAATTGCACTGCTTATTTGTAATGAGGTTTATGAGATGACTCACATGCTTAACTTTAAGCATATGCTTATTTGGATTGGGGCCTAAATTGGAAATGATGTGGACTAACTTCTTCTTTTATCAGGACAATACCAGAATGCAGACAAGTCCGTCATTTTCAAGTCTACAGTACAAGGATGCTGGAAACTACATCTGCGAAACTACTCTACAGGAGGTTGAAGGGTTAAAGAAAAGGAAAACACTTACACTTATTGTGCAAGGTAATGGAGCAGTTAGTTACACTTTGTTAATACTGCAACAGAGAGTCCTGTGGCACCGTTAAGACTAACAGATGTATTGGAGCATAAGCTTTTGTGGGTGAATGCCCACTTCGTCGGATGCATGTAATGGGGAATACTGTAAATTGTACAGTTCACAATTATTTTACCATAATGTTTAAATATAATATTTTTAGGAAAACCTCAGATCAGAATGACAAAGAAAACCGGGTCAAATAAATCTAAAACAATAATCTGCCACGTGGAGGGTTTTCCCAAACCAGCTGTGCAATGGACAACTACTGGTAGTGGAAGCATCATAAATCAAGCAAGTAATTTTTCTCATTAATTTATGCACAAGTAGTAGTATTTGAGGTCTGAAAAACCTGATGGACTGTGAGAGATTAAAGAAAAAAATCAAATACGCATGCACAGAGATTGGCAGTGATAGTCCTCTGCATAGCATAGATTGGACAGCTCCCACCAGCAGTGTGCATTAATTTCTTATGGTCAAATACCACCTTCAGTTATACTGAAGTCAAGGAGGTTGCAGCTTCAGGGCGTGGATCATGTCTTGGACCTATATAAATAACACGATTAATTTTGGGCGCTCTTAGCAGATGATGATAAATGGCAGCAAATTCAGGGTACAGCTACACCAATTTTTATGACACTGGGATGTTTAAGGCAAAATTAAAATAAATGTGTAGCTTGGTCAAATGGTGCTTGACGGGAGAGAGACTATCTGAAGAGTGCAAACACTAAAGAGGGAAAGCGATTGTCAAGTGGTGGAAGTATAAATGAGAAGTGCTTTTCATGTTTAAATGAGTAAAATATTAAAATCAATTATTTGACTTATACGTTTATTTAGTTTATTATTTTAAATGGTTCCCTTTTTTCCAAACTGTAACAGATTTATTTTTAAAAGGTATTTACTTCTAGAACTTTCCTTATGAACAATTGTAGTACAAGACATTACTGTATACATTTTTTGTTCTACTGATTTTTCTTTCCTTTCCAGACAGAGGAGACTAACTACATTCATGGAAGTTTTTCCAGTAAAATTGTAATTTCTCCTGAAGAGAATGTTACATTAACCTGTATTGCTGAAAACCAACTAGAAAGAACTGTCACCTCGATGAATGTCTCTGCCAGTGAGTGTCTTCAATTAGAAGCATTTGAAAAATGAGCGAGAGAAGCTGTTTCCTTAAAGTTTCAAATACTTTTGCCAGCTTTTCTCTCTAAATAATGTGAGATGCAGATTGGTGCTGCAGTAGTATTAGAGGGTTTTTTTTCCCCTTAAGTTCCGCATGTCTCCTGCACTAACTGACTTAGTCCTCCAACCCAGCCTAGGTTGGTAGTGAAAGAAATGTGTTACTAGTGGATGGCTGCTCAGTGGCCTACGGTATGTGAAATGAGTTGTATGGTTTCAATACTGTTCTGAGTGGACCAGTGTGCATATCACAAAAATCACAGCAGCACTAACTAGCTCCCTTCTTTTAGCAGAAATCCCATAAGAGAATCCTCCTCAGTCTCCTATATTTGAACCCTGCAGGTTAGGGTTATGGCACATTGGCAAGGGGAAATAGGCCATGGCTCATGATGCATCTGGTTTGGGAATAATACTTCAGACTACCTATATGCTATCCTTCTCATTCATACACACATTATAAAATAACTGCTTTATCACTGAGATATCTTCTTTTCTGAGCCCCCAGTTTTGTGGTTTATTATTAACTTTTGATGTGATTTCAGAACAGAATCTATCCATAGGTGCTAGGGTTTAATGGACTACAGTAATGATAAAGTGGTAAAAAGTTATCCTATCATGAATGCTAACATATAAATGCTTAGTCAGAAGTATTCATAAGATTAAACTTGTCATTTTTTGGAATAAAACACTTTCATATGATGCATTATGGATATAAAGCAAGGATTGCTGCCTAAAATATAAGATTAATTATTTTGTTGTGTGGCTGATGCAGCATTAAGTATGAGCATTTCGGTCTTCCTGTAAAATAGATCATTATATTGTTAAATATTGCAGCATAGTGTCGGGGTGAAGGTGACTTTCAGGTATCAACAAGTTTTTGTTTTTAATTTTAATGTTTTTTTTATTTCAGTAAGTATCCCAGAATATGATGAGCCGAATGGATGTAAGTGCTACAGAACCCTCTTTCTTGACTCTATCCGCTCTAGCTTTATGAAGTGTCATTAGATGAGTAATTTCCACAGTCCTCTCTGCCTTCGGAGTTCAATTGAAATTGCCAAGTCTCTGGGGCAGTAAGAATTAAGCATAAAGTTTTTAACAGGGTCTAATAGCAATACAAATTTTCATGTTATCACAATGCCCTAATACCGGGGTCGGCAACCTTTCAGAAGTGGTGTGCCAAGTCTTCATTTATTCGTGGTAATTTAAGGTGCCAGTAGTACATTTTACATTTACAGGGGCCAGCAGATGGAACCCCAGACTGGCAGCGGGCAGAGTGGACTGGCGGCTGGGACCCCAGGCCAGCAGCGAGCTGAGCGGCTCAGCCTGCTGCCGGTCTGGGGTTTCGTCCGCCGGTCCCTGCCAGCAGGGGTCCCGGCTGCTGGCCCCGCTCAGCCCGCTGCCGGCCAGCGGTTCCGTCCATCCAGGCAGACAGCAGGCTGAGCGGGGCCGGTGGCTGGGACCCGGGGCCGGCAGCAGTGTGCCACAGTAAATCAGCTTGCGTGCCGCCTTTGGCACATGTGCCATAGGTTGCCAACCCCTGCTCTAATAGTTTTGACTCTTTGACCATCTTTCTTCCTGGGGGATTACTTGTATAGAAAATGTTTAATGCTGTGTATTATTGTTAAACACCTCATGAACTTTTCTTCTTTGTTTTAGATGACAACAGCGAAAAGGTTAACGACCAGGCAAAGCTAATAGTAGGAATTGTGGTTGGTCTTCTGCTAGCAGCTCTGGTTGCTGGTGGTATCTACTGGGTATACGTGAAGAAATCAAAGTAAGACTTAACATAGAAGCTTGCTCTTAACTTTTTAAAATTTAAAATAATGTGTACATACCTGTTTAGCTCCCTACAGCATTCTGAAAATCTAGGGGCAAAAGTTATCCTCATCTATAAATCTTATCTTGCATCTGAAATTAAAATGGACATCTTAATATGGAGGCAGTGTATCATCTAGGGGTTAGAGCACAGGCCTGAGAGCTAGGACTCTTTAAATCTGCCCCTGATTCAGCTGTGTGGCCTTGGTCAGGTCATTTAGTGCCAGATTGTGTTTCCATTTAAGTTAGTGACACTTTTCCTATTTAACTTAAAGGGGATGTGGTATTTCAATTTCCGAGTCAAATGATGGGCTGTCACATCTATGCAACCTCATGGATGGTCATCTTAGTGTAGGAGAAGTTGGCCAGCTCATACTCCTGTAAAGTTGGCATCTGTTTATAGAGAGTATGTGAAGCTCTATTAAATTGTTCATCTAGTGGTTTGAGATCCTTTGAGTAACAGGTGCTAATGAGGGAAGTTGTATTGCTTGAAAACTAGACATTGCCAGGGCTGACTAAACATCTAGATCCAGAAGGTAGAGTGTATGTTGTGCATATTCGCTATGCTCATTTTCAATTAGAGTTTCATTAGTATGGAAAATAAGTTTAAGACTATATGGAATACGTTGGACAGTCTCTAAAAGAAGTCTTTAACCATGAGCTTGAAGGGGAAGATATTTTATCAGGTCCCCTAACCATATCCGACTTGCATCTGGTTCTGCTCAGCGTAGTAGTATGCTCTTTTCCCCAGACACAGACTGGGGCCCTGTCAGCTGTGAAAGTGCAGACTTATCCTACCCCCATGCCTTCTCAGAGATTCAGTGGAGCGATCTGATTTACAGCAGCTGAGGATCTGGCCTACACAGCACCAAGATCATTTATAAAGTGTTCTCAGAGGCAGTTATGTATGTTGTGTACATATTTGTATAGACAGACATGTAGTATTAAAGTTTACTTGTATTTCCCTATAACTTTACACATTGATTTGCAGTAGCTATATAATATACATATTCTGAGTTTTGATATGAAGAATTGTTTCTCATTCAGTTGCTATACTTACAAGGGCTTCCCTCATCTGTTTCTGGCATAATAAAGCATTCCCATGCAGTCTTTAGATTTTTACTTCAATACAATACCACAAACATAGCTGTGCAGGGGATTTTTGGAATTTCCTGAATAGGGAAGCTTTATAAACATATGACTGAGCACAGAAATATTAAGCATGTGCTATTTATAAAGCTGCAGGAAATAAAATAAAAAAAATTCACCACCACCTTCAGTTATTACTATAACAAAATGTCCAGAATTTTTCTTCTCTCTCAATGGGGAGTCCAAAGCATGAGGCAATGACTCATTTGTGGGGGGGAAATGTGATGATTCTTAGAATGTGGTGTGTCCTTTGCTGTGGTGTGTTTCTATGCTTTATGGTGTTAAACTTTGTTTTCCAAACTTGACCATTTCAGAAATTAGAATATTAAGCATGAAACAAAAGTCATAGGAGAAATGGGAATATCATATTTATACTTAAAGTAGAAAATTAAATTAGCAGTGAGTAGTTAGGCTCATTGGGGACCAAATATTTTTTTTAAATAGTTATGTTTAAATCATAATCAGTCTGTCTGACAGTCACTAGTTTCTTAAGTGAATCTAATTGCTGGAAATATTGCTGACAAGCATTCGCTTTTAGTATATATTCATATTAACCTGTTCTCCTCTCCCTTGGGAATCAGTTTCCCTGTTTTCTGCATGCAGTACTTCCAAAGAGCAGGCAGAGCATCAGTATGTATGAAACAGAGGATTTCAGCACAAATCACAGCCCAGAAATCTCAAATGCTGTCCTCTCAAAAACACCATTGCAATACTTATTGACACTGTGTGTCCAATCACAACCCTCCGTTTCCACGCAGGCCACTCCCTCGAACAGTTAGTCACTTTTTGAACCCACCCTCGAACAGTTATTCACCTAATCTCTGCCCCCAAAGTGACGTCAATGGAAAGTCTGAGAAGGCAGCAGCACAGAACTTTCAAACCCTCGTGAGGCAAGAAAAATGTTACTTTTTTTTCATTAATGTATGTTGTGGTTTGTAGAATTTTCTATTGTCTTGTGATACAGGATAGTAGGAATTGTACTCACGGCCGTGGAGTGTATTCACAGTAACTAGCTTCTGTAGCTATTCATCACCTCAGCTTCATTTAATGCAAAAGCTGATTGACACATCCTCTGCACCAGTTCAATGCAAATTAATTAGCAATCTGCGTAAATTGCCAGTGCAACCCTCAGCTAGGCAAAGTCTAAATATTCCTGTCTTCATCTCATCTCAAACATTCCCTAGAGAGTTAAAAATATATATCATTTAGAAAAGAAATCCAAGTAGTGCCTCTGTTTCCCTTCACTCAGAAACAGAAATCCAGGTGGAGAACTTGCATTTCTAAAGAAATTAATTAAATCTTTTGTCCTACTTTCATTATCTGGGATTGGGAATACACAAATTCCAGGTAATGTTACACTAGAACAAGTTTCCACTGATTTATTGCAGATTTAAAATGAAGGAAAAAACCTGAAATTTGACTGAAAATTAAACTGCAGCAATTTTTACAATGATCAGATGCACACAATTTTTGGAACCAGTCAGCATCCTCAGTCATTCTGAGCTAATTGCTAACCCTTCCTAGACTGAGGTTTGTCATTGGATGATTAACAAAAATTGTACTTTTCTGCTATTTTGTAGATGGTTAGAATATTAAAACCAAAAGTTGCACAATGTGTTATAGAACACTCATAAGTGTATGTGTCTCATATACTTCCAACCACAAAGTTCACATTATTGTAAACATGGGAGACAAACTGGGAGTGAGCTGTTTGTGCTCTATATTTAATTAGTATAATTTAAATCAGAGAACAGCATTGGAAATAATTTTTTCACTAACTGATACTTCTTATTCCACATTGATATTTAAATTTAAAAAATGCTTGAAAGCAATCTTCCCCCTGCAAAAAACAAGTGAACCTGTAAACCCTTTAACACCATTTTACCTACCTTTTAGAGAGCCTTTGAGTAGTGATCCCCAATGGTAATCATTTTCTTGAAGGCAGGATTTTGAGGACGTCTGAAGGAAAGCTTGAAATGTCAAATGAGGAATTAAACTTTATTGAGAGGATATAGGGATCCATACATTGAGTGGAGAAAGAGAGAAGTACAGGAGGCAGACATACCATCTATAAAATTAAGTAAAACAGTATTTTTATAACCAATTTCTGACACTCTTATCTGACTTGGTTACAAGTTTGGTTCAGACAAGTAGTCACCTGTTTTTTCACAATATATTAACGTGTCATCTCTCTTTATACATCCATGCCGCCCAACGGTGATTGTTGGGAATTAATTCTGGGAACGTGTACATTTCTATATCCCCTACTGCTCCAGCAGGGGGAGACGGCAGCACTTAGGGTAATGGAGACTCAGAAGCTCCACTGTAGAGGACTAGCAAGTCTTCTACATACATACTATAAGGGGTTCTGTCTACACTGCAAAAATAAGAGTTACAGCATGGTTACAAAAAAAAAAACAATTTTATGCTCTCCAAGGAAGCTGGCAAAGGCAATGCAGTTAGCTACCATGGTGACTAACAGTATTGACTAGATTGTAAATTATTTTTCCCCAGTGTAGTTGACATGAAACAAAAAACCTGTGGTAGTGAGTCTCAGATCCTGGGTCAACTGATCTACCTTGTGCTACAGGACTGAAAATAGCAGTGTAGCTGTTCCAGTTGGGCTCTGATACTCTTCTCCCTTCCCAGGTTTCAGAGCCCAGGCTGACCTGGAACAGCTACACTTTGATTTTCAGGGCCAAAGCATGAGCCTAAGTCAGTTGACTGGGGCAGGCTGCTGGTTTGTTTTTGTTTTTTTGCAATGTAGCTGTATCCTGTGTCATGAACTGGTTATAAACTCAGGCTGTGTCTAGGAAACTTCTGCATGCTCACCCTGCTAGCCTAGAGCTGCAGGTCCAGCACTCCTCATACTGCGGAGAGCCTCCATGCAACAAGGCCCCTGAGTTTTAACAAGGTCATGTAAACAGTGTTAAATATGCTGGCAGTTACACAAGCATTGCCTGCTGTAGAACTGCACTGGTGTCAACAGTGGAAATTTTTCACTAAAATCCCTATTGTTGAGCAAATGTTGTAGTGAGATCACTGAGACTTCAACTATGACAATGTTGGCAGAGGCTAAGTCTTGACAAGGTGGGTGAGGTAATATATTTTATTGGACCAACTTCTGTTGGTGAAAGAGAAGCTTTTGAGTTCCACAGAACTCTGTGGACTACCATATCCTGGAACCAACATGGCTACACCAACATAGTTAAGTCTTCAAATTTAAATGTTCTAAATCCATGTGTAAGCTTCTAACTAAGTGGCCTGGTTTTCAGAGGGGCTGAGCACGTGCAGTTCTCATTGCATTGATGTGGGCCATATCTTAACTTCTGTGAAGGTGATGTGTACTCAGCCCCTCTGAAAATCTGGCCACTCGTACAGGTGGCGTAGTCACCCAAAATAGAAGGCCTGAGGAAGAGGTATGTGATATTCAATCCTTACATATAACACAAGTTTTATTTTTTAAACAAAATTATTCCAACACCAGTTGGACCATTACAGCAACTTCTATGATTTTTACAATAGAACAACTTTAACCTAAGCAGATGATAATGGCAGATACAAAGCCCTCCAACCTTAAGTAGCTGCTCACAGGAGATCCAATCTGTTTTGGGCTCTGTAAATTCTGGGTATGTGGGGACAGTGTCTTTGTGGTTTTATAGTAATTCTGCATCTCTCTCAATTGCTGTGGTTCATTCTTTCAAGTCTAACATGTCACATTTGAAATACAGCTCTTGAATTGTTCAAATTTTAATATCCAATAAAAAAATAGGCCTCTCTCTGGCACAGTCACGTTCCCTGGCAGAAACAGTAGTTTTCCTGTCAACTTGTCCTTTTCTGCATTTGTTGGTACCCCTTTTGAGAAAGCCTGGTCTCATCACTGAAAAGGCCCTCAGGGGTTATAGTCTGTAATGATCTGCTCAGCACATTCTTCTCCCACAAGACTCCAAATTCTTTTAGTCTCTCATCCCTACCCTCAATCGCTCTATTTTTGTAACCCAGTGTTAGGAAAGAGACATGCTCCTGAGTTGTTATTCAGATGACAAGCAAAATCCGTATGATCCATCCAAAGAGAACAAATTTGGCTTTTTTCTCTTACTGTGGATTAGAGAGATTTGCAAAAAAAATTTAGGCTCATATGAGAAATTCAACCACTGTCAATATTAATTTTTCTTCTTGTTTGGTTTCTTTCACTGTCTCTCATTTTCCTCTGTGTGGATCAGTCCTCTCTGGCTTTGAGATATTCAAAGAGAGAATGAAAATAACTGCCCAGCAGAGACTTACAATGGGTGTATCAAGTTACTTTGTGATATAATCCCAACGTTTCAATGACTGACAGTTGTCTATGGGCATGTCTATGCTGCACAGTTAACCCAGGATCTTAAATTTTAGCTTTAATTTCTACCTATCAGTATAATCCACAAAGAAAACCCTCTGATCTAGGTTTGGAGGACAGATGAAATCACTCAAGTACTGATCGTTCTTCAGTATTTTTCTAATGCTCTCCCTCTCCCCTCCCACCCCCCCAAAGGATAGACAAGTTCTTCCATACTTGATAAGGAAAGAACCCTAAAGCATTTGAGAACAAAGAACCATAGGATAAGCCCCGAGATACGCACAGGCTTATGCCGAAACAGTGAGGACCCAGTAACACAGGTAGGGCTTTACTATGGGAATGCTCAGATCCATGTGCTAATCAATCTGGTTAACTGTTCAGTTTCGGCATAACCAGTGATCATGAAGCAGAGACTTGGATCTTTGTGCTAACAGAATTAGTTCATGCACAGAGAGAGACCACACTAGCAATACCATTAGACAACATAGTTGAAAGAAAGTGGTAAAAAGGCTAAAGTAACTTCAAGCATTAAAATATACTAGCCAATGTAATCTTCTACCTTAAAACAGATAGACAGCTATTGCAATTTCAAATATTTAGACTTCAGGTCCATCATCCTGTGTCCCTCTTGCTTGACCTGATGCATCAGGTCTGCTGCCCACTTCCCATGCTGGGGAATTGGCACTTCCAGTAGTAGCATTTCAGCCATGTCTGAGATTTGGGATACAGCTGTAAGCCCCTGGGAAATGTTTTCCCCTGACTCATTTGGATCCGGACTTGACTAAACCATAGCCCCTTTATACTTTTCAAGGTCACTTAAACGAAGGCCATTTGCAGTGTTCACCTATGCTGCTAGATAAAGCTAATGTCTTTGCACAGGCACCCTCCATTAGCAAAAATAAAGCCATTGATTTTAGAGGGGTATATGCTGACTAGCACCAATGTGACATGCCATATTGTCCTGGTAACTTGTGCCATCGTTGTAGTTTGCAAGTCAATGTCACTTCAGTCCTTTACCCTGAAGCTGTGGTGAGCATATGCATAAATCTGTCACAACAGATACTATACTACTTCTATAGAGGAAACAAATTATCACAGAGAAAATGTGTATATGATAAGCTGCTTTGACACAAGGGATTTAGTGTCTCACTCAAATACATCTGGCCATTTACATTTTAAAAGTTGTGGCTTTTAAAATGTTATCACACCATTGCAGCAATCTTTCACCTTGGCTGATGGTGAGGTTTCTCACATTAAATGCAGGGCTTGTGGGGTTATTCTGCTAAACTAAACTAAACTAAGCACTTAACTCACTAATTCGTCTTCACGGCTTACATTAAAGCAGACCTGCTATTTTAAATGAGGCATACCTTTCTCCCCCTGACAACATTTACAGTCTCTTCTCTATCCAAAAATTGTCAGTCATAACTAGCAGAGATCCAGAAAAAATGCTTTGTGCACTGAAACAAATAAAATCTAGGTGGTACCCAAAATGGTTTTCAATCTAAGAAGTTATCATTGACTTCTGCTTAGCTCCAAAAGCTATTTTATGTGAACACACAAAAAGATTGTTGTGTTGATAAAGATGTCTTAGCCACACTTCTGCATTTAATATGCCTGTGGACAAAACCCTTAAACATGCAGAAAACCTAGGGAATTAATTTGTCCAAAAAATACACATGTGCACAACCAGCTTAGCCTCAGTAAACAGAATTATCCTGGGCTCTTTTGCAATGTATAAGTTCCATTGTTACTAATATATGTATATGTAGTCCTACTGCAATGCTTATTGGTATATTCATAGTCATGCAAATGTTTCTCGTCTAGTTGTGCTGGTAATTGAATTCTTATGATTTTTTTTCTTTGCAGAGAGGGCGAGAGAGACACTGTATATTAATATGAACAAAATGCTATAGACATGCAAATGAGACACTGATCTTTTTTTTTCTTGTAGGACACCATCAAAACATGTAAACAAAGACCTTGGCAATATAGAGGAAAATAAAAAGCTAGAAGAAAACAATCACAAACCTGAAGCTTAAAAGACAAATGTCAGTCATTCCAGGTAAATGATGTGAACTTTGGAAAATAGAATCAGAACTGTTTACCTGTGTATCATATATCCTGTACAGCAGAAGGAGGTTCTCTTTCAGTTCAAGGGCTAGAGAGCCTCTGCTTCTGGAATAAGATGATCCAATCTTTAGTCAATCTAGGACCTCAGAGTTGAGATATGGTCTAGTGAGCACTATGAAATTATGAAGCTTTGTTCTCCCCTTTCAAAATAGAAGTACTCTTACTAAAGGCAATAGGAATTATTTGTATTCTTGTGATATAGGGAGAGGGGGAGCAAGACCCACAGCAGCTGTGGATTTTTAATAGAGCATGTGCACACACATTAAAAGAAATGCAAAAGGATTCTGATATTCAGAAACAAACTATCGCATGCATTTGAGCTCATGCACTCAGGGAAGTTTTAATTATAAATAATTATATGATGTATACTCCCAAAGGAGAACGTTTAGTTCTATTCACTATAGGTAAAAATTAGTTTTTGGTGGGCTCAAAACAATGTACGTTCAAGAGGTAAGAAGTTCTTACCGTAAAATCACATACTATTACTAACCTCATGCTGGATGTAGTCATTGTGCCATGACTGTGCAAGAGAAGTGGAGATTTCCCCTCTTCTTTATAAAACAGAAGCTGCAGGACAACCCACGGAATCCAAACTGCAATGAATACAGTGGTACTGCACCAAACCAACAGCATCATCCTGTGGTCAGATGCAGCCCCCACTGCTGCCTCTGTCCTCTTCTTTTAATGTCACAGGCTGGGGCTTACACCATCTTTCTGAACAGTGATGTCATCTAGCACACACACATTGTGGAAGGCCAGGGTAAAGAGGGTGGAAATCAGTTTCCAATGTTCTTTAAATTATGGAAGTAAGCAGTCAAAAGATACGCTTTCTTATTAAATTATCAAATTTACTCAGTTTCTAAATTAGTTTTTTTAATTTGTGCCTCCACTTTTTAAGGTTTCTCAAATTGAACGCTCAAAACGCCCAGGTTCAGAAAGTGCTGTGCACCCATCCTTTGTTATCCCTCTTTAAAGTGTCAAGCTGCAAAGCCAAAAAAGGGGAGAGGAACAAAATCATTGGTCACTCTTGAAAATTTGGTGTAGAGATTGTAAAATTATTACACCAGGTTTCTCGTTTCAATAAGATGGGGATAGGAGGGTACTTTAGGGGGAAAATATAAGATCTTGAAAATGCTGGATCTGAATGTTTCAGTTATTCATACAGTCTTGCCTCTAACCTGAGCATAAACCACAAGACAACTTTTCTTGCCACAGATACCCAAACGAATCAAAGATCTGTGAGACACCCAGGGTGATCAGACAGTCCATATAAACATCTACTACTATTATTGTCAGGAATGTCCCTATTTATTGTGCAATGTCCCTATTTATTGTGCAATAGTGTTCTAGTCACTGATATATTAATTAAAGTTTACGTTGCAAAAGTGCTCCATAGAGTTTGCTGTGCCAGAGTTCATCATTCAGGTAGGGAGAGGGTGGGGTGGGAGGTTGCTTTCAACTTTTTGGGGGGTGGGGGTGATGGGACTCTTGCTCTGCTCTTTTAATTGCTCATACCCTTGAAATTCTGCAGTCCTAGAGTACACTGGTAGGAGGAAAGGAATGTCCAACACCAGGAGATTGAGTGATGGGAGAAAGCTACAAGCAGTTACCCTCTCCTTCCCACTTCCAGCTAGCTACTGGTCTCTCCTGCCTTCACCTGCAAATGACAAGCACCTCCGCTTCCAAACCCTACTGGAACTTCCTTGAAAAATCTGCTCTAACTGACCCCCCCGCCCCCCATGAGTCCCTAGCTGCAAAATTACTCCTATCTACCTTTGCCCTGCTAACAGTATTAAGAAAGATGCCCTCTCATATTGCTGATATCTGGACCCAAAGTAAAATGGGAATCCTTCTATGGATTCTTCACAATGCCACAGGGTGGCATTCCACCCTCCCCTAAGTGATTGCTTAGGGATTATTTTGCTGGCTGCAAACGCCAGCCCAAAAGATACTATGGTACTTTATGTTAATCTGCTATAGCTGTGAAGGCTTAAGAAGAACACATTAGGATTCTGAGCGTAAGGGATTTAAGGCCTTCAGAGGTGGTGGAGTGCCTTAGAGAATGTCTGACACTGCAATCAGGAGGTATGGTTGCAGCTCCTGTAGGCATACCTGAGCTAGACCAAGCAAGCTCAGACTGGAGCCACAGCAGCAGTACGGGTGACCTCCCCCAGTACAACCCCAGGATCTTGAGCTGGCTTCCATCTAGCTAGATCAGCAGCTGCAGTCAAACCTGCCAATTGCAGTGTAGACATACCCTTAGTGTTAGAAGTTCATCAGGCCTAGACTATGTGGAAGGCATGGGGGAGGAGAGAGGAGAGGACTCTGGTGAAATGAATTTTACCCAATTAAATTCATTTTGTCCAAGAAGGAAGTTTCTCCATTTTCCTTGTAAAAATGGTAGAAATGTCAAAACATTAGTCCCTAAACTTAATTTACAAATTTCTGGGAAAATGCTCCCAGTGTCCCTAGCTAGGAATGCATGACAGGGGATGGATCACTCAATGATTGCCTGCTCTGTTCATTCCCTCTGAAGCACCTGGCATCCACCACAGTTGGAAGATAGGAGAGTGGGCTAGATGGACCATTAGTTTGACCCAGTATGGCCGTTCTTATGTAAAATGGTGAAACTTGAATCCCTAAAATTCCCACTGTAATTTCATATGGGAAAGACATGGCTCACTTCCTGCCCTAATGTTTTGTGTACTGGTGCTGGACATTGTAGTAGCTGCCACATCTACAGAGGTGACTGTACATTAGTGATGAATGAAATTAGCCCTGGGTAGTATTTGTGTATTGTTTTGGGTTCCTTCAAATCTGATGTGTTATATAAACATGAGCTCCTTATCATTAAATTCGTGATTTGGAGAATGCATTTATTGATTCATCAGCAATGGACATAAGTTATAAATTATATCACAAAAATAAGTTTGTAATATTTTCTGGTGACATTTATTTTGCAGTTAAATAAAGGCTATTAAAACTCTTGTCTAATTATGATAATTTTGCCAGTTACCTAGCTTAACTGACTATTTTTTACATTTTCAGAGAATACGTATAGAAGCATGAACGTGGATTGTATTCAAAACCTATACAAAGAAGTGACAGTTATTCATGGTTCAAGTATCGAACAGATCATTCTACCAAGTTTTCAAAGGATTTTAGATGCAATTATCTCAAGTTTAAAAAAAAAAAAACTAATTTGGCATCAGCCAAGATAGTAGGTCACCATGTTGTGTTCTGTTTGTTTTTGTAAATGTCTGCACTGAAGAGTTCTTTTTGTTTGCCTTTATGTAAATTTTTTACGTAGCTATTTTTATACACTGTAAGGCTTTGTTCTGGGAGTTGCTGTTAATCTGATGTATGGTGTAATGTTTTTATTTCAATTTGTTTTTAGGACACCCTTTGAGCAGGTACATTTCTAATTCTGATTGCTATCTGTAAAACCCCTGCTTTCGTAGAGCAGAGATCTAAAATGTAAGGTTGTGTTATGGGGATAGAGCAAGCTCCTTTTTCTAGTCTTGAAATCACCGTGGAGAGAGATGGAGCCAGCTATGACAAAAGTGCACTAAAGGGTTCATAAAAGTAAAACACATCTAACTGACCAGAAAAGGGCATAGATCGTTTCCAAAAATAAGCTCGGGAGTCTAGGAAAGAATTTACCACAAAATTCTTGTTAGCCTGTGTACAGATTGCTGCTAATAATCCTTTTCTGAGTGAGTGAATCACACGTGTTCTTGATAGCAGTTTGGAAAAAAGTTATTGATTGTCCTCAGTCTCATTGTAGAGAGAGAGCAACACTGTAATTTTGAATTGGTTTTAAGACCTTTTGGTTATCCACTGCCTTAAAGTACTGTACCTTTTCTTCATTTCAAAAAGATAACAGTCAGAATTGGAGATTTTTTTAAAACAGTGGTCATATCAAAGCTGCATTTTTCCACAAAAATAGAATATATATATATTTTTTGTGTGTTTTTGTTAACTACGCTACAGATATTGAATGCACCTTGAGATAATTTTAGTGTTTTTACCTGGTACATAATTTATCAAACAGTGCATATAATTGTAACAATGAAATGTCTACGTATCTTTAGTTACATTCAAATTTAACTTTATAAACGTGTTTTATGCTTGAGGAAATTTTTAGAATGATGATGTAAAAGGAAACATTTTGTGGGTAGATGGCCAATAGAAAACTGTAAACTCAGAAGTTCCATCTCAGTACTCTTAAACAGAAGTGTAGTTTCTGGGAGAATGTAATAGACAATTCTGATCATGGGAGGAAAATAAGTACAGAGAGTAAGCAGAACATCAGATTTCCATTTTTAAATCTATGATCCAGGGGGAAAGTAAGTTTTTATAGACTGTTAGGCAAAAAAAGTTAGTAAAAATAAATTAAAGAAATGGAAATTAGGAAACGTTTTGCCACTTCTACATTATTTAGAAAAAACACTGTTACTTGTAAATTTGTAAAATGTTAAATGTCTGGGCGGTAGTGACTGATGTCTTAATAAAAGCTTCCTGTAGTGCATTGGCATGGATTAAATACATAAAATGTCCTATAAACTCTATGCTGTATAAAATATTAAGGGGGAAATCCTGTTATATGCCTCTAAACTTTGATTTGTTAATGTTTTATTTGGCAAAGGGAAAAAAAATCTTGGTCAACATTTAAACCAAAGTAAAAGGGGTGGGGGAAAAACCAAAGTTGTTTGTTTTGCATAGCTAAGCCATTGTTATCTCTGTAAATACTGTGATTTTTTTTCTTTTTTTTCTTTTTTTTAGAATTTTGTTAAAAAAATTCTAAAATTTTTAAACCTGTTTTCCAAAATAAAACGTGAACACA
The DNA here is from genome assembly GCF_028017835.1 of Emys orbicularis. Classification (NCBI taxonomy): domain Eukaryota; kingdom Metazoa; phylum Chordata; order Testudines; family Emydidae; genus Emys; species Emys orbicularis. The sequence goes on from NC_088683.1 coordinate 170,306,773, forward strand.
CAAAAAAGGTACTTTATATACAATTTTTTTTTTATTTTGGTGTGAGAACACCACTGCCAACTGAAATGCAGTGGGAGTGACTAGAAAAAAAAAGTTGTAATGGCTTTAAGTATGTGATAAATGACAAGTTTATTGTAATTCTCTATATTTTGAGAAGAAACCTTCAAGACTAAGAAGTATAGGGAATGGGTCAAAAAAATATTTACCATTGTCTTGAGAAAAAAACAAGGAAGATTTAAAAAATAATCACTCACTTTCTACACCCACAATTGTGAAAAAGGAATAAAAACCTCACCTTTTGAAATTCTGCTACATCTCCCATCCAGTTTAACTCTTCAGCCCTAGGAGACAGATTTTTCCCTGTTCAACATTCACTTCAGGCATGTTTCAGGAACCACCAGTGCAAAAAAAAAAAATATGAATGTTTCAATCCATGCCTAAAAGATAATAAAACTGAAGTATGAATTTACCTGCTTGTCTGACATTTCAGTTCAAAGGAACACTTCTGAATGTGAGGAAAGACCCTGATCCTGCGAGTTCTTAAGCATGCATGTAACTTTACTCTTGTGAGTAATCTCTGAAATCAGTGGGGTTCCACACAGGTGCTGGGATCTGTCCAAGAATCAAAACTTATCACACTATGCAGAACATGAGTACATGTATTAAGTACCCATCATTGAGACATATGGGCACCTTACAAGTAAACCTATGTATGGTTTACATTTTGCAGGGTGAGGAAATCAGGTTTGGCCTCCAGAAAGAACTGCAATTATGGGCCATGAGGGCCCAGGTCTGTCAGTTACAGATCAACTGCTCCAAATGAATTCATTTGATCTCAATTGTTGTGATTATTACCTACAGTACAAATCCCTGCTTACATGCTGAATAGATTAAAGCAGACAAAGTGAGGGAGAAAGGAACTATTATCCACATTTCAACGATGAGGAATTGAGGCAGAGAGAGAGATTAAACCCTCTGCCCAAGGTCATACAGGAAATGGCTGGTCTTGTGATTAAGGCACTGGACTATGTTCTCCAGTTTAACTGATTGTTCAGTAGGACCAGTTCTGCAATCACCACCAATAAAAGATTGAGGCAGAAATGTATGTAGTGGTTAAAAGTCTGCTCTTTTGAATGGGGGGAGATGGGGAGGAGTAATTTCACACACACACAAAAACGCAGTAGAAAGTTATAGTAGATTCTGCCCTTTGACTTCTTTTTGAAGGCTCTAAGGGTGTAGTATATCTATGATGTAATGCTTGCTTGTGCCCATCTCTGGGTATTCACTTCACCCTTTGTGTATCTATCTTAACCCACAGGCTTTGTTTAGACTTTCTAATCCAACATGAGTTTCCTAGTCATTTATCTATCAGACACAACACAGAGCCACAATCTATAGCAACCGAGGCTGCTGTGAGATAAGGAATAAATTTTCAGCTGAAACAGCAGGGGTCCAGGTAACCAATACATGCACATGTAGGAAATACAAATAAAAATATCTATTCCCCATTTGTTATGGTATATCTTATTTCCGGACTTACTATAGTGACAAAAGCACAGCCCCAATACTACCCTTTACTTACCCAGTATGTATTGCATCTTCTTGGACAGGAAATTTCTCTTCTACTGAGTTTTGAAACAATTACATAAAATTAATATAGTGTGTTTGTAGTGGCAATTAGTGTTTAAAACTATATTGGGATTGTTAATTTAATATTATGAAATATTAAAATTATTATAATGTATAAGAATGTCATTCATTCATTGGTCTTAGACCAAAATTCCTCCAGGAAGTGTCACAAATCCACTTAAATCTCTGATTTACTTGTAACACTACCCCATGAAGCCAGATAACTTCCTGTTAGCTAACATTTAAGAGGCTGTATGTATATAATTATTCTAGCTGAGGTTATCAGTTATACGCATGAAATACCTTGTTTCAGCCAGTGTCACGGAATGGTTTTGGAGTTTGGTGCAAACCATCGACATCAGACCTGGGACTTTGCAGTTTCCTAGCTCTGCAAATCAACTGATGTTACAAGCAAGCCAAACACATCCTTGCACACAGATGTAAAGGCTCTTGATACATAACTTGTTCCAGCTTGCTAAGGTGCATGACAGGCAGCTAAACTCACCTTTTCAGTCTCAATATGTGCTTTTATTATTCTGTTGCGTAGCCTTGAGGACTCCCACCTTCTTTTAGAAAAGCGAAAGATTAAGACCCAGAGCCGCAGCTGGTGTAAATCAACACAGCGCCAGTGTGGAACGGTGCTGAGTTACCCTAGCAAGAGGAGACATCCCCGAGATCAGGGGTCGGCAACCTTTCAGAAGTGGTGTGCCGAGTCTTCATTTATTCACTCTAAGGTTTCGCGTGCCAGTCATACATTTTAATGTTTTTAGAAGATCTCTTTCTATAAGTCTGTAATATATAACTAAACTATTGTTGTATGTAAAGTAAATAAGATTTTTAAAATGTTTAAGAAACTTCATTTAAAATTAAATTAAAATGCAGGCCCGCTGGACTGGTGGCCAGGACCTGGGCAGTGTGAGTGCCACTGAAAATCAGCTCGTGTGCTGCCTTCAGCACGCGTGCCATAGGTTGCCTACTCCTGCCCTAGATTATAGCCACAAACCTCGCAGTGGGTGGGCTGCATATGGGGAGTAGAGAGAGAGAGGAAGCTCATTTAGCAAACGAGTGTTCTCAGGAGCTTGTGTTAGGGGGCAGGGGACAGGAAAAGGAGATACGGTTGCACTGGTGATTTACTGCCCAGAAAAGGGGCATATAGAAGGGGGCAGAGCACTGCAAAGAAGATGCTTCACAGCCTGAAGGAAAGAACAGTCCCAGCACACAACCCACTTAGTGTAACATACCAGGGTACAATTCAGACCTATGAGTAGCTGTGTCACCCCTGCCTTGTGACCTGGGATGCCCTGTGCGTTGCCTTGCTTCTGTAGCCTCCAGCCTGGACTGCTCACAAACAGCCTCCAGCATGGAAGTCACTCCCAGCTATATCTGTGTGTGCTGCAGCCAGCCAGCCACGTCTTGGCTCTTGCTAGCATTAAAAATGATCACAGGGTGATCCCAACACACTCCCAGATTTCCCCCCAGAAACTATATCCTGTACTGCCCAGATCTATTGAGTCAGATACTCCTTTAAGGGAATACTATGCACAAAACTTGCTATCCCAAATGGGGTTACCTGGACATTTCAACTTGAACACACTGGATTAGATAAAACAGTAAAACAAGTTTATTAACTACAAAGAGAGATGTTAAGTGAGTACAGGTAAGGAGGCATAAAAGTCAGAAATGGTTACAAGAAAAATAAAGATAAAATGCTTACTGCTGCCTAACTTAATAAAAACTAAGATTCAAAGCCAAGTACCATGTGCTTTCAGCAGTCTTACTGACCATGCCCTTTAGATCAGGACCCCTCCCCCAAACTCCAATGGCTGTTTCCTTTGTCTCTTCAGGTGCAGTGAATGTGATGGGCATGGAGAGAGAGAGAGGTGTCCTTTGAGGTATTTGCTCCATCTTTTTATTGTCCTGTCCCCCTTTGAGAAGCATTTCCATCTGGGAGCAAGGTGGCAAGCAGACTACGTGAAAGGAAACTGTTTCTTTAGTAAGATGTAGATTTTTTTTTTTGCCCCGTCTCCTTTCCTGCCAAAGAATGGCCACTTACCTGGTAATTGTCCATCAGCCTTGTTTACACCTGGCTGAGGCATCAACTTGCCCTTTATCTCTGAGGAACTGGTCTGACCACTCCCCAGACTTTCCTGGGAAAAAAAGTATTTTAGTCATGATTTCAGCTTATGTTTATAATTTCACATATAATGCTGCTATAATATTATTGATCAGTATATTATGAATGTTTAAATGATACCTCAGAAGACATCTTGTACAAACATTACTACAATAGCATGTAGGGTGTGAACACAGCTATTTTCTCTCACAGTTAGCCTGTTTGCAAAGTATAAGATTTGATCCTAACAATATATATGGTCTGTGTACACCCCCTCCCCCCACACACATTGAAATGGATAGTGATTGTATTATGCTACAGGCTGTCTCATCTTGCCAATTACTTTTTCTAATAACCAGCAGCAACCATCCATTTTGGATTAAATAACCTGAAATTCAGATAGTTGTGCTCATCAGTGGTTAGCAAATTATTTTCTAAAGGTTTAAAGAACAGAAGAATCAAAGAAAATCAAATCAGACCATCCCAGCCAGTCCCAGTTCACACTGAAAGCAATGCAGGAGAAGCTTGCGAGAACATATTCCCACCCATCCCAGGAATCAATCTTTATTTCTGGTGAATATTCTGAATTTCACACATTGGAAAGACATTTCTTGCAGTGAAGTGCCTTGCTGTCTGCAATGGATATGCTGGTACTCTTCAGAACAAAAGGTAGAAAACTTGGGATTGACAAATCGTTATTGAAGTTTACTCCTGTAGACAGGAGGCAGGCTGGGCTTTTTCCATTGTCCTAGCTCTCCTGTGCCATCAGATAAGGACTACATAGTCTCTCCCAGCATATCCTGATGCCCATTTTCTATCCCTTGTTTCTATGTAGAGCTTCCCTCCACCCCACCCCCACAATGATCTGTTCCAATTACAGTAGAACATTTTGTTCAGCAACGTCAATGCATCTTAAAATATTCAAATATAGGCAGATTAAGACTTCTATAAAACCACCAAACAATACACATACAGTGAGGAAAACAGATAATATGTTGCTATAAACGTGAAAAGTGGGTCATCCTAATTCACAATCATGTTGTTTTCATCCTCTCCCTCTACTTAGAAGGTTGTTTCTCTCACACATCACTAACGGCAGCAAATCCTCTGAAAGTTCTACGTACCTTGGGTTATATCACCAAATAAACGTCAACTCCAAACCTAAACACAAAAATCATCACTGATCTATACAGCTTCTCTCAGCTCAAAATCATACCTTCCTAATCATGCTTTCATGACACAGATGCCCACATGAGCCATTGAATAATCCAGGGGTTCTCAAACTTCATTGCCCCATGACCCCCTTCTGACAACAAAATTACTACACGACCCCAGGAGGGAGGAACGAAGGCTGAGCCCGCCAGACACACACCCCACCTCGGGCAAGGCGGGCCAAAGCCAAAGGGCATCAGCCCCGGGCGGGGGGGGGGGGGCTATAACCTGAGCCCTGCCACCCAGAGCTGAAGCCCTTGGGCTTCAGTCCCGGGCAGTGGGGCTTGGGTTTCAGCCCCAAAGATCCAGCAAGTCTAAGCCAGCCCATGCGACCCCATTAAAACAGGGTCACGACTCACTTTGGGGTCCTGACCCACAGTTTGAGAACCACTGGCTCACATGCATGCATATATCACTGACTGACTTGTTTTCCAGTATCAGAAGACAAAAACATATTCAGGTGATGTTGTAAGTAGTTCAACACTGTCCATATATAGATTTGAGACTTCATTAATAGCTGCATAATAGCTGTTTCTGAGAGGGGTAAGTCCAGCACAGATCATACAATGAAAATAAAGGGAGAACATAACTAGTTTTATTTCCCAAATTTAGATTCTCTTAAAGAATTCTATTAAACCTCATATCCATAACAATATTTCCATGACTTCAATTTCAATGACGTTGAAATAAAAGCTTTCCTCAGCAGTATGGTGAATCCAAATGTGACACTGGCAGACCAGGTCACGCTAGAGTGTATTCAGGTCAATTCACTTGTATCTTAATATAGAGCAAAGCAATTAGTGTTTTGGGTGTTTAAACTTCATGAAAACTAATGGGATATTACATGCATTGTTTTCACTTATCTGTTCATGTTACAATGTAATAGAATTTAAATTGTGTATACCCCTGTAACTAAATAACTCAAAGAAATCTTGTGAAATGCTAATGAAGGATTTAAGGACTTAAATAGAAAATGCTGATTTCAAAGCAAGGGGCCATTATGTATTATGGTCGGAGGTCAAAGGACTAAATGCACACATCATCAAAGGAAAAGCCCACGTGGGTATAGATATGGTCAGCTTGTTTCTATCAGAAGAAGTTAATATGGATTCAAGGAAAAATCCTTCATCTCCATTTGGACTCTTACAGGGAAGTGTGCCAGAGATCCCGAGACAATCTGGGTATCCTGAAGAGACTTTTGGGAGACTTGCAGTTTATTACAGCACTGCCACAATTTGAACTTACAAACTGTGACTCACCTGTTATATTTTACCTGCTTTAACCTCTCAATAATTCTCATTCTTTTTCTTAGCTAATAAACCTTTAGTTAGTTTACTACAGATTTGGCTATCACTGTCTTTGGTATAAGATCTAGAGTACCAATTGATCTGGGGTAAGTGGCTGGTCTCTTGGGACTTGGAGCAATCTGATGTGATTTTTGGTTTAAGGGACCAGTCCAGTTTGTCTGGGTGGCAAGATAGGCTGGAGAATCAAAGGGGACTGTCTATGACTCCATGGTAAGACTGCTATAGTGATCCAGGAGCTCACATTTGTTACTGGCTTGGTGAAATCTAGTGACAGAACACACCACCAGCTGGAGCAGCTCTGTGGCCAGCCACCCCGGCTGCTACTGGAGTGGCCCCAGGGCCAGCCGCACCGGCTGCTGCTCAGGCAGCCGGCCCCAGGCACCGCCCGAGCAGTGGCCAGTGCAGCTGGCCCCAGAGTCCACCCGAGCAGCAGTCCCTGGGCGGCCAGTGCAGCCATTGCTGGTGGCAGTCCCTGGGCGGCTGGAGTGGCCTCTGCCAGCAGCCTCCAGCAGTGGTGCCCAGGCAGCTGGTGCTGGTGCTGCCGGCAGCCCCCAGCAGCAGGGGCCACATCTGGCCCCGCCCCCTCCAGAGGCAGTTCCTCGGAACACCCCCCAGCACCAGCCCCTCCAGATGCCCCCCAGCAGTGGCCCCCTTAAGATTTAGTCAGGAGTATTTCTAGTATACGTCATGGGCAGGTCACGGGCCCATGAATTTTTGTGTATTGCCTGTGACCTGTCCATGACTTTTACTAAAAATACCCGTGACTAAATTGTAGCCTTAGTTATAGGCACACTTCTGCAGGCCCTGATCCTGCAATTAAACCTTTTTGGCAGACTGCTGTGCCCCTAGGGAAACCCACTGTCTTCAGTGGAGCTTCACACAGGCTCAGCAGTCTGCCAAAAAGGTTTATCTGTGCAGGATTGTAGGCTAAGAGAGACAAGTCACCACATGTGTGCAGTAAGTTTCCAGTATTTTGGCTGGTCTCTTATTTATATCCAAATTAACATGAATGGTGTTTTATTTTATCATTACTAAAAGAGCAAACTTGGAGAGAGAATCATCCTGATTCTCACTAAGAGAGAGAACACGGATTAAAGGTAAAACATTGCAATCAATATTACAGAGGATTGGTTAAAATGTTACCTTTATTAACAGCAAGAATGAGCAATGGCAACAAAATGCGCTCTTCCCATACTGAACAGGTCTTAGCAACAGGTGCAACTTTGTGGTTTGAATTAAACAGACTGTTTTCTCTCACATCGGAACTCATTTCCTTCCAGCCCAGTCTCAGCATCTGGATAACAGCGCAATGCTAATAGGTTTTTTTCCCCTAGTGATTCTGAGCAGGTCTATGATTAATCATGCTGTCACCTGTTCCAATGAGAACAGGAAGCTGAGCATTATTATTTATACCCAGAAAAGTGCTGGGCATTTACCGTATGGTGGCAATGGCCAATCAGTTGACACATTGGTTACCTTGCTCGCTCTCTGAAGGATTTACCCAAGCATAAGAAAAGTCAGAAGAGAAATAGGGAATTTGGGAACACATACATGGTGAAGGGATATTAAGAGAAAATGTAGAAGGGATCAAACCAATCCTCATGACTATGCCTACGAAAGTCCCAATCACTCAAACAATAATTTTAGGATCAGAAGAGAGCAATGTAATGCCACACTGTATTTTTTAAAAGGAAAAGGCAAAATGTGAATCCCTCCTGTAACGTGGAAATTCATACCAAAGGGGGCAAATGAGGAAATATTAATATTAATGTGTTCAGGAGGGGTAACTATAGGCCATGCTCTAATGAAAGGACAGAACGTGTATATAGAGAATTCCATGAGCACAGCTGAGCACAATTTGTAAACCAAGTTATAACACAGGGAGATGTTTCTATGGTAATTTGAGATGTCCAGACCATGGACACTGGAATTTGAGATACAGTAAAAGAACTGCCAGAAATGGGAAGAGTAGAGATGGAATTATTAGTTACAGACCAACTAATTAAACCAAATATTCCCCCTATTATCACAAGCACACAAACAAATGTAAACTCCACTTCTGAACTTTTCCTATGTCCAGTAGTAACACCAGGACCAGAAAATGGATTAAAACTTTCCCCTGTCAAAAGCAAAACCAGTGCCTTATATGATAAGGTATGTTTGTTCCATGTTCCAATTATTCTTAACCCAATGGGATTTCCACCAATATTGAAGTTGGTCATGGTAGTCAAGTTGGGGGATTCTATAGAGAATTTATTCAACAACTTTGGGATAACCCCAGAAGCAAAGGAACAAATATTAGAAGAAAGAGAGAGACGATAGTGGGATAACAGGAACTATTATGGGTTGTTTGGGACAGGCATGTCCGTAGTAACTCAAGGAGATATAGAGGCACTGCAAAATCAGTTAAATAAATTAAAACAAAGTATAAAAAATAAAACACTCCATCCCCTTGCTAAGGCAGAGAGTAGATTAATTGATGAAGAACTACTTATGGTAATAAATGTGCATGATATTGCCCAGGCATTAAGAGAAACCCAGGAAACAGTTTATCAGTTAAACAAACACAATAATGAAGAAGCTGGAAGTCATACTGCAGCTGAAGAAATAATGGGTGTATATATATGTGTGTGTGTGTGTGTGTGTGTGTGTGTGTGTATATACACACACACACACACACACACACACATATACATACACACACACACACACAGCCATTCAAGAAGCTTTAAGAGATCTCTAAATGGGATGATAGCTAACCTCATCCACCAACAAATATTTGCTGGACTGATACAGGAATGAAACCGAGCTAGTCAAGGAGGCTGATATCCTGCAGGATCTAGCTGCTATAACTGTTATCTCTTGATTACAGTTAATTTATAGAAGACATGCAAGTCTATTTTTCACTTTCCTGCCAATAATTGAAAAGAAGGTCATTAATGAGACAATAGCATGTGTCCACTCAATAGAGGTCCTAGAATATTCCATTTTTAAGGAATGTGCCCAGGTCCCTCAGATACTGGAAAGACAGTCAGATGGATAGTGGCAGGCACCTTGTCTGGACTGCTGCACAGAGGTGCAAGCCAGATGGATCTGCTGATGTGATGCCCTATGGGCTATGCAACCCGTTTGTGGTATAGATCATAGTAATGAACCAGAAATCCAAGAAAGGACTCATCTCAACTGCCCAGTATGGCTGAGTACCTGAAATGGACATCAAACCCGTGTGGGGAATGGAGAGTACTATGTGGTCGCACAACAGTTAAAATACCATTATGGAAGAAAAGCATGTCTGAGTAGTCAGTTCAATTGGTGTTTTATCTCTAAACTGAAAACTGTAATTAGATCAGTCAAAAATCATACCTATACCCAAATTTGTTGACCCATTAGTTAAAAAAAGTTGACCAGACTCTGGTCCTGAGGCTATTGCTAAATTAAACTTGTACTTGAATTCTTTGTTAAGATTAAATACAAATCATTTTTCCTGCATGTGGATTAATTAGATCCAGTGAATAATCAAATAGAACAAAGTTTAAAACCAGTTAACTGGTGGGATCAAGTGAATACAATTGGGGAACTTCCAACTGTGGCGTGGATGTTAGTTTTAAGATGTGTTAAACAAACATTTATTATGGATACAAATAATAATTGTAGCACTGCTTATAACACATTCTAAGATAAGTTGTATGTTAAAGGATCGTTAAAAGAAACGGGAAAGCGTACAAGCATTGGCCTATACCGCCTTACTCCAGCATGTAATATAAGCGAAACCCTTTGAAAATATATTTTCAAGGGTACTGATGTAGTGGGATAACTGTTGGAGAACAATTGATTATTAAGGCTCTAAAATAAAGACATCCCTCATGATGCAACACTGGAAAAAGTACTAACAAGGTGGTGATGTTTTAATTTTTTGGTAATGATTTAGAAATATTAAGGGGCCACCACTCATAGAACCTGTATTTAAAGAAGATAAAGTGGTATTAACATTTTGAGGTAGTTAGGATGACCAGACAGCAAATGTGAAAAATCGGGACAGGGGGTGGGGGGGTAATAGGACCCTATATAAGAAAAGGACCCAAAAATCAGGACTCTCTCTATAAAATCGGGACATCTGCTCACCCTAGAGGTAGTGGTGCTTTTTACCCCTTCCCCCCCAATGGGTATGATAATACCCATCTATTGAATTATGATACAGAAATATAAAAATGAAGAATAGCTAAATGGTAAGATTTATGAGTTATATTTTAATAATTTGTAATTATGGATAGTGATATCCCAAGGTCTCAGCCTCCATTGCTGATATAAGTGTAGTTTTGCCAATTCTTACATAGAATTGCTGATCTGCTTTAAATGATGTTATTGCTGACAGGACATAGGTAACATTGTGCTGGAAGATTTAAGCAAAGGTATGCAAAACTGTAAAGACCAAACAAAATCCCCTCTTTACTAGAAAGCCCAGGAGCACGATGACATGGAACAGAATGATACAGAAATTGTCTCAGCAGCAAAACCTGTGTAAATTGAAAATTGTGCATTCGTAGTGTACAGTTATATAAGAAAATGCCTAATGTGCTTAAAGCTGAATGGAGAAAGGTTAAGAAATGTGTAATGAGGAAATGTACAAAAAGACCCAAGTGAACAAATCAGAGAAACAGCAGACCAGAAACCGAAGGAACAGGACTGAAGGATCAGACAAGAAGTCAAAGGCAGTACAATGACCATCAGAAAGCACAGGAGAACTTTCCAGTGCCCTGGAATGCAATAACTTGGGTTCCCTACCTAAGCAGTCAAATATGTGTATAAGTGACAATAATTCTATCTGAAATTGGATTAAATAAAGGCAAAAATTGATTAAGGCTAAACTGGGTGGACTTGTTACTCAGTTTCCCACCGTACACTCCCAAAACAGAATATGGAGTAATGTATCACACGATTTTGGGGCATCCTTTCCCAATAGCATCCAGACCAATGTCAATACTCCAGCAGTTGTTACAAAAGTATATGTCACACCTGACTGAAAAAAATAATCTTTAGCCTTAATGAATCAAGCCATTTGAAATCATTTTCACATAGTGTTGGTTAAGTTCCAACATATTTCCAGATGTACAGCCTGTGGCATTTGGCAACTAGGTCAGAGTTCACTCTCTCAGGCTTGGAGCCTCAAAATTGACTCTGATAATTGACAGCAGAAAAGTAGATTGAAGTTAGTATATTTCGTTGACACCACAACCCGCAGCCAATGTCAGACTTCTTATCAGCTTCTTTCTGGTCAAAAAACCTAATCAAATTTTAGTTGTGAATGTCATTGGATATTAGCCTGCTAATCAAGAAACCATCTCATTTTGATGGGCTGTCACCCACATAGCATAAATTCAGGACACTACCTGGCAGTGTTTCAGACACTTATAATATAGGCAGCGTTAGTGAAACCAGTTCCATACCAGCAAGTCATGCTTCCTTGGGCTACAGTCTTGTCACATCTTAAATGCTGAGTATTGCCAATGGGAGATATGAATTTAAAACACCAAGGTGCATCAGGTGATGGTGTTGGGTATTTGGTATGTGTATCTCTCTGCTCTAAGCCAGTGCTTTAGCAGAGTGCTGAAAGGACTATCAAAAGCCCCTGGATAAAATTCCACCATTAGATGGAGCTCCATGTCTGTCTCTCCCACATTTATCTGTCAGGAAGAGAGACGTGTTGGATTAAATCCCTGATTCTCCAGCCTCCTCCCCCAAGAGCCACATTTACTGCTGTTTGCTCTACAACTGGAAGCTATTACCTTTCTACCCGCTACACTGATCTTTGCTTCTGTTTCCCTCATTACAACATCATAAGAAAGAGTGGAGGTGCCATTGAGGGAGAGCAGCCAGTTGCACATATGCCTCCAAACCTTGTATTTTCCATCTGACTTTAATGATGAGGGCATAGAGAACAGGACAGGAGTTGAGAAAACCCAGGAGAGAATCTCAAGAGGGAGCAGGCAGGAAAGGGATACCCCACGGCCTACACAATATGGAGGAGGGAAACATTCTAGAGAGAGACAGTGTAAGCGACTCCTGAGGTGAGGTGGTAACTCAATGTGAGACAGATAGCCCAGAGTGAGAGAGAGTGGAGGAAGAGACCCAGGAGTTGGAGAAAGACTGAGGGGAAGAGACCCTGGGGAGGGAGAGACGAGAGAAAGATACAGACAGAAAAACAGGGACTACAGAAGAAAGGAAGTGTAGTGGAAGAGAAAACAACACAGAGCAGGACAGGAAGGAGGTTGAACACCACAGTAGCAACCATAAGAATAGAGAATGAACCAATGGAAACAAAAAAAAAAGACAAAGAAAAAAAAAGATGCTGCTGCTCTCTGAAGAAAGAATAAGGAGTGACAGAAAGGAGGGGGAAAAACCCTACCTGGGGAAAAATGGAGTGGCAATAGAGGCATACAACTGGTGTATAACGCTTGCATCTTTTAGGACTTGATTTCAGCATACTATGCCTTCAGGTTTCTTGGAGCCTGCTGGCTCTAGCCTCTATTTTATGATGAATAGTTTAGTGCAGATAGAGGACAGACGCATGTACTCCCTCAGTGCTCCCATGTGAAAACTTTATTTTTGTTTTCTTGTTTTAGAACAACAAAACCTCAATCAAAAAGTCATTCAGAGTGAAAATATGCACTTGCTGTTTGTGTGCAGAGAAAGATGATGAGAATAAAGAGAGACGATAAAGGGAGAGAAACATGGAACAAAGAAACAACAAACTTTTAGTCTAGTGAATTTTAACCCATACTTCTAATTGTTATTGAACTCTAAATGAGAGTCTTTGGAGGAAAGGGTTGGGATGGAAGGACTCTTTTGAGCACTTGTGTTAGAACAATGCCTCTGACTAGCTACCTATTCTGGTTATTGTGGTAAAGAACCTGGGTTCTCTTGATTGCTAGCCACTGTGCGTTCTGCAGTTAAAAAATTAGTGGCTCAGTTTGCTACTCACCATTTCCGTGTGGTTGACACTATGTTTAAAATTATAACCTCAATGCTTACATCTTTAGGCTTTTTGCATGCATATTTGCAGGACTGGAACTAAAAAAATTAAAAGTGCTCCAAACTGAGGACAGCTAAGTGGTCTTTCTCCAGGTATACATTTTCCAGGTCACAGAGAGTCCGCTTTTGCATAAAAAACATCATAAATGTGCAATGACATTATTGTTACAAAAGCAATTGTTTTAGTAATTGGTTCAAATTCTTCCAGGAGATGACTCACATCTTTTATACAGTTCTCAAATATTACAAGCCAGATCCTCAGCTGGTGTAACTTGCTACAGCAATTCACATCAGCTGAGGATCTCACCCTAAGTGCTTTAGCACACACATAGTTTCATAGGATTCTGAGGCCAGAAAGGACCATTGTGACCAAATAGTCTGACCTCCTGTATAACACAGACCATAGAACTCCCTGAAAATAATTCCTAGAGCAGATCTTTTAGAAAAAACATCCAATCTTGATTTAGAAATTGTCAGTGATGGAGAATCCACCACAATCCTCGATAAGTTGTTTCAGTGGTTAATTAGTCTGTCAAAAAAAATTATGCCTTATTCCCAGTCTGAATTTATGCTTCCATACATTAGATCATGTTGTACCTTTTTCTCCTAGATAGAAGAGCCCATTATTAAATATTTGTTCCTCATGTAGATGCTGTCAAGTCACCCCTTAATCTTAATAGTGGATACACTATTCCAGCAGCAGTCGCGACAGAGTCAAATGCAGAGATAAAATAAGCTTTCTACTCCTAGTACAGATTCCTGTGTATGGATCCAAGGATCACATTAGCCCTTTCGGCCAAAGCATCACACTAGGAGCTCATGTTCAGCTGATTATTCACCATGATTTCTTTTTCAGAGTCATTACTTCCCAGGATAGAGTTCTCCACCCTGGAAGCATGGCCTGCATTCTTTGCTCCCAGATGAATACATTTACATTTAGCTGTATTAAGACGCATATTGTTTACTTTCACCCAGTTTACCAAGTGATCCAGATCACTCTGAACCATGTGCACCATTAATTTTCTAAATATCAAACTGAAGTCAGCTAAAGGAAAAAGGCACATTTGAAAAAGAAAATTACCTTTCCCCACAACAGACCCCCTCATACACAGAAACCAGAGCCTAGAGTGTGACACAAATTATCAGAGCCCACTTTGCAATTGAGGGGATGAGCTTTTCATTACAAAAATTACTAATTATGTTTTGGTGTAAACAAATCCATCTTTGGATGTGTCATGATATATAGTACCATAAACAAAGTATCAGAGAGTCATTCTACTTACTGCAAATTTTAGTTATAGGATTTGGGGGTCCTCTTATCAAAATTGATGCAGCTCTCTAATCACAACCTGCTTTATGACAAGATACATCTTGCATTACAAGGGAGCTTTTACAAAATTAAAAACTATATACAAGGAGTGTATAATTTCTTTGAGCTTCCTCTGCAGTCTCAGGCAATTTGTAATTAATATGCAAGCACAGCAAATTGAACTCTGGTATTTAATACCACTGATATGTCCTTCTTTTAAAACCTGGCAACTTTAATGCCATTCCTGTTAATATGACCAATGCAAGCGACTCAAAGTAGATGCAAAGGAACAGAGGGCAAATCAAAGTAATCACTCTGCTTCTTTTAAAATCACACTGGTAGGAAAGTGAATGCTCTCTGGACTGAGATATCAAAAGGGAAGAGAAAACTCTAAGAAGTAGAACTGCTACTTGTTGAAGAGGATTGGGAGATGTCACCCTTTAAAAATGAGTTTGTTCAGCCCCCCCCCCCCACAATCTCTTCTCTGAACAATGCCATCAGAGCAGTGTGGATCTGGAACAACCTTCCAAATCGGGCTAGTGCAGGCAGACAACCTAATTAGTATTAAGATGGTGCTCGATGAATTTATGAACAGGATTATATGATGAAGTTGCTTGCAATAGTAGGGGCCTGGGCTCTATGACCCTTCTAGTCTTATGTTCCTAGGCTAAGATTGTGGAAAAGGCCTTCAAATGATTATTAATAATGAACAAATGCTTGCTGTAAATGGTTTTTAGATTGACATCATCATCTAAATTTTTGGGGGGGGGGGGGAGAGAGATCTAATTTACTTTTCTGACTGTAGCATATGATTCAGGCCCAAATTTTAAGTATCCACTAATTCTGGGTGCCCAATTAATGACAATAATTTGGGGCCTGATTTCCAGAAGTCATGAGTCCTCCCAGGTGAAGTTACTTGAGGCTGCAAGTGTTCTGCATTTCTGAAAATCAGTCCCTCGGTGTTTCGGGTTGGGTACTGAAGAACAGAGGCTCCCAATATTAGTGGATCTTTCTGAAAACTTCAGTCTGAGTTGTTTGCATTTCACTCTGTATGAACAGTGTGTTGTCAGTTCCACTTTTGTTACTCCATAGTACTAATTCTCTGGCACCAGAAGACGGGTGATATTGGAAACAGCCAGGGAATATCCAAAACTGCTTCTCATGGACTAAAACTATTTGGTAGTGACCTTTCAGGCAGAGGCTATGAGTGGGAGGTGGTGGCATGGAAGGTCACGTGGCCCCCCAGCTTTACGGAGCATGCTTAGTAACACTGCTGAAGCCAGCTGCTCTGACTCTGCTCCTCCCCCATCCCCACTCCTATCGGCAGGCATGGGTCCTCTCTGCTTTCAGCTACCTTTGTTTTCTCCCACTACAAGTGGAGAGTAATGCTGGGCATGCTATGGAAGGATAGCACGTTTTAATTTCTGCCTGGAAGGGGATTTTTATGTCAGGATTAAGAAGGAGGGAGCATCCAAATGCCACCTGAAAGAAGAGGCTTTTTGTAAGATCTCTATCTAACAGTTCTCAGGTAAAGGCAGAGTTCCTAAATGGTCACCATGGGCCCATCACATATGCTGAGCCAATGGAGAGGGGCTGCGTAACTGGAGGAACAGAATCCCGGGGAGTACCCTCAGCGTTGGGGAGGCTGGTGAGATGGCTCCATGCCATCTGCATTGGCTAGGGAAAAGAGGGGTGCAGTTGGGGTGAGTGGAGCTGCACTCTAGCTATTCTGTACAGTACTGACCTATGGAGACCCTGCAGCAGAACATAATTTACAGCAGCCCCTGTTCTGGGTCCCAGGCACCTCCAGGATACAGAAGCCTCAAACCCCACCTTTGCCCAATCCCCTCTGTATGGTGAGCTCAGCTCTGCTGGAAATGAGAATGGGAGCCTGTGCCTGTAATTAGCTACAAAAGCGACAAGCAGTTTCAAAACAGCTGCCTATTCTTTTACAAGTGCAGTGGGGCCCAATTTTGGTTTCTATTTGCTCTTTAAATATATAAAACAGCCTGGGCTGAGGTGACCCACTAGTTCAGTCATTGTTTCTATTTGATCTCCACCCTTGAAAGCCTCTCTGCAGCAGATTTTCCCTCCCTCTCCCTGATGAAAAGTGGAGCAAAGATGTTCACTTCCTCAGCAATACAGCTCTTGCCTGTCATTAAAATCCCTTCGTTCAACCTCAAAGGGCCTATAAATCTCCCTCACCAACTTCATAGATTTGTCATAATTTTATCATTCATCTTCACTTCGGGTGCAATCCCCCCCCCACCTTTTGTTCTTCAATCTTACTTGACTTGATCATTGTCTTGCATTGTTTTTCTCATGGCCAGAGATTTTGATTTGTGATTGGCACAGGACACAAGTAATTAGGAGAAAGGAGGAGGAAACTTTCAGAGATCTTGCACAGGATAGGGGAGTAGGGTAAGATGCAGTGAAAAGAATTCCAATTACTGATGGTGCAGAGAGAAAGGGAGGGTTGTGTTCTTAGGCAGGAATGACAGCATTCAAGGAACACACCGCACATATCTGAGGCAGAGAAGCTATGCAGCTATAATGAATGTCATCCACTGGAGAATATTTGAAGCAAGCAGAACTGTCAGTGCTTCCTTCCGAGGGTGGATAAGAAATGCTAAAATCACTGTAACCAAGAAATGCACAAGATATCATTTAGATCTTTAAAAGTACATTTCAGGCAAGGTGAATGGCTCAGTGAAAAAGCAATGTGCTATGAAAATTTTCAGCCCTTCATAGCCAGTTAAAATTCTGCCTCAGTCAATGGTGACAAAAGCTGTTAACCAGCCAGTGACTAGGTCATTCAACATAAAAAAACCGCACACACGCGCACACACACACACACACACAGCGTTCACTAGGCCCTTTCATTTAACAGTTTTCATGCTCAGAAAAGCTTGCTTCACTATTTGAGAATTGATAAAGGGCGATGTGGTACTAAAAATAAAATAACTTTAATTGCATCGCAACTTCATCAGCTTCCCCATCTCAACTTCGGGGAGAATCCTACGTTGTCTCTCATGTCACTTGTCGGTTAGTCTATTTAAATTGTAAGCTCTTTAGGAACAGGGGCTGTGGGAACCTATTCTAACTGCTACTGCAATACTAGTAATAATACAGTCACTGTAAAATCACTGCAATCAGCTGATATTCCCTTACCATTTGTAACCCTGATCTACATCACATTACTTGAGCCAAGAAAACATTTAGTTTCTTACCAACACTCCTGTGTGTCACACCTTTATTACAATCACCGGGGCAGACATGGAGGCCAGTTTCTCTACTTTTATTACAATTGCCATGGCAGCTTTAATGACAAGTGGTCCCAAAGATGGCACTATACAACTATAGTCCTCTCTAGTGCCATCCTAGGACAGTAGTTTAGTACTGCCTCACCAACACTGCTGCTTGTGTAACCCACACACCTTCTGGGTGTGGTGTTCGGTCCCATCTAGTAGCACAAAGACCACTTAGAGAGCAATTAATGCCAGCCAGTTGGCTTTTAGCTCATGCGGTAGAGGCTCATGCACTAAGCTCCAGAGGTCCCAGGTTCGATCCCACTGACGACCGGGGTCTGTCAGCATTACACTTGCATCATCCCAGGACTTCCCTATTTGTCTATTACCTGAAGACCAACCTGGCCTCTGCTACATTTAAGCTGAGAGATTTGACAAGTTCACAGCCCTAAGTGCCTGCAGTAGACTCTAGGATTAGGAGATATCATTAGATGTGATCTGGTCAGTACAAATAACCAAAAGGAGGAAGTAGCCTATCACAGCACACACAAAGACACATGATGTGGAGAAAGGAAGAAAGCAAATATATACAAGGTTATAATTGTGGCTTCTACCAACATGTTCCATAAAAATAAAAAAATCTCAAGTCTAAACAGCATAGAAACTACTAAGAATAAGAGCAAGATTCCCCAACATTTTATGGGTTTAACTGTCTAGAGAAGAAGAGTATGACAAACTTGTTGTCTTAAACAACATACAAGATTTCACAGAGACTGGGGCAGACATAGTCACCAGCCGTTGCATAACGAATTGTCCAATTAAAGGAAGCTGGTCATTTTAGGACGGAACAAACTGCCAAGGAACGGCTAATGATCCGCTTCTATTGAAATGGCAGCATTCAATTCTAAAGGAAAGAGCAGCTATAAAGAAAGGAGCCATCATAGCCACTAAATGTTCCCTCTTCCCTTGAGAAAGAGTCCAGTTAAAAAAAGAAGAAATCACTTTGTTAACCACATCAAGATCTTGAATGGGGAAGATGAGAGCAGTTGAAGAGCTTTCATGGGCTACTGTAACTAGTGCACAATACATGGCAAGGATGGGTGAGAGAGGATCAGAGGGATTTCACATCTCCCAAAGAAAGTTTGCTATGAAATGAAAAATCGTTCTTTTAATGAGCAGAGAAGACAAGGAGGTAAACCAAGTTGAAGTTTAAAAGGAACTAGGATGAACATGTTCAGCACACTGTGTAGAGATTAAAAGGGAGGCAACTGGAAAACATCAGCCTACTGGTGAACATAGCCATAAAAGACAGTTCAAAATTCTGTACAAGAGCATATGAATGCCATTGGTGGGGACGGTAAAGGGAAGCAGAATAGTCTTATTAAACTTCAGTGCATAGTGGTGGTGGGGGAAATGGTTACTCACCTTCTCGTAACTGTTGTTCTTCGAGATGCGTTGCTCATATCCATTCCAATTAGGTGTGTGCATGCCGCATGTACAGTCATCAGAAAGTTTTTCCCCTAGGGAAACCCCCACCTTTGGAAGATGAGGTGTATGACATCTGGCCGGATGGACCACTCATGCGTGTGGAAGGACCTGCTGAGGTGGTCTGCCAGTGCGTTCTGCACTCCTGGTAGATAGGATGCTTCCAGGTGAATGGAGTGGGCTACGCAGAACTCCCAGAGCTGTAGGGCTTCCTGACATAGGGGAGAGGACCGGGCTCCACCCTGCTTGTTGATGTAAAACATGGCAGTGGTGTTGTCCATTAGAACTGCTACACACTGACCTCGTAGTCTGGCCGGAAAGGTGTGGCATGCTAGTCGCACCGTCCTCAGCGCCTTGATATTGATATGGAGGGAGAGCTTGTCCTGCAACCAGAGGCCCTGCATTTGGAGGTCTCCGAAACACGTACCCCATCCCAAAGCTGATGCGTCTATTACCAGGAACAAGGAAGGCTGAGGGCTGTTGAAGGGGACTCCTTCGCACACTGCCCGAGGGTCAAGCACCATGACCACTGAATTCAAACTGTCACATTCCCGGCGGTAGGCCAAAGCGAGCCACACCTGTAGAGGCCTGAGCCTGTCTGGCATGCTGGGTCATGTAAGTACAGGCTGCCATGTGGCTGAGGAGACTCAGGCACCCCCTTGCTGTAGTGGTGGGGTATTGCTGGAGGCCTTGATGGCTTGGAAGCGGGGCTCTGGCAAAAGTGCTCTTGCCTGAACCGAGTCCAACACCGCCCCGATAAATTCTATTCTTTGGGTGGGTTCCAAGGTTGACTTGCTCAAGTTGAGGAGGAGACCCAGTCACTCGAATGTGGATCTGACTAATCAGATTTGAGACTCCACCTGCCCCCTGGTGCAGCCCCTGAGCAGCCAGTCGTCGAGGTAGGGGTATACCTGCACCTGCCTCCAATGGAAAAAAGCAGCCATGAGCGACATGCACTTGGTGAACACTCTGGGGGCTGTTGAGAGGCCGAATGGAAGGACTGCGAATTGATAATGCTTGTGGTCAATCACGAAGCATAGGAATCACCAGTGTGCAGGTCAAATCGCTATATGGAAGTACGTGTCTTTCATGTTGAGGGTGACGTACCAGTCTCCCGGAGCTAGGGAGGGAATAATGGTGCTCAGGGAGACCATGCGGAACTTCAACTTTACCATGAACTTGTTGAGTCCTCGCAGATCTAGAATGGGTCTGAGACCCCCTTTGGCCTTGGGGATTAGGAAGTATCAGAAGTAGAATCCCTTGCCCCTGAGGAACCTCCTCCACCGCTCCAATGGCGAGGAGCGCCTGCACCTCCTGGATGAGGAGTTGCTTGTGAGGGGGTCCCTGAAGAGGACAGGTAAGGGGGGTGGGAGGGAGGGCAGGAGGAGAACTGGAGAGAATATCCCACTTCTACCATGCGGAGGACCCAGTGGTCTGAAGTTATTTGGGACCAAGCATGGTAGAAGTGGGACAGACTATTCAAAAGAACGGGGAAGGATCCGGAAGTGAGGCTGGTGCGCTGTCCTCAGGCGCCCCTTCAAAGGCCTGCTTGGAACCCGACAATGGTTTAGTTGGGCCCTGGCCCTGCCTGGACAGGGGGTTGGAAAGCTTTCATCTGCCATTCCTATAAAAGTTCTGCCTCAGCCGAGGAGGATAGGAGTGCTGCTGCTGGTATAGGGGCTTGAAATGTTTGCATTGGGTTGCCAGGGTGTGCATATCCAAGGATTTCATTGTAGCCCTTGAGTCCTTTAGGTTATGCAGCCTAGAGTCAGTCTGCTCCGCAAACAGACCTGCCCCATCAAAAGGCAGGTCCTGCATGGTCTGTTGAACCTCGGGCGGGAGTTCCAAGGCCTGCAGCCATGAGCTACGCCTCATGGCGATACCGGAGGACAAGGTGCGCACCACCAAGTCCGCAGTGTCCAGCGAGGCCTGTAAAGAGGTCCATGCCACTGCCTTGCCCTCCTGCACTATAGCGCCAAACTCCTCCCTGGACTCAGTTGGCACCAGCTCCTTAAACTTAAGCATCGAGTTCCAGAAGTTGAAGCTGCACCTACTCAGAATTGCCTGCTGGTTGGCAATCCTGAGTTGCACTCCCCCCGAAGAGTATATTTTGTGCCCAAAAAAATCCAGGCACTTCGCATCCTTGGACTTAGACACTGGGGATTGTTGTCCCTGCCTCTCCTTCTCGTCTACTGCAGCCACCACCAATGAGCAAGGCTGCGGGTGTGTGAAGAGGTATTCCTACCCCTTAGATAGGACAAACTACTTCCTCTCCACACCCTTCGTGGTGGGAAGAATGGAGACCAGGATCTGCCAAATGGTCTTAGCATTGGGCTCTATGATCTTGATGAAGGGTAGAACCACCCTTGATGGACCTTCCGGGGCCAGGATGTCGACCATTGGGTCCTCCGACTCCACCACCTCCTCGGCCTGCAAACCCATATTTTGCGCCACCCTGAGAAGAAGGTCCTGGTGGGCATGGCTTTCTATAGGGGGTGGTCCCAAGACAGAGGTGCCTGCAACCGCCTTGTCTGGGGAGGAAGACGAGGAGGGTTAATGGGGGAACAAGGTCCTCCCGACCTTCTTGGCTTCCAGGGGTGTCCTGTCCTCCCTCACTGACTGGGCCAGCCACACCTGGATCCAGCTCAGGAACTGGGGTTGGTTCCAGGGGAAGGTGAGGAAACAGTATCTCCTCAGCACCCCTAGGGGTAGGACGACTGATGGAAGCCTCCGGCACCTGTGGTTCAGAGGTCACCGACCTGGAACCTTTAAATTGGGTGTCCTGGTGGTACGCCCATGGGGTCCAAAATGGCCACTGCGCTGGTCCCTGCTACTGCGCAAGCCATGGCCCTGCCCCCACCTCAGGCCTTCCATGGCCCGACCAGTGCCGGCCTCGCTCCGAGTATCTAGAACCTGTCTCCGAGTCCAAAGATGGGGACCAGGACCACGATGGCCAGGGCGGTGCCGAGCAGAACTAGACCGGTGAGCGGTGCAGCGAGGCTGGGGAGCGCTGCTGTGATCAGGATCCGTGTGGGGTCACAGATCGGTGCCGGGAAGACCAGTGCCGGGAGCGGGACCTGCTACGCGATAGGGATTGACGTGAGGATCGGCGTCGTGAGCAGGAGCGCTGGCATGACCTGGAGCGGTGCTGCGAGTCTGACCGGTGCCACGATTGCGAGCGGTGGTGTGATTTCTTCTGCGGTGCCAAGGGACAGAGCATCGCTTGTTTGCCCCGAGACAGTGCCACGCGTTGCGGTACCAGAGGCTTGGCGCAAAGGGTGGGGGACCTCAGCGCTGTCATGGTGATGAGGTCCCTCGTGGCCTCAAAGGTATCCGGGGTGAATGGCAATTCCACCTCCGCAATGACCTGGCCTGAGGAATCCAACGGCACCGGACTTGATGGTCTCCCTTGCGGGGCCAAAGTCGAAGGTGCCATCTCCAAAGACTTCGGCACTGGGTGCTCCTCTCTGGGATGTGCCCCATTGGCCAGCTCCAAAGGGGTGGGGCTCTGAGCTGCTTTCAACTACCTGAAAGGGGGTTCCAAAGGGGATGGATCTAGACTGTTCTCAGTGGTACCAGATGGCAGAACAAGGAGTAATGGTCTCAAATTGCAGTGGGGGAGGTTTAGGTTGGATATTAGGAAAAACTTTTGCACTAGGAGGGTGGTAAAGCACTGGAATGGGTTACCTAAGGAGGTGGTGGAATCTCCATCCCTAGAGGTTTTTAAGGCCCGGCTTGACAAAGCCCTGGCTTGGATGATTTAGTTGGGGATTGGTCCTGCTTTGAGCAGGTGGTTAGACTAGATGACCTCCTGAGGTCCCTTCCAACCCTGATATTCTATGATTTAAACGAGCGTCGTGGGGGTCCCCGTGGGCATGGGCTTGTTGCAGGACTTGCAGGGCTTGAACCCCTGGGACTTGGCATGTAAGCCCCCCAAGGACGTAGTTGGGATGGAGGGTAACCCCCCCCCCCCCCAGCCCAACAGCTAACTAACTACTAACTAATAACTAAGAGCAAAAAAGTACAAACATGCCAGGGAAACGTGGAGAGTTTGTGAAGCAAGACGCCACTTTTCCAGCGACTGTCACTGGCAGTAAGAAGGAACTGAGGCAGCGCTGGGTCGACAGGGTCATATATTGAGCGCCATGAAGGTGCCACTCCAGGGGGCTCCACTGCCGACCCGACAGGTGCTGATAGGGGAAAAAACTTTCCAACCACCATGCACACGGTGCGCGCACACCTAATTGGAATCGATATAAGCAATCACTGGAAGAAGAATTTCCATTTATATGCAGTAGCAACTTTTACTCAGAAGGATCCCAAAAGTTTATCAATCACATATAGTTCACCCACTGGTAAATTTCAGCTCCCTTGAAATAAAATGTCGCAGCTATTTAACCATGTGCAAAAGTTTAGGACAGGAAGTGAGAAATCCGAAATGAAATCCAAACCTCATCTGGCACACCGGCTGTCCAAAGCCATAATTCTGATTGGTCGTTTGACCTTCTTGGTGTCATCACTGTGCACTAAGGCTGATCAAATTATTTTTTATTAATATGCATTTTGAATTTTTCTTCCTGCCCGCTCCTATGTTAGATACTAAGATCACTAGACGCAGCCATCTTTAGCTATGGTCTGAAGTTCAAAGTTAAAATGAGCACCTACGTTCTGTCAATTAAAGCTTTTATAACTTTATAACTGGGAAAAAGCTAGGAGGGAAATTAAACTTAGTTCACTGGACTCTCCTACCTTTGAGTCCAGTAAGCTAAGTGGCATTCCTCTCTTTTTCTGATCAGAAGTAACAGAAAAAAAAATAGTTAAACCACTGTATTTAAGGTGTCATCATTTCTGTAACTCCTTGTCAAAGTCACTTCACATTTTATAGAAAAAAAACCTACATCAACTTCTGGTCTAAGCTACCAATTTTGGGGCCATTATGACTTTTGAAAGAGCAATTGAGTTTCCATAACAACTATGGATCTTCTGGTCATCACTCGAAAACATAGGTGCCAGGGAAAATCAGGATCATTCATCATGCAAATAATTTAATAATTTTCCTGAATTAAAGGAGCCTACATCCCAATTTCAAAAGGGACCCTAGGCACTTAAGACCCAAGTTCATTTGACTTTCAGTGAGAGACTCCTAACTGCCTAAATCATTTCCAAAAATAGGACATTGGCACGTGGAGAGTTTTAATCCTTAATTATATTTCAAATAGGCTTAGTTATGTCTTTGTTTCAGCCTTAAATGAGGCTTTTCTCCAATTATAAGAATTTAGGCTAGGCTTGTCTGTGTGACAGTCGTTCACTGAACAATCTCCACAGCTAAGATACCACTAGACATGGTCAATTTACACGATAAAGTTATAAAATTGTGGGGCATTTTGTTTTCAGTCTCCTCAAGGTAACAAAAAGAGAATGTGGCTGGATATTGAAAAAGGACCAGATGTTTTGTAATGACTACTACAAAGTGGTAGTTATGGGTGCTAAGATACGGGTATTCAAATCTATTACATGGCTGGTCACCACTACCTACACCATACTGCATTGCACAATTGTGTAGAGATGCCATAGGATGGCCCTGCCTAGGGCACCCTCCAGCAGCCAAGCTGCAGCATGACAGGTGCATCTGCCTCAGTTTCCCCTTTCTGCCACCCACAAAAAGAACATAGTCCCTCACTGTCCAATACAAAGCCTGCCTGGGCTTAATTTATTCATATACACCAACCAGTGCAATAATTCCCCCAAAGCCTTGAAGTAAAACCATTCTGCAATTTCCACAATGAACATAAGGATACAATGGACTTTTCCCCTTCCCCTCTTCAAGGGCATCACTTCCAGGTTACCCACCTGAGAGGCAACAGCAGCTTCTCCAGGCCTCGCTGCCGCAGGGTGACCAGTCTTCCCGCAGCCCTTCACTTAGGTCTTTGCCCTGAGGGCTCCCCTTCCTGCAGCATTCCACTTCTCCAGGCATCCCTGCCTGCCAGTCCTACTCTCAGGAGATCCACCCTATTGCAACAACCTTCTTGCTGGATCAGCCTGACCAAACTGGATCTGCCCCTTTTTCCTAAGGACCCTCCACCCCACCCCACCCATCTGCTTGTCGGAGTCCCTGGCTTTAGTCAGTTCTCACCAATGATCCTGTCAAAGCTCCCATCCAAATTCAGCAATCTCCATTGGGTTTCCTGAAGCTCTCTCCCAGGCAACTCTTACCTGCTGTTTCCTGTCTCTCTCAGCTCTCACCTGCACCTCCAGTGTGTCTAACTCCTCACAGGGTCTGACTCCAGGTCTCTGACTTTTCCTAAAGGGAAGGAGAATGGAAATGGGTGCCCTCTCAAGCCTAATTGGAGGGGTCAACTAACCAGTCACAGGAGCACTGGCCTTTTCCCTTTTAACGGACCAGCGTCATCCTATGACAACACATATATTATGGGATGTTTCTCTCTCTCTCTCTCTCTCTCTCTCTCAAATCAGGTATTAAGGCAACCTCTGAAAATAGACTTCAGACCTGATGGACCAATATTCAATCTATTATGGCAATACTACGGGGTCCCACTCAGTGGGCACTGGGGGAAATGCTCCTCAACAGTGTTTTTGAGGGAAGACTGGTACAATTTCACATCATTTTAGAGTCCAATATAATTAGCAAAGTCCTTTTTTCTCTTTGCCCCACATCGGCTTTTCATCTTACATTTCCCCACCATTCTGCACAGCAGCCCCACACTTGCCCTGTTCAACTTGACTCTTCTGTTCCTCCCTGTGCTCTAACAAGCCCTTTGTAAAGTGCATTTATGTCTGCTGCTGAGAGGAATGCTGACCTAGGGCAGTAGGAGCAAGGACAAAAGCTAATGGACAAGACTGCCACTGGTTTAGGTACTTAAAATTTCAAGAAGAGAAGCGACCAAAAAAAAAAAAAAAAAAAAAAAAAGGAGGAGGAGAAACAGCTATGGAGGAAAGGGAAGGAGAAAAATATTTGACAACCTTTTGAAGAGAGGCCATGCCCCTCAGCACAGTCAATTTGGACTGCGAGTACAATAGGGTAAGCGTCATTAGCGTCACCTATCTATTCAACACTTCACTGGTGATCATAATAGCATAATCTACAATAGTTTGACTTTCCTTTGAACTAAGTTGATCTAAAGAACTTAATTTACATTGTGTGGAGATGAGATGTTTTGCTGAAGTTAATGAGAGAATTTGGACTGAAATCAGTACGTGATATGCCAAGGTTTGGTCCATCACTTCTATGCTGCACTGTGACCAGGTGCTACAGAGCAGTGGTTTTCAACCTGTGGTCCGCAGATCCCTGGAGGGCCGCAGATTCTGTCTAAGGGGTCCATGAAAGGTTGTCGTTACCACAGAACAGTGGTTTTCAACCTGTGGTCTACGGACGCCTCGGGGGCCACAGACTATGTCTATGATTTCCAAAGGGGTCCTCACCTCCATTCAACATTTGTTAGGGGTCCACCAATGAAAAAAGTTTAAAATCACTGCTATAGAGTTTTAAATAATCTAGAATAAGGAACAAGTATTCTACAGATTTCTATAACCACCACTTTGTACAAAATATACAACCCAACCTCCAATATCAAGAGTACAAGTAAATTTTGGTTACACTTTATATTGTGTAGTTGCATTTCAATTACAGTGTAATTCAAAGATGGCTGTGCCTCCCACTAACTACCACCAATTAACATAACCAGAAGTTTAGCTACATGATTGAATTGTAGCCTATTGGATAGAGCACCAGGCAGAGACTCAGGAGATTGGAATTCCATTCCTGGCTTTGACACTGGCTTGCCAACTGACCTTGGGCAAGTCACTTCACCCCATATCTGCCTCCGTTTCCCCATATATAAAATGGGGATAACAGTACTAATATCCTTTGTGAAGCGCTTTGAGACTTATGGATGAAAATCGCTACATAAAAATTAGGTATTATCATCATCATCATCTCTATGGTGTTATTCTGAATACATACATTTTAAAAATCCAAGATTATCAAAAGTGATCTGTGATTTTGGGTGCTCTACTAGATACACCTTAAAGGAGGCTGGGTGCTCAGCAAATCAGGCCTCAGATTGAGTGTCCAAAAACGGAGGCACCCAAAATCATCAGTGTTGGCCAAAATGGATGAGCATTAGCGACATTGTATTTACACTAATTTTTCTCAGTTATGTAGTTAGCCTTCTCTAATCATGAGCTAGTGGTAATGATAGGTATCAAAAAAGCAATCCCACAGCATGAGTACAATGTTATTGCTTTGCAATTACAATCATTGCACTGAAAATGAAACCTAGATTTCTATACAGAGGGGGAAAAAATCTACCATTTGAAGTTTTGCATGGAGGAGGAGGAGGAAATGGTTAACAGTGACATACAGTACAATATATGGGATAGGCAAATCCTTGATAAATTGTGTGAGCAATGTGTCTTGATAAAGCTAAATGATGTTCCTCTGACACCTAAGATTCCAGATCCAAATACAGTGCCACCACACTAACCCATATGCTTTATAATCCTTGCAAAGATCTAAGAGCCGATGCTGTTCTGAAGTGGGGGTCTCAATGTTTAGATTTCATAGGTTCTACAAAACTACTACAGTACATTCACTATAGCGTGTTTAGGTTATAAGACAATTGACAAACTAAGGAACAAAATACATTTTGTCATGTGTTACCATGGTTTGCTTCCTTATCATTCACTCATCATTCATTTAATCATTCATTTGTGGGATTCAGTAAATTGCAGGTTTTCCAGTGATTAAGTTAAAAATATCACTACATTTTATGAATATTTCCTAATCCTAGCTAAATATTTTATCTGGAACAAATAAAAAGCTGTTGCCTTTCTGTACTGTGGCTTGGAGTTAATATGATTCAAATATCCCCTTTTAATTATGTTTTTAATTAGCTACTCATTTAATTGCTTGCATTAAAAATTATTTACATTTCCCATTTACCTCCATTGAAAAAAAAAATTCATACCGGGCTTTGTGCTACATCTTTACTATTTTTTCAGGAGGGAACATTTGCTTAATCTTTCTTCATTTTTATTCCTTTTCTCTCACTCTTTGCAGCTTCCTCTGTCTCCCCACCCCCATTTTCTTTGATTTACAGTTTTGTTTTGTTTTTTTAGGGTTTTTTCCCCCCCATCATTGGCTTACCACCCAGAGATGGATAATGTCTGGTTGAAACACTGTAATTGCTATGTCAAAAAGACAGCACTGGTAAGCTGGTATGATTTCAGTAACTGACTAGAGAGCAGAAGATTTGTCAGCTGTTGATTAATCAAGGAGGAAAAAAACAGCTGGAGAGCACTTCTCTTTCAAACCCACCCACCACCCTATTCCACACATGTATAGATAAAATCCATTTGATTTTAACAGCTTTTTTCCTTCCATTAAAAGAGTTTGAGATAGTTTCCAAAAAGTGAAAAGTGACTGATAAAGCCTTTCCAATAGAACAAGAATGGCACGCTCAAAATCAACACACTTCCAGCTCACTCTCCTTTCCCTTATAAAAAATATGTGATGAAAATCAACCATGCAGCCCCCACACCCGAAGGCAGACCTTTCAATAATCCAAATAGGGAGGAGAACCTGAAACTCCCTGTGGTCTACTGGGAACTGCGTCACTGCCATTGATTTTACATGGAAAATGCCCAGATACCACAGCGACAGGCAACAATATAAAACCCTCAGATAGACAGATTGTTTAAATATGAACTGCAACCCCACCAAAACAAGAAAAAAAATGTTTTACAGTCAGTCATTCGCCTTTCCCTGCAAATTCAATACTAATTACTAATGGGAAACTTTACATTTAGCTGTTAGTACACAGAAAAGGTGGGAGCACTGAGGGCCAGATCCCAAATGTATTTAGGTGCCTAAATAGCTTTGATGGTCTGGACCCAATTTCTTATCATTAGGGTTAGAGAGAAGTTATAAAGACCTGTGTAGGACACCCTCACTCATGCTGAGCAGTATCTTACTCCTCTAGTAATTCCATTGAAACCCATGGGACTATCAGAGGAGTATGGTATTACTCTACGTGTCCACCATGACAATTCCTGGTCCTTGGAATCCCTTATGGCTACAGCCAATAGAAGTCTAACATTTTGACACTGCTGCAAAATTAGATGCTGAACTAAGGTCAGGAACATTTTTTGATGATCTTTTCACCATTTTTTGCCCTCTCCCCAAACCAGCTGCTTACCGAATATAAACTTGTCCCATCCTCACAGTTCTGTTTATCTTCTGGAAAAAGAGGCTTCCCTTCCCCAGGAAGCCCCTTGTGTCCCAGCTGCCTGCAGTCCTCAGGCTTTATAAATCCAGCTCCTTCTGATCCCCTGGCAGCCTTGTTTTCCCTGAGCAGGGCAGTCCCCTACAGGAGCGGTTCTCTCTTTTACTCTGTTACTTACCTGATTATTTACTGCAGCTGGAGGGCCTTCCCCTCCCTGCAGGCTTGATTCTGGCAGGTGTTATGGGGGCTCGAGTGATTTAATTCCCTGTCTCCAGGGCAGAAAATTAACTCTTTCCTAATCTGGCTCAGCCTGCAGTCTGTCTACCCTATCATGGAAAACGAGTGTAGTTGCTAGAGCACAGGATACAACACGCTCAGTGTTGTCTTACTCTACTAAGCAAGGGCCCAGTGCATGTTCTGCATTACCGGAAGTGTTTGAGGGTATGGCTTCTGGAATGCTTTGTAGCCATCCAGCTTGGATCTGACAAAGACCTAGGTGAATATGGCAAGGGCCAGAAAAAGCGAGGGAAGATCACAACTGCAGATTTCAATAATAAAAGGAGTCACCTAGGACTACAAGAGTATTGCACTCTTGGGATGCTCTTTGGCAGATGCGATCCACCAACAGATAGATCAACCTCCGTTTCCTTCCCTTACCAGTTATCAGGTCCATCTTTCCCAGACTGAGCCTCAGCCAGCTCATTCAAGTCGCTGTCTCAGCTAGGTCCTGGGAAAACAAAGAACCAGCAACAGCAGATCTGGTTAAAAGCAGAGAGAACTTAAGAGTCAACTTAGAGTAAATAACTGAACCACACATAACTTGCACAACGAGGTGACCCAAGAACAAGGAGGATCATAAAGGTCTCACTACCCATTGGCAAAACAATCCAGAAGTTATACATTACCTTCTGTGACGTTGCACCCCATAATGCTTTATAGAAATATGCTTGAGTGTAAACGTGACATAACTGGAATATGTTTTATGCTAGATATGCCATGTAACATATCTTTGCAAAGGTTATGATCTACTGAATATATTCATTCTATTTGTATGCATGTATCATTTTTATATCTGAAGTTATGAGCGTTGGCTCTATGCTTGTATTTAAAGTGTTTGCTGTAGAAAGCACATAAAGCAAATTTCGTCAACATAGTGTGAAGGGGCTATTCAAGTAATTAGGAATACTTAACTAGAAATGAACGTTGGGGGATGCCAATCCACATCAGAGCTTTCTTGGGAACGTTCAAACTAACATGTAAACAATGGCATCTGCCTGCAAAAAACTGAATCATTCATAGAGATGAGACTTGCCCAGGTGGCTACAGACTCCATCTTGTTGCTGTTATTTTGCACAGGAGAACAAAGGGGTTTCTGCCCACAAGAGAAAGAATATAAAAAGCCCTGGAAACCCCTCCATTTTGTCTTCAGCTGACTCAGAAGATAGCCTCTCCACCCCAAATAGATGCCTGATTGAAACTGGAACAAAGGACAGTAACTACAGGGGTGTGAGGGATTGCTGGACCCAGACTAGGAAGGAGTCTAGTCTGTGAAAGAAGCTTATTGGAACATCTCTGAGGGTGAGATTTACCTGCATTTAGTTTTCTACTGTATTAGGCCTAGACTTGCATGTTTTTTATTTTGCTTGGTAATTTACTTTGTTCTGTCTGTTATTACTTGGAACCACTTAATCCTACTTTTTATACTTAATAAAATCACTTTTTGCTTATTAATTAACCCAGAGCAATACATACCTGGGGGAGCAAACGGCTGTGCATCTCTCTCTATCAGTGTTATAGAGGGCGAACAATTTATGAGTTTACCCTGTATAAGCTTTATACAGAGTAAAACAGATTTATTTGGCGTTTGGATCCCATTGGGAACTGGGTGTCTGGGTGCTAGAGACAGGAGCACTTCTTAAACTGTTTTCAATTAAGTCTGCAACTTGTGGGGAATGTGGTTCAGACCTGGGTCTGTGTTTGTAGCAGGCTAGCGTGTCTGGCTCAACAAGACAGGGTACTGAAGTCCCAAGTTGCCAGGGAAAACGGGCTAAGAGGTAGTCTCAGCACATCAGGTGGCAGTCCCAAAGGGGTCTCTGTGACCCAACCCATCACACCTTCCCTCTAAGAGAACTTTGAAGCCTTGTTGTATCCACCAATCCCTGACATCAGACCCCTGAAATAAAGTCTTTTGCCCTAACCAGTCAGGATAAGCACCCACCTCAGTCTAATGATTTCATTTCAAATTAATGAGGCAGCACGACCTAGTGGATAGATCACTGGACTGAAACTTGGGATCCATTCCTGGCCTGCTGGGTGACCTGGGGCAAGTCACACCACCTCTGTGCCTCAGTTTCCCCATCTGTAAAATGGGGATAATGGTACTGACCCTCCTTTGCCAAGCGCTTTGAGATGTACTGATACAAGTGCTATATGAGAGCTAGGTATTACTGTTATTAATTGATCTGCTTTACGAAATTAAGCTTTTCTTCCTCTCCTCCTCCAACACTGGAAGTAATGAGCTCCAAACAGGTCTTGAAATATAGTAAAAGGTCAGATTTACATGTGATCCCTCCACCCAACCTCCCTACGGTTCAGGAAACTATAAACCACGTTTGCAAGGCAAGCGCCATACTCTCTAATGCAGAAACTGGCCATCTCAAACAGGAGGGCTGTTATTGGGATTCTTCATTAGCTGTTTTGAGCATCCCAGAAATGTTCTAATTACCTGCCCCAAACAAGAAAAGACCCCATCCCTGCCTGGAAGAGCTTACAGCCCAAACTCAGCATGACACCACCAGAGAGTTATAAATGGGGTGGGGATGAGGGTGACAGCAATAAAATGAGGGGTTTACTCAATTAGACACATACACCTTTTGATTACTGTATTTTTTTTCTAAGCAGGAGAGATTTGAAGGAGGTGACAGAGGAGTCCTGACAAACAGTTCCAGGGGGGTATTCTAAACATAAAGGGGAGCATGAAAGGAGGCCCAGAGGTGATGAGGAGGATAGCGCGGCTGGTGTCATGGGCAGAGGGAATTGGGAGGAAAAAGGGAAAGGATCAGAAATGTGGACAGGTGTTGTGTGGTCTTGAAGACCAGCAGCGGACGTTACATATGGGGTAATAGTCAATGGAGTGTCTCAAAGGTCGTGAGAGCAAGGGGTCTTAAAAAGGGTTTTGCCAGCAACATTTTGGGTGGTCTGAAGCAGAACAAGATTGGTAGCAAAGAGACCCAAAGAGGAGGAGGCTGCAGTATTTGAGGAGAATGAATCAACAGGTGACCCCAGCCTGAACATGGGGGAAGGAGCGGGAAGTGTCAAATATAACCCCCAGCTTATGGGCCTGCGTAATAGGGAAGATTGTGGTGTTAACAGCCATAGTAAGGAATGTAGGTAGCAGAGGGAGTTGGGGGACGCTATTTTGCCCTGGTTGAGTTTGAGATGATGGTGAATGCTCTGAGAAGAAGTGTCTGAAAGGCAAAATTTATGCAAGGTTGAATTACAGGAACAGATCTAGGGAAAAGAGGTATATTTGGACACCTGATGATACAAGCGCTTCCCAATCCTGGGAGTTTGGAATATTTAACCAGCAGATGAAAAATAAGCCTTCCTTATTGCACTTTTATTGTGAGGATAAACAGTTACAGGACAATCTGAAGATGGTGAAATTATCATTTCCAGCGTCTTCCTCCCAATCATTATACAGATGGACAGAGAAGGGCAAGCATATGCATCTCCCGTAGGGTGACCAGACAGCAAGTGTGAAAAATCGGGACAGGAGGTGGGAGGTAATAGGCACCTATATAAGACAAAGCCCCAAATATCGGGACTGTCCCGGTAAAACCAGGACAGCTGATCACCCTAATCTCCCATTCTATCTGGGGAGAAAACTTGGCCCTTGGCATTGACCCGGACTACTATAGACGCTCGATTACTACGCACACTCTGTTCAGCTGTCCAGATGGAACAGATGTTTAACAAAGGGAAATACAGCAGCCTAGTTTTTTACTCCAAGTCTAATTCTTTAGCAGGCATTGGTTGATTGTCTTCCCCCCTTCCATTTCATTAGATTAACATACACACAACCTACACACAAATCAATAAACTGAGCTTTTTACCAGGAGGATTCCCTCCAATACACTATCGGCACCTGGTTATTTTGCTAGGATTTTCAGGTATTCTACCACTTAGCATTTTTGTCCTCTGACGCTTTTAATGCCATGACATTCTGTTGCACAGCAGACATCTCTTCAAAGAAGATCTCTTTGAGGGAAGATGCACTAATTCAGGATTGGAGAATTTATGCCAGATATTCTCTAAGAAGTTCCAGATACTCAGGCATTTCAAAACAGTTCATGATGAAACATTTATACTTGAAAATATGCCCATTGCAACAGCTATATTTTGTATGCATGTGAGCGAGACAGGCCTAGGGACCTTAATACAGGATTCTCCTTCTTCTGTGTGAATACCTTCTCTCCCCCAGGCTGCTAGTTACCAAAGCAGTTATCTCAAACAAAAAAGGCCGACTGATTTATCTGAAACCAATGCCAATGTAGTTACATTGGCTGGTTCCTATATGGTAGCTGTGGGAAGTTCAAAGTCTCATTTAGGGTGATTTTTTTTTTTTTTAAAGTAGGCTTAGGAAGAAACAGCCTCCTGCATACAATCTCATAGCCCTGAAATTCCTTCCGTCCTGCAGGGAGGGAGTGGGATTATTTATTAGTTTTTGAATAGGAACTCAATGAAATTCACCTTAAGGGGCAGGAAATATCCCTTAAAGGCAAGTGTAATTTTTAAAGCTCCAGGATAGCACATTTTATTTCCAAACCTAAATAATGCAGGGTTGCAGTCATTTCATCGTAGGGGAAAGTGGATCCAGTCACTTCATCCAGAATAAAGTGACTGGGTTTCCAACCTCAAAATCTCCCTAAAAGATTCCAAGTGGCCTCAATTGCTCACACTTATCAGAGGCAAAACAGAGGAAGTGACAGAAAATGAAAACATGAAAAACCACTTCACTAAAAATATAAACCAAACAGGCTAATATCTTTGATATTGTATTAATACGGCCAGTGAACTACAGCATCCTCACCTCTGAAAATGGCTGAGCACGTGCAGGTGGAACCATTGAAATCTCAGCATTCCAGACCTCAGCTTACCTGTGTAACTGGCGAAGTGGCAAATGTTGAGTTTTTAATGGAGATCATCGCATTTTCCTCTCCAGAGTGCATCTTCTCTAAACATTTTCAGAATTTGAATGCTATGTAAAGGGGAAATCCAGCTCACCTATGTGCACAGGCTACTTTTTTCAAACGGGACCTGTGTAGTAAAGCAAGCAGGATTTGATGCTAAAATTTTATTACAGCAACAATAGTGGTCTCTGGTGCACTTTTTCTCAGCAAAAATCCAGTTACCTCATTGTGATAAAATACTTTGTCTTTGGCATTATAGCTTCTTCACTTCGGAATTTCATTAGCACCTCAGCAAACAGAATAATAATAACGATGCTTAAATAAACCACTAAGTATTTATGATTCAATATCCTTCTACTGTAAAGATACGTTCATTCTGCAGTGCTTTTAAGTCGTAAAATGTCATTTTAGGTTGTGGGGTTTTTTTAGTTTTTTTTTTTTTAATTTATTAGCTGAATTTGGAAAGTGAAATAACTGGAATGTAGTTGATACACTAGCAATGGGGGTGGTTTTAAATACTTTTGATTCACCGTATTTTAATACCATTTCACTTGTCTTTCTGGCTTTAAGACAGTGCCCAACCTCTATAAAGTGTAATCTAGGATAACTATGTTCTTCTGAAGCCACAAGCAGCAATATTCAGGATCAGAGCCAAACCATTGAAAATCAAAGACCAACTTGGCATTCTGTTAACATTAATTTTATAAAATATCTTACAAGAACAGATAAAGTACTTGAGGTTACATAATAACCAGAATTGAAAAAGAATGTTGAATAAAATATAAATTAATTGAACACATCACTATGTTTATCACATGTTAGACAAGTTTATAAAAGGCATTTTCTGATAAAATAGTTATTTGGAAGAAAACCCTTCAAAATGGAAACTATTGCAGTCCTTTTCAGGAAATTATTCCTAGAAGCACTAAATTCCAGGTCAACAAGCAGTACCTGAATCTGTTTAAAATACACCATTCATCTGCTTCCAAATTTGTCCAAATTCAAATGGTTACCAGATCAGAATAATCAGTGCAAAGTAAAGCTTCAAGCTGAAATTATGAGAGGAAATGATTTGGATACAAAAATCTAAATTCACATTATGAAAAAGTCTTTGCCAGATGTGCATTTATTTCAGCGCAGTTTCAGTTTTTAACTTATCTTTGGAAAGGATCCATGCTGCTGATGTTCATTAGTATTGCTCACCTTCAGATTCAGCAAATCTGGTTAAAATGCAGCAATTTTGCATCAAGGAAATAAATGCAGATGTTGGCATGATGGTCTAATGGAGGCTATTGTAGAAAATAGATCCATAAGCCCCACTTTTACACACACACAAGCATTTGAGCAACTTCATTCATTCGAGTATACCCACTACAGTCAGTCGTGTGCTTAAAGTTACATATGTTCACAGGCATTTGCAAGATTAAACCTTTATTTTTTAAATTGTTAAAGGCATTTTAGGGAACCAAATTATTGTCAGATTTACCCCTCTCAAGCCCATTAAGTCCTGTGCAGTAAACATCAACAGTCTAGCAAGGCAATTTCACTCAATTTGGCTTTAAAGCTATTAACTGAAACAGGTCTGAGGCATCTCATGTTCCATTATGTAAGAGTGTCTGATTTGCTTTATCGTCTAAAGATCATGGAATCATACACTAAGGTCAGAAGGGACCATTATGATCATCTAGTCTGACCTCCTGCATAACACAGGCCACAGAATCTCACCCACCCACTCCTGTAACAAACCCCTGACCTATATCTGAGCCATTGAACTCCTCAAATCATGGTTTAAAGACTTCAAGGTGCAGAGAATCCTCCAGCAAGTGACCCGTGCCCCACGCTACAGAGGAAGGCAACAACAAAAAAACCCAGGGCCTCTGCCAATCTGAATGGAATTTTTAGTCTGTAAAGCCACTACCTATGCTATTACATTATAAAGGTTTTTAAACACACGTACAAAAAACAAGTCATACCAAACAAGCTGGGAATGCTATTAAAAAAACTAGAAAGAGCTTGTGTAGAAATAATTTTAAAATATTTTACATGACTGTTCGTTTTGCTTCTTAATTGAAACATGGTGGTGTCATTTATTCTAAGATCCTGAATAAAATTTAGAAAATGAGAGAATCTATGCCAGTTTTATCCAATATGATTGGAAATTCCAACACATGATCTGCAGACTGTTTGCTTCTCCGTGCAATGTATTTTTTCCATCATTGCTATTACTGGCAGTTATGTTAGAACTATAATTAAGCAATTCTAATAAAATTGCAACATTTACCTTAACAGCATGTATCATTTTGAATTAACAGTCTAGCATTTCAGCCAAATATAATCAATATGATGCAGGAAAGAAACCAATTAAAAGAGCTGAAAACAGCGTACTTTGCGACAAAAAAAAAAGGGGGGGGGAATTTACTTAAACAGAGAGCACTGAGTAAAACTTCAGCCAGAAGCTTTTATTATTCCTACCCAAAGAATGAACACTGAAAGGAAGCTGCAAATGCCCTTTTCTAGTACATGAAATCATTTGCTGAGATTGAAATAGAACAGAAACCCATCCCTGTAGCTCAAATACCTCTGATCATCTTGTTTCACTGGACCAAAACAGATTAACGATGGCCATCATGCCATGCTTTGTGATCCTGAAAAGGAATGATTTCTTAAAAAAAAAAAAAAAAAAAAAAAGAGAATAAGCTGTTAATGAAATGGAGGTCTAGATATGATAATGGTAATTTCCACTTGGTTCTCTCAGTGACTTTGAATTCCTTACTTGAGATGTTTGGTTGTCCTTAAATCTTTAAAATAAATCCATGTGGTGGGGCGGTTGCCCCACCCCCATGCGAGAGGGGGCTAGAGTAGACCAGAGCAGCTGGGCAGGCCAGCAGCCAATCAGGGCCGAGATTAGAGCCAGCCAATCAGGGCTAGGCTAGGCCCTATATAAAGGCTGCCTAGGAGAGGAGCAGGGAGTCTCTCCCAGGCCTTCAAAGGGTGAAGGTCTGTCTCCTGCGTGAGGAGACTAGCACCTGGGACAGCGCAGTGCTGGGCAGGCTCAGGGGAGCCGAAAAGAACTCCAGCCCGCTACCTGCCAAGTTGCAGGCCCTGAGGGAAGGGCCTAGCCGGTGCAAAGGGGCCGAAGGGGAAGCGCCCCAGGGAGAGAGATGCACAAGGGGAGAGGAGGAGGGCAGGAAGGCTGCTGCCAAAGGGTCCCTGGGTCGGGACCCAGTGTGGAGAGCGGGCCTGGGTGCCCCCCTTGCACGTACACCCAGCCATTGGACGTGGCAGTAGTGGACTGCACCGGACCCCTGATGCAAGGGATTAGACTTTGGGGTGTGGTTGTCCACTGTGGCTGGGGTGCAGAGAAAGACTGCTGTTAACTCTTCTCCCTCCCCCCCCCCCCCAGAAGGGGGTGAGGATGGACTAAGGGGCACTGACGGAGGGCAGTGGCCTGAAACAGACGTCGCCGAGCAGGGAGCAACGCAGGTCCAGACACCAGCAGAGAACAGACGATGGATGCAACACTACCAGCAGAGGGCGCGCCCCATGGACTGAGCTAATACCCAGAGCGACCAGCGGAAGACGCCACGGTGGTGAGTCCCAACCTCCTCACAATCCATTTGTCGCTGAGATCTGATCTAAGTGGTGTAACTTTTACAACTTGCCATGAGTAAAGGAGAAAACCGAAAGATAAAAAGGAAATAAATATATACCGCAACCTAAGTTTATCACAACTTGCAAGATCATGTACTGGCCATATTTTAAAATACTGAAACTCCTCTACCCTCCACATGGTTCATCTGTTCAACAGTAAGAGGAGGGGGGAAAAGAGTGAATTTCAGTGTTTTACATAAACAGGAAAGCAGCAATATGAGAATTACTGTGGAAGGTCTGGACTCAATTTGAGAGTCTAGCAAGAACAAAAAATAAAGGACTTGATTTGGCTTGCATCAATCTGTGCTTTAAATTAAAAAAAAAAAAAAAAAAATCAGACTAAGGTAACACTGTTCCACCCATGGCAAAAAGATTTAAGATGTTTCCATCGATGCAGGAATAGTGAATGAGTGAATTTGGGGTACGAAACATATAGTCTAATGCAATAGTGTGAACAGAGAGATTACTAAAGAGCTTTGTAAAAAGTATTCCTACAGTAGCATTAGGACTTATCAGTGCATCAAAGATTTAAAGTTCCCATGTCAATATGAACTGGTCCCTAAAGTCACGATGAACCAGAGGACAATCACTCAAACAGGAAATTAACTGTCATCCACTTTGCAGACGATAGGACTGTAATTTACCTGATCATTAATATAATTCAGCGAGATTCCCCATTATTCAGTATGCCTAAGGATACTTAAGGCGTGAACAACAGGTGCCCTTGGTATGTAACTTAAGTACAACATCAACATCTGCATTCAAATTTTTAAAAGTTGTCATATGTCATGTTCTTTAGTTTCATTACTGCATGTGTGGTTTTTTTTTTTAAACTGGAAACTACATGGATCAAGACCTTGAAGACAATAGGTCACAAAATCCATAATAAAAAGAAAAGCTGCCCAACATCACTGTTAAAATACCTTTAAAAAGGCAGTTCATAGACAAAAAAAAATGCATTATACATTCAGATTTTTTTCCTCTCTCAATAACAAAGCAATCTCAGAAGAAAACGCTCAGTAGTGAAGGCCACATACTTTTTTTTTTTTTTTGCATTTGTTTGATAAATTGAAATGCAAAAACCATTAAAGCCTCTTATAAAAGGAGAAATGGAAATACAGAGCTTCTGGAAAAAATGATTTAGTTGATGGGGCGGTCAGCATGGAAAATGTTGCAAATGCTACAGCTGAGCTGACCACCGTACAAGGGAATCTAAACAGGAACACAGTACAGATGTCCACTTGCCAACTTGTAAACAAGAAAAAAGCATTTCACAGATTCAAAGTTCAAGGGAAGTAAACTTCTTAAAATAATTTTGTCAGTTCAACCCTGATTTTAAAAGTATGGCTAGCAAAAATACAGAAGCCTCAGCCCATCTATGAGTCTTGATCAGAGCAGCCATCTTCCTCTGATAAACTACTGGAAACAGACCCTCTTCTAAGGATGACAAGAGAAGAAAACTTCTCTCTCAAATTCTCTCTCTTGCTCTCAGTTCCACACACACACATCCATGGAATTCATCTGCTGCAGGGACTTGCATGCTGCTATAGATTGAGACGTGGGGAGACTGGTGGAGGAAAGCAGGCAAATTCTCTTAAAATACTACGAGCCACATCAACATTATTCTGGGCTATTTCAAGTGCCCTCTTCACTTCTTCAAAAGAAAAGCCCTCTCCCATAAGTTTTGCAATTTTTGCATCCACATTTTCCAAGGAGGTGTCAGAGTTGTATGCTTTCCTGTGGTGGATTTCTGGTGCAGTCCTGCGAGGAAGTGGTTTAGGGGGTCTGGCTGGTGCTTGTGAACCATCTGTTTAAAAAAAACCGGAGAGACAATCACTACAAACTGGTTTAAACATGATGTAACGAGGTAGTGCTCAGTAGTTCAGGCCTCAAGTTAAGGGAGAACTCAAAACCAAGTTTTATGAAGCCTATTAAGAGGACTGTTTTAATGAATTCCTTTCTTCAGCTTTGAAATTCTGGTGGAAACTGTATTAGAACATTTGCCAGAAGTGTTCACAACCTAAACAGTGCAGCCTTGTGTTAATAATGCAGTAAGAATCTGAAAGTGGAAGTGACTAGTCTAGTGGTTCTCAAACTTTTGTACGGGTGACCCCTTTCACATAGCAAGCCTCTGAGTGCGACCCCCCCCCTAAATTAAAAATACTTTTTAATATATTTAACATCATTATAAATGCTGGAGGCAAAGCAGATTTTGGGGTGGAGGCTGACCGCTCACAACTCCCTATGTAATAACCTCGTGACCCCCTGAGGGGTCCTGACCCCCAGTTTGAGAACCCCTGGACTAGTCTATATTTGCATTGTCCAAACTAGGCAAAAAAGTATAAAAACAGCATAAGTGGTAAAAATTAAATCTGAATTTTAATTGTCATTTACTCTCAACAATGAGATTTTATTAATATCACCAAGAAGGATTTAGTCAGTTTTATTCAGGAAATTGCACAAATCAGTAAACTATGTAAAAGAAGACTCTCATCAAATAAACCTGAAGAGGAGAAACTAGCACTCATTTGTACATCATGAGAACATATTTCAGTCATTTGTAGTTTATTTCATGCATGTCAAGGGTGCTTGATACATAGGAAAAAATCATTATTTCCTCATTCTGTCCCCCCAAAAAATTAATAGTCCAATAAATTTCAGTGGTGAGAAAAAGATCCCTAATTTTTTCTCCCCAAATATCACAGTTCACACATTTCAGATGTTGGCTGGGTATGCTACAGCCTGTCTGCAGTGCTTCATAGGAATGTTAACCTTCACAGTTAACACTGCCGCTAAGAATCATGATGTGCTGATGCAAAGAGCTAATAACCACAGCTTCTAATCTTTTCAGAGTCAAGGGGTTAGGACTCAAGTAAACTTGGTACTTTGCCCAAACCCCTTTATCCTTGCTGAGGCTACACTAAGAAGCTTGAATACAAGATGGCATACAGCAAAAATGCTTTGAGTGGAACTTTTTTTTTTTTTTTTTTTTTTTTTTTTTTTTTTTTTAAGGCTTTCAATCCTTTAAGAATTCTGAAAAGTTCTACTGACAATAAATAGTGCTCCAATGATATGTAATTAGAGAAAGCTTATGGCAATAACATTTTCCAGTTTATTTATACAGGTGGCAATAGCATTTTGTTTTTTCAAATCTTCCAGATATATCTTGTAATGCAAAGGAGCATAATAATTTCATTATCAAAGTTATACCGCTATTCAATTTTATACAGGGAGAGTATCTGGATTGTAATCGCACAGAGCACGTTAAACATCTTCAATGGATCAACCTAGTCATTTATGTAGATCTTTCAAGATGCATTTCCTGACTCAGTTTTAATGCCAACAAGCTTTTCTGAACGCATCAGTATGGGAAATCTATTGTTAAGTCAGACAAGATCCAGGAAATATTTTTCTAGAAAGATGGTGGGGTTAATGTAACAAATAGATTAGAGTAATTTTATTCAGATTTCATATTAAAAGACTGGGTTTAATCTTGTGCTGGAAACATTGCTTATTTTCTACACAACATGCTGATGAGAAAAACAGCAGATAGGATTATTTTGTCTTTATAAAGGACACTGAAGATGAAAAGTGCTATATAAATGCTAATGATAAAAAGACAATACAAGGCAGGATTGAGCTTACTGGAGAAAGGGGTGTGAAATACTTGTAGGATTAGATGATTAGCAATATTTCAGGAAATTTAGTTACCAGTAAGAGAGAGGAATAAGTAAAATCAGGAATTCAGACTTATTTTACAAAACTCAATTTACAGTATTATTGAAGAATACGGTCCATAATTAAAATCAAAGTATGTACAATACTAGAAAGTTGCAAGACAAATAATGTAACATATGTAAATCTGAGGCAAAAAATATAACTATCAAAGCAATTTTAGAAAAATTATTATGGAAGAAAAGTATCTAAAGAACAAAATACAATTAAATTTGATACAGTTTTGGGGTGTGTGTGTGTGTGTGTGTGTGTGTGTGTGTGTGTGTGAGAGAGAGAGACACACACACACACAGACTAGTTCTGGCAGCTCCAATCTGAAACCCAAACCTGGAATTTTTTCTTGACTAAAAACTTCATGTTGCCTAAAACCTGCTGAAGCAATCATGTCATTTAGGCAGACCATTTTTAATTCTTTTTGAAGATTTGCAACACATACGTTTTCTTCTCACTCCACCAATGTCTCTATAGCACAGGTCCTTTTAAATCTCCAGCCCTCACTCTCTTTGTAACTCAATTCCCGTTTTTTTTTAAATGCTGACACCTCTCTCAATATCTTCACAGCCATATAAAATTTTAGCGGAATATGAGTATCCTGTTAGATTCTGAGCTTAAAAATACTAAGCTTAAACTGCACTTCCATCTGTACACAGAGAGTCAGAGGCATTTAAACAGGCCTTTCTTTCCCGCCACACACACTGATGCGTCAGTCACCTTGGATTCTTTAAAAAAAAAAAAAAAAAAAAATCTCTAGCTGAATTTTCAGTTAATTGTATATTCGTATATTTCAATTAATTGTTTCAGCCTCTGAGCAGGCAGCCTCAATCACGGACACTTCTGTTTCCATGCTGCCTTCAACCCTTAGGAAACTAGCTAACCCTAAAGCAGATAACGCCTGGGGACTGGCTAATTTAATAAACGACTGTGGTTCACTAGCAGAAGGTGAGGGGGAGAAAGAGGCCTCCTAGGCTGCTAAGAGGCAGGGATAAATCAGGACTCTTGCTGCCTGGGTAATGATGCCAAATAGCTTCATTTCCCCCTGCAGTGAGCCACCCCTTCTGTTCCCTTCCTGCTTTTTAAACATGTCCCATCAGCTGCTGCTACCAGTCTGGGAAGCAGCAGGGATAAGCGGCACCATGCGAGCACGCCTGCTGGTGGGTGAGAGTG
This sequence comes from Emys orbicularis, assembly GCF_028017835.1. Taxonomy (NCBI): domain Eukaryota; kingdom Metazoa; phylum Chordata; order Testudines; family Emydidae; genus Emys; species Emys orbicularis. The sequence continues at coordinate 170,350,091 of NC_088683.1, forward strand.
AGGAAGCAGGCTTGTCATGTGAGGATCTCTGTGGAGTGGAGGAAGGCAGACAAGTCTATTTGGGGGAGAAGAAAAAACACCTTCAAAGGGATATTAGAGAGCCAAGGGGATCTCTCATTTTGAGGAGCTCAGGGAGCCCGAGTGAAGAACTTCAGTGCCTCACTGTAGGATGCTAAGAACGTGTAAATCTTCCTCAGAGCCCTAAAGCCTGGGGCTCTACAAGGCATCACAGTGCTCATGCAGATGCTTGCAGACAAGATGAGTCTGAACTATATTTAAATAAACCTTTAAGTATGTAACAATAGCAAAAATGCACCGAGCCAGATGAATTTTTCCTTTCTCATTTATAAATAATGTAAAGAGGGCAAAGCATGATTTTACATTTATATTTATTAACGCACCCCGGAGCAATGTGGACAATGGCATAACAGTGCATTAAAAAGGCCAGATCATAGGCAGGGCTCCGAAAGGCACACAGCTTTGAACCCATTTCGCACAGAGCATATAAGTGAAATGCTAAGGAGATACAATAAATGTATACATAAGGGGCCTGATTTCCTCTACCTGGCACCTTGGGTAGTCATTTACATTTGAGCAAAGTGAGTGCAGAAGTCAGACTGCTCCATTCACTCATACCAGTTGTAGCATGTTACACCCACTTTCCACAGGTGTAACTGACTGCACAAAGGTCCAAGGCAGTGGAAATCGCAGCTGAGTAAGAGAAGAAAAGGTGATGGGTGGGTGGGTGAGTGAGAGAGAAAGAGAGTGTGTGTGTTCGTTCTAGAATTAGCGATTTCTCCCCTCATTATTTTTACCTGAACTCCCTCAGAATTTATACCATCACAATGTTTGATATATATATAAATCCTCTGGAACAATGAAAAAGTGAAAAATTGAGAGGCATTTTTGAAATTTTCAGTGCTAAATAAATTGCTGTGTTTGGTACTTAGATACCACAGTGATAGGTGTCAGAGACAAACAACATATACTATATTTCACCATATGCAACCTTTCTTGATATTAAAGAATTCTAAAGGGCTGTCATTCAAAATATACCTGATAGATACATTTTCCCTTACAAGTCAGCAATTAAGCTGAACGTTATAGTGAAGCAGGTATTATTCCCATTTTATAAATAGACAGCCTGAGGCACAGAGGGGTCAAGTGACAAGGTGTACAGTGAGTCAGTGGCAGTGCTAGGAATAGAATTTACTCTAATGAGTGGACTACATTCACTTCCTTTCTAACACAGATCCAACAGCAATCCTAAAACAGGTTTGGAATGAACAACTGCTGGCTATTAGAAATGAATGGTTAAGGAATAACTCAAACACTAAGTTATATTTTCCATACAAGGTTATCTTTTGAAAACCTGAAGTAAATTGAATCTGTTCATTCTGAAACTTATTAATTCCAAAGGATGGAATTACAACCACTACAAAGACAACTTTCCAATTATAGCATAGCATGATTTAACAAACAGTTGTCATTTAATTCAAATTAAATTGAAAACTTTTATGTACATAGCATGCTGGATTAGTATATTTATAGCAGAGGTTAAAGCATATGGATATTTTAGAAGATGGTTATGCAAAACATCTAAGTAATGAAGTATTTACTAAGCAATATCAAGAAAACTATTTGAAATCTTAAATAGCAAGCATCTTGCAGTCATTTTGCAGAATTAAAAACTTCTCTACATCAGCTTCCTTTGTGGAGGGCTTTAAAATACACCAGGTCCCATGAAAAAAAGCATATCCATTAAAAGACTATGCAGAAATGTAAATCACCGTGTGAAAAGCAAGCAAGTCCTTTTTAAGTGAGCTTTAAAGAAAAGTCTTAGAAATAATATAAAATTCACTACCTTCTATTTTGAATGGATGAAGCAACCATTGTGTTTTTATATTGGCACAGAGGGAAAATGGTGGTGTTGTAGCTGCGTCAATCCCAGGATATTAGAGAGACAAGGTGGGTGAGGTAATATCTTCTTCAGAAGAGCTCTGTGTAAGTTCAAAAGCTTGTCTCACTAACCAACAGAAGTTTGTCCAAAAAAAGGTAATACCTGACCTACCTGGTCTCTCTAATACCTTTAAGATCATCAGCTTGTTTAATATGTATATTAAAACAGCACCTAGAAGCCCTTCAGTCAGAATCAGGGTCCCATTCTGCTAGGCAGAAAGACAAGAGCCCTGTCCTGAAGATTTTATAAACACACGCGCTATAAAACCTGTTTTCAATGCTATTTAAATAGTGAGCACCAGCATTCTGTTAGGGGAATTGTAGTCTTGAAAACGCTATCATTTATTTGAGACATCAAACTGAGGTTCTAAACAGTGGTGATCATTAAAGATCCCCCTGGCACTTTTCATGCTTAATCCTGCCTGTAGTTTCAATTGGAAAGTGTTCTTCACTTCCTGATCTATATTGCAGTATACTGGTGTAACATACTGTTAAAGGAACAATGTCAACTTTACCGTTTATATTAAAAAAAAAAACAAAAGAAAAACAACACACCACACTGTGGTTGGAAAATCTATCACCTACTGTTGTTGCAAGTAACACCTACAATTACTAAAACTGACAGACAAGAGGGGAAAAAATCATGTTTTTCAATGTGTTTACTTTGTGCATTTGAGAATAGTTTACAATTTCACTGTTGCCCTGAACAGTTCATCGTGGCCCAATCCTAACAGCTACATGCACACAACTCAGTGAAACTACTCACATGATTAGCTCAGGGCCTCTGTTGGCCAGTTTCTCCTGATTGTATGGGCTTTCATGCAGCAAAAGGAGAGAAAATACATTTGTAAAGAACAGGAAAACTGACTGCAAATAGGCAAAGGACTCAGGGATTGGGGTAATAATGAAACTACTTTTACTTTATTTCTTTTTAACTGACTAGGTATATAGTTGACAGTGTCCCTTTAAATAGCTGCGGTCTTGTACTGCAAAGGCGAGTACATTCATTGGTGTATTAAGTGATTTCTACTGTACATAAAAGGATAGACTCAGGACTAGAAGGGACCTCGAGAGGTCATCTAGTCCAGTCCCCTGCACTCATGGCAGGACTATTATCTATTCTCCCTGATGGGTGATTGTCTAACCTGTTCTTAAAAATCTCTAACGATAGAGATTCCACAACCTTCCCCTACGCAATTTATTCCAGTGTTTAACCTCCCTGACAGCAAGTTTTTCCTAATGTCCAACCTAAACCTCCCTTGCTGCAATTTAAGCCCATTGCTTCTTGTCCTATCCTCAGAGGTTAACAAAAAAAATGTCACCCTCCTACTTGTAACAACCTTTTATGTACTTGAAAACTGTTATCACATTCCCTCTGTCTTTTCTTCTCCAGACTAAACAAACCCAGTTTTTTCAATCTTCCCTCTTAGGTCATGTTTTCTAGACCTTTAATCATTTTGTTGCTCTTCTCTGGACTTTCTCCAACTGTCCACATCTTTTCTGAAATGTGGCACCCAGAACTGGACACAATACTCCAGTTAAGGCCTAATTAGCGCAGAGTAGTGTCTTGCTTACAACACTCTTGCTAATACATCCCAGAATGATGTTTGCTTTTTTTGAAACAGTGTTACGCTGTTGACTCATATTTAGCTTGTGGTCCACTATGACCCCAGATCCCTTTTCGCAGTACTCCTTCCTAGGCAGTCATTTCCCATTTTGTATGTGTGCAAATGACTGTTCCTTCCTAAGTGAAGTACTTTGCATTTGACCTTATTGAATTTCATCCTATTTACTTCAGATCATTTAAGCAGTTTGTCCAGATAATTTTGAACTTCAATCCTATCCTCCAAAGCACTTGAACCGCCTCCTAGCTTGGTATCGTCCACAAACTTTTAAGTGTATTCTCTATGCCATTATCTAAATCATTGATGAAGATATTGAACAGAACCTGCGGGAACCCACTTGATATGCCCTTCCAGCTTGACTGTGAACCACTGATGATTACTCTCTGGGAACAGTTTTCCAACCAGTTATACAACCACTTTATAGTAGCTCCTTATAGACTTTCAATCTGTCATTGGATCTGTGTGGGGGCAAGGGTCCAGCCATGTGAATCCAATTGCAGGATTGGATACATTATAACTAGACTGTGAAACATTTGAGGTTCCTTCTGGATCAGAGATGTTATATATTATGGCCATCTTTTCAATTTGTTACATTATGTTGACTAGGCCGTTACAAACTGGATATGGCATTTTAGTTGCTTTTGGGTTTCCTGTGTATTTTTAAAATGTTTTACAGTGCCCAGAGCCACGGAAGTCACATTGGTACATATCTGAGAGAACAATATAGAGGTTTAAGTTATATTTTGTCCACAGAGCAATACAAGGAGAATCAAATTGGAACCAAGAGGCACAGTGGCCCCTGCATGACTTCTGACCTCTTGTGATCTCCAAAAGAACAGGGAAAATCCCTTATCTTAAAAAAAAGAGGGGAAAAAAAAAAGGGATACCAGAATTCACATAAGCATTTAATGTCTATGGCTAGGATTAAAAAGACTCACCTTTAAAAGGTGAAAGAATTTTCCTTTTAGTCTACCCAACCCTACAGATCATAGGATGGACCAGCCACGCTGGGATTTTATGTCCTTTCAGAAGATCCATCTCCATTGTTCCTCTGATGGTTACCTATCTGTTTTTTGTAGGAAGAGAATTGCCAGCCCTTGTTGTGAATGACAGCAGCCTTTCCTCACAAACAGGATAGCGATGCATGCGCACTGGCTGATGTCTGCCAGTTTGTCTGAGCTAAGATTACTTGCTTTCTTAGGCTGGTACTTTGTCTAAGCATGGTTTTTCTTCTTACCTGAGGAGGATGGAAGTGGATCGTAGTCCTGGGATGTTCTATTAGTTTTGACATTTTCCACTGTTACTCTTCGAGCAGGAGGCAAAGGAATTACACTAGTAGCCGGATCAAAAAAGAGATCTATAAAAACGAGAGGATACTTAAAGTTAAAAATGTCTGCAAGGTTCATGCACACGGGGCCAGATTAGAGCTGTATGAACAAGAAGCTTCAGAAGAGAAGGGATTGTGAATGCAAACAGGAGTGTTCCTGACACTGAGACACACACGCATTCATGCAGTGGGGATGTAACTATGCCTAGAGATAACCAGGGGAGATGGTTAACTTAATATAGTCTCCCTCCCTAACACATATTAAAGAAACTAGTGATGGGGTAAGCAAGCTTTGTGTCTGTCTTTGCCAATTACTGAAGGCAGATTAAAAAGTCAAAGCAGAAAATTAGAACAGTCTCTCTTCTCCATTTTTAGGCCCCTATTGAAGGCAGTACTTCAGCAAGTGCTTAACTTTAAGCAATGCTTAAGAGCTGTCTTGAACAGGTTGCTTTCCTCAACTGAGTCTTCAATCCATTTACCACAGTGGGTGCAGGGATATGTATGTTTTTTTGTGGTGATCAAGTCCTGGCTGTACACTCATTAGATCTGTTGCATGGCTGTGAAATCACCTGAAGGCTTGTACTGTCACCAATCATAATAAGGCTTTGGAAATCAGTGTCTAAAGAAATATTCAAAAAAAGAATGAAATATCAATCTACACAAGCATGTGTCTCCGTGTAGTCAAAGGCACTTATAAGATTAATGAACAGTGACAGTACAGATCATAGCTAATACGTACATATGGAAAATGTTAAGTGACCATAAAATGTACTTTCCAGATTTTGTGAACTTTTATAAATTATATTAAATTGTTATTTCCAAATAATTTTCCACATAACCTTGTGAATTGCAGATAACATTTGTTTATCTTCAGTACTCAATTTTAGAATAATTTCTGTCCCTGCAATTCACAAGCATGAACCTTTGATTCTTGTAACTTGCAAAGTCATCCATATGCAGTGGCTTATTTGACAAGATGGATGGTGAACTGAACTGTGTCAAGAAAAGTACAGAGTACTAGCACATTATTCAACATTCAGATCTTGACAGATAGCAGAAAACGTCAGAAAGTGTCTCTTGGGTTCATCTAATTACTCTCAGGTACTTGTACTGCAACACATTTACTTGAAGCTTTTAGTTGAGGGGTATTTTTTAAATGAGCTTGCCATTTCAGAAGAGTAGTTAAAAGACGAAAACACTTAGTATATTTTTATGTTTTGTTATTTTTTGCAATGTGTTATGGTAAATCTGCCATATTTCATTGTGATTGATAGCACTCCTTGCAATAGTGTGAAGTGAATTGAAAAATGTAAACTTGATTTCTAAATGTTTCAGATAATTTCCCCCCCCCCTTTTTTTTTTTTTGCTGAGCAAAAGGAATATAGCATTTAAACAAACAGAAAGTGCAACAAAGCATTTGTAGTATGTAGCGATGTTAGAAGTATAGAAAATACTATTTTACCTGACTGTTTGGTAGACCCTGTAAATAACTTTTTTGCTAAAGCATGTCTACACCTCTAGAGCCACGTCTCTTTCAATGTGGTATTTCATAGAGAAACATTTAAATATCCAAATACATACATGACTTTTGGGCTGACCCTTACAGTGACAGTTCATGCCCCAGACAGCTCACAGTCTATCTTTTTGTTCTGTGTTTGTACAGCACGTAGCACAACAGGGTCCTAGTCCATGCCCGGGGCCCCTAGGCACTACTGCAATACAAATAAATGACAACACAATAATCATCAATGCCAAGATTTTCAAAAATGTGTTCTCTTAGGCTCCTCATTCAATATTTAGGCACCTAAATTGACATTGGGTACAACGGGAGCTGCTCTGAGCTCAACCCTTTTGAAAAATCAGGTCAGTTTAAGTGCCTGGATTTAGAAGTCTAATTTTCTACCTATGTTTGAAAACGTTGGCTCACTAACTACTGTCCCTGGGAGACAAACAACACTACAGAAGATCATTCCAAAAACAACAAAAAGTTTCAAAACCCAGTTCAGGTTGTTAAGTGACAACGTCCTTTACATATGACAACAGTAACAAAACCTGAGCCAGAGGTTCCCCAACTCACCCGCCTTTGGAGATTTATGTCCTAGGCATGCCTCCCATTGGCACAAGGGAAGGGGAATCTGGATGGTGCCAAGTTCAAAGCCCGCAGAGGGTGGGGGTGGGGGGCACTAAATCTCCACGTGACCAGCACGTGTTGGGAGAAGGCTCATCTGCTCCACTTGTAATCCCGCTGCCAGAAGCAGCACTAGTGCATGTGTGAGGTGGCTCTGCCTTCTCCCCGTGTGCACATGCGCATGCTGGGGGCAAAGACACGCATGTGGTAGTGCTGCCACCATGCTGACTCCCAGCACAGCCAGAGGGTGGGGAGGAGAGGGTATGCGTGTGCATGTGTGAGAGAGAGACCGTGTGAGTGGAGAAAGGGCAGTGAGTTCACACAAGGATCTGCTGTTCCTGTGGGAGCTGGCCGGCATCAGGTTCTTTGGCCCTGCTGAAAACTTCAGTGCACCCCCCACAGGAGGTGCACACCCCACAGTTTGAAAACTAATGACCTAAGCACTTAAATGTAAGGAATGAATAGTTAAGGACATAATAAACCCTATACTGTCCACATAATGAATAAGTTATTGTAAAGCAATCCACATTTAACACAACACAACTACCTCAACTCTGAACCATGGATTCTTATTGTGTATTCTATTATCATCTTGATTTTGGAATTTAACTATTTTCTTTTAAGTGATGTAGTTAAGTGGGAAATATTATCCAAATTTAAGGTGTCAAATTATGGTAGAATTTTTCAGTAAAGTATTTCTATAATTGCTGTTCCTGGAGAATAATGCGTCTGTAATGTAATTTAAAAGGAAAAGTACATAAGACTGTTGATTTATGGTAAAAATTATGCACTTATATCGACTCGCAGTAGAGGCAGATCAATGTGTATTATCAATGTGGACACATAACATGTTTCTTTTTCAAACAGATTTTTCATTGCGTTTATATTTTGGGATTACCGGTAAAAGAACAGTATTCTGAATCAGAGCTAAGGGTGTGGGGTTGTGTTAAAAATAAAATAAAGTTTAACTAATTATCTATCTTGGCAGGATGGCGGAGATGGGGTCCAAGAGTACCTCTTAATTTGTGAGCCTATTAGACAAGAGAGGGACAACCAAAAACCTCTGACAGGAAAGCAAACCATCTTTTGGGATCATTTCTGCCACCCACTAGCATCACTGCTAATTTGTCTGGAGCCTCAGCCAGCTTGCTCTCAATCTAACCACCAATGCCATCCACGCGCTGGGAAAGCAAAGACTACACACCAGCAGGGTGTGATGAAAACAAGACGGAACTGCCTGTCAACTGCATACTGCTGACACCACTGCCCAAAATGCCTTACTGTATCCCTCAGGAGCTGCTGAAAGAAGAGACGTGACAATACAGAGCCTTGCAGATCACCACAAAACAGAATCCTTAGGGTAGGTAGATAATTGGCCAAAAACATCCTCTGAAACCTCCCAAAGAAGAAAGAAGGGAACCCCTCAACAGCTATAGTATGTACCCCAGCCCACAAGTAAGTCCACAATCATTTTGGGAGCAATCTATATCAGAGGCAGCAAACAGAACCAACTTAATCAGCATGGAGCCCCAACCACTGTACATTAACAGGAGGAAACCAATCAAGACAGTAGCACAGTTTCTGTGCCATATGAAAACTGGACTGAAAGACAGACAATGATTTGGGGATATGAATCCCATGAACAAAAATGGAATGAACTGCAGTTCCTTGCAATCAGGGGGGGTTTACAATTCATATAGTTTAGAAGAAAGATTTGACAGTGATAGTTCTATCAAATATAAGTTGTTGTTCTTTGCCCTTCTTTTCTGGTGTTGTCCCCAGTCAAAAAGAAGACTAAATTGTATATTATATAGTCCTATAGAAACTAATACTCGGTGGTGATATGACAAATGATGCACACTGGCAACAGAGAACTCAATGAAAAACTTGGCACTTCAAAATAACTATTCCTATTAGAAAAATGTTATTTACCAAAATGTCATGTCTAGTATGAAAATATTGATTTTATCTATTACATGGGGAAAAGAAAAGTAGAGACTATTTTATATTCTCTGAGATGTTTCATCTCTATAGTTTTAAAAACTAACCTCTCCAGTTTTTAGACAGTTAGCTATGGGCAAAGGTATTTCGAACAGGCAATGACAACTTTATCAGCTCATATAAGCTTCTGCTGTAAATGAAAATACATTAAAAACTTGGTTTGCTTGGCGACTCTTACCCGAAGGCGGAAGGAACAGTTCATGTCCTGAAGAGGGTCTGCTTCCTGAGCCCAGAGGTTTGGAATGCTCAGTGAGGCTGTGCCGAGCGGGAGGTGGAGGTGGAGGAAGTGACGGTGGGGAGTTGTCAAATGCATCTTCACCTGCATTTAAAGAGCAAAACTTCATTAAGAATAGTACAAAAAAGAGTGAAGCTTAAAATTGATTTTCCATGGCTGCTAACAGAGGCTCTCACTCCTAGGGTTTTCCAGAAGTTCAGTGACTCCAATAATGAAGTTGTAAGACTGGCTCTTATTATGCACAACTGAATGCTTTAAAACATGCTGTGAATGACCTTTTAGTGTACTCAGTTTGGGATTTTTTTTTTTTTAAAAGGTTATAAAATAATCAGCGTGTTGGTGGCCAGTCTGTAGACGTTGCACCTGAGTGAAATAAAAGAGCACACTGAAAATTACTGTAGGATGATCGCTATGTACCAGTAGCTCAGTGAAATAAAATTAAAAAAAAAATGTGCTGACCATGCTGGATTTGATGTATACTGTGTGTCACCTTACACAGGGGTAAGCAGATCTGGCCTAAGAGGCCAAAAAGTGCAGTCCTGGGGATTCATGGGAGACCTCACCCTCTACATTATGAGAGAGGAGCAGGCAGGTGTAAATTCAAGGCTGTCAAGGGGTGCAATTCCCACCCCTCCCCCTTGTGCTGCTCTCTGCACTCTCTGTTACTGCACTATGAAATTGGAGTGTGAGCTAAGGCACCTTATAATGCATAGTGGGTTAGCATACTGAAATCAAAGAGTGAAAGCAATCAGAAAAAAAAATGGGTGGCATGCATAGTGGAGCCAACACTTCACATCTGAGCTCTGGGTAGGCTATATAACAGAGGTGGGCAAACTACGGCCCACGGGCCACATCCGGCCTATGGGACCATTCTGCCAGACCCCTGAGCTCCTGGCGCAGAAGGCTCGCCCCCGGCCCCTCCCCCGCTGTCCTCCCTCCCCCGCAGCCTCAGCTCACTGCGCCACAGGCTGCAAGGGCTGCGAGCTCCTGGGGTAATGCAGCTGCAGAGCCCGGCCTGACCCAGTGCTCTGTGCTGCGCGGTGCATGGCTGGCTCCAGCCGGGCGGCACGGCTGCCTGTCCTGGTGCAGCCGCGCCGCCAGCCACTGGTGCTCCAGGCAGCGCAGTAAGGGGGTGGGGGTTGGATAGAGGGCAGGGGAGTTCGGGGGGTGGTCAGGGTCCAGGGGTATGGATAGGGGTGGGGTCAGTCAGAGGGTGGGCAACAGGGAGGTTAAATGGGGGTGGCGGGGGCGGTCAGGGAGAAGGGGTGGTTGGATGGTGCAGGGGTCCAGGGGGGCAGTCAGGAAGGAGAAGGGGGGTTGGATGGGGTGGTGGGGGGCAGTCAGGGGTGGGGGTTCTGGGGGCGGTCAGGGGACAGACAGCGAGGGGGGCAGGAGTCCCGGGGGAGGGCGTCAGGGGGCGAGAAGCGGGGGGGGGTCCCCTAACCAGCCCTCCATACAATTTCTGAAACCCGATGCGGCCCTCAAACCAAAACGTTTGACTGCCCCTGCTATAGAAGGTGGCAGAGGGCAAGCATAAGACTCCCAGCATGGCTGAGAGGGTGGCTTGGTTAGTGTCTGCTGAACTGGAGAAGTTGAGGGGCTCTAGGAGAGGGAACTGGGGACTAGGATTGGGAATGGCAACGTTTGATGATTCTGGGCACTGATCGTACTCTGCCTTAGACCTTAATCTCTTGATGTAAAGGAAACAAACTCCAGATTTATTATCTCCAATGGTGCTATTAGTCACTCCCTTTTATATGATAAAATGAAAACTCAAATTGGCACATAAAAAATCAGCCCCTTCCCCAAATTTAGAGAACTTGAAATTTGACTAATTCCAATATTAAGTGACTAAAATCTGATTTTTAGAGTAAAAGGTTTCTCTACTGTTTACCATCAGAAGACGAATGTAAACTGCCATTGCATCTGTTTCTGGCATGACACTAAATCCTGACCCAACCATGGTAAACTTTCCCATTTTGCAGGGAACGGGTGTAGCACCTTCTATTATGGGATCAGTCTTCACCAACTGACCAATGTTGGGATTTGGATGTTAATGGGTAAAGGTGAAAGAGCTCAGTGCCTGGACTGAGACAGGCACTGACTGCAGATCACTGCATAATTACACTCACTTGTTTTCTTCAAATAATCTAGCCCACATCATTTGAATCTCTTAATAAACCTATGAATTTATTTATTTTGTTTTGCAATAAGCTTGGTATTTGGTTGATTTTAACTATGTTAACGGTTAAAGATTTAACAGCGAAAGGTCTGCTACCTAAAGGGGGCACCAGAAGATCATAATCGGAGGGCGTCCTGTTGAGCAAAGAGCTGTGTTTTGGGTTGTCTCTGGAAGGAGGCCGTGCAGGCGGTAAAGATACTGGAGCAGTGGATGCATCAAAGGCGTCTCCTGAATAACAAAGCAACAACAAGAAGTTAATGCTTTCTTATGGCACCTCTAATTGTGTCAGACTGGTTGTCTTCTTCTAGAGTTAAAAACAACTAAATAAAAACATACCTAACTCCGGGGTTTTGGATTTCTTCATCTCTGAAGCAGCATTGTGTGTTCCATTCATTATACCAGCACACTGACCATTCTCACACACCCTTAAAGCAGAGATCAAAGGAAGAAATCAACCAACCACCCAAGTTTTCATCCCCCAAATCACAAAATGAATGCTATAGCACTACATAGATGGCATTCCTCCATTTGTTTTGATGTAAGTTGTAACAACTCTTTAAGCACTCATATAGTGTTTTTCACTTTTAAAGCATATTAAACACAGTAACAGATTAATCCTTACAACAGCCTTCTGAGAAATTACACTATTCTGCTAATGGCGAAACTGAGGCACAGAAATTAAGTAATTTACGCACGTCTCCATTGCAAAAGAGTGGAAGAGCTGGGATTAGACTTTAGGAATTCCTGGCTCTCAACCCAAAGCTCAGTCTACTAGAATATGCTACTTCTCCATATTGTAAAGTTATATATGTAAATTCATCCTTATTTTATTATTGAAATCAAACAGTAAATATACTGGAAATAAAACCCATTAAACAAGAACAAACCCATGGAAATAGTGCATGTCTGTAATATTCCTAGTCAAACTCTTAAAATAAAAGAATTAACTCTGCCCAAAACAATTTAGTGGGTCTCCATTAGATCCTCTGTTGTCAAAAAAGTGGTGTATTGCTTTGTCTTTTATATTCAATTTTATCCTTTCCTCCAAAGGGAAACAAATTGTTCTGTAGAGAGAAGCCTAAGTGTCAAATTGGTTGCTAAAACTTCCCAGAACTAGCAATCCTGGTGATTCAGGCAGTAAAGTAGAAAGCTACGGAAAATCCTGGCATAAAAATACAAATTATCCTTAGTGGATAATATATGATAACTCTGCTAAAAGGCTCAGGATACTAACAGGAAACTAAAATCACCCAATAGTGAATGATGTGCTATTTGAACAAGTGTTAAAAACCAACTGGGGAATGGAGGCACCTCAACTCTGTGACAAGAACTGCGAAGTTTGTATAGGTAGGAATGATCAAAATAAGCTTCTTCAGTTAGGGGAAGGCTATAGGTCACATTACATACACCATTCTCACAAATCATTGACCCTTTCAAGCTAGAGAGATCTAGAGTTTCACCATTAACAGGAATGTAAATAAATCTATACATGCTGGCCATATGGAAGGGATGGATGAATAAAGCATGTGCAATTATTTAAAGCATATAAACAGGAAATGGAATTGTGTGTGGTCCCAGGAGCTATAAATAGGAATAATGAAATGAAAATAAAGAATAATTATTTTCCTGACTATCTGAAGAAAAACCTTCCTATTGGTGAGACCTATTATATTGTGGAACAGTCTTCCAATGGAAGTGGAGAACGAAACATTGCTTGAGTCCCTTGAAGCTAGACTGATTAAGTCACTTGAAAATAGACTGTACGGAATAATCCACCCTTGACTCCTTATCAAGGAGGAAAGACGACTTGCCACAGACAACAAAGTGTCCTAACACAACTCCCTGCCAACGAGGAAGTCTTCAGTGTGACCAGGCCATAACAGCATATCCTTTGCACTAGAAATACAAGGTAAGCAATTATTAAACACCCCACATCCTATATCCCAGCTACTTTTTTTTCCTCTTTAAGGAAATACTTTTTGGAGAAACATTATAAGCAGAATGATACAATTGTGTTATATTAGTAGGGGCCTAATTAGACTGTTATACTGAGACACTCGTCTTTTCTCTCCTTTCCTTTCCACAACACACACAAATCTGGCAGTAAGATAAAGTCAGCTACAAAACAAATCAATTGATTAACTACAATGCAATCCATTTGGTATATTATAATATGACTTTTGGAAATGTACTATAATACTAGTACAGTGGCACAAAGTCTTAAATTAAACATGTATTCAAAAAGCACAGAATGGGATGCTTGAATTCAATAGCCACAGAACTACATGACATCCACAATAACAACTGCAGTCTCTTTATCTCCTTTAAAGTATCTGGGCTCAATCCAGAATTTTAATGAAGTCACCCCAAGATTATTTTGGCCCCTTATGAAGTCCTTGTCACAGCCAGAAAACTACGCACTCTCATGAGGCAGCCAGCCAGAGTGTAAAATCTCCAATTTAACTTCAAAATGGAGAGGCCAATAGGCATACCCATGCTTACCAAACATTTGTGACGCGTTTTGAAGGTGAAAACGGGAATTTGATACGACTCCACAAAACGTTACAAACTCTTTCAGCAAGTAAAATGTATACTAGTTACACAGCTGAATAAATTCACTTATTTATGAAAAACACATTGAAAAAGCTCCTAATAGAGCTTGCTGAAAAACAAGAGGTGAGAAGGGGTGCCAAAAATTTTTTTATGAAAACAAAAAACAATCATTTTTAATTTTTTTTCTAATTTTTGTGAAAAAACTGAAATTTTCAGACACTGAAAAACAAAGATTTCAGTTTTTGTATTTTCAACAGCAATAGCGATTTTCCACAAAAATTGTCATTTCTACAAAATAAGTCCTTTTTTGTCAAAAAACCTTTTTTAAATGAAAAATATTGCCTAGCTCCAGTTCCTAAGTATATGCTGTTGGTCGGAATCAAGGTTGTTTGTGAAACGTATAATTTTGAATGTTTACACTTCAGCACTGACATTAGCTAACAGCAGAAAGTTAATGTAACATTTGGAATATTTATATAAATTCATTCAACAGGTCGTTTCTGTACTTTCTTAAGTGTCACAGGTTTTTATTTTAGGCCTCACTTTCTTGTTATGTATGTAATTTGTACAAGGGTTATTACATGAAATCACTGCAGCAACTTTAACTATCAATTAAGGACATTTTCTGTGTTGGATGTCCTGGATTAGCGCTAGCCTAGCACTGTTGGTCCAAAGGACCCATGACCTGCTGAAGGTAATCTCTCTTATGGATCAACAAGGCTAAAAACAAATGGCCAGATGGAATGGTGGGAAAGTCAGCTTTGAAATGTATAACTGTGATGGTTGCGAAATACTGAACAAGATTCTCAGCCCCACTCCACTAGTGCCACACAGGAGGTACCAAGGGAGTGGAAACTTCCTATAATTCTCTATCTGGGGACTTCCCCTAGTGTAGGAGTCCTAAGCAGCTGTAGAGCCAATGGAGTTTATTCCTATGCAGCACTCTCCTTCTTTCCTGCATGTTCATCTTTCATCCATTCTTCCTCCATTCATATAGGCAACTCATCTCTCTACTACATGGCTGACTTGGTGGAGAGGTTCCCAAGTGGGACAAACCAAACCAAACCCCTGATAAATAGGCCCATACATGTAAAGTCTTAAAATCCTGTCTGTCCCATAAAGTCAATTCTATGCAGTAACATTGAATGTCTATTAAAAAAATCAAAACATCTTTCCCCAGAAGAATAGGTGGGAGTTTAAGGGTACATGACTAGAAAACACTCAAAGACCAGTGGAACATTCACATCTATGCACAGAAGGTCGTGTCTGCATTTCTGTTAATAACAATAGACTATATTTCCAGGAATTTATAACTTCGTCAGATGAAGTAGTCAGAACGTGACCTTTTCACCACACTGGGCTAAATCTCTTTTATTAAACGTGTAAAATCAGACCTTAATTGGTTAAGTCTGGAATGAAGAGGAAGTTGAGTTTTATTGCATTGACATCACATTATGAAAGGAAAAAAAGTCCTAATGTATCAATGAATTTTAGGCTGCAGAAGAGTCAGAACTTAGTAGATCAATAATTGATTTGAAGATCGTACTTTTGACCTATAAGACTACTAGTAATTGGTCCCTTCTGATATTTCAGCCTCTCTCCTGATTATTATCTTCATTCCGCACACTCAGATTAGCTTTATGAGTCAGGGACCAAGAGGTTCACCATGAGCCACACAGCCTTCATCTGCAATTTCTCTTGACTTCAAATCTACTTGCCACAACCCATTA
Organism: Emys orbicularis; assembly: GCF_028017835.1. NCBI lineage: Eukaryota > Metazoa > Chordata > Testudines > Emydidae > Emys > Emys orbicularis. Next base: position 170,365,831 of record NC_088683.1, read on the forward strand.
ATGATTCAGAGACTGTGACAGTTCGGGGATATTATTTTAAGATCTATTTGAAGTGCAAGAGAGATATTAAGTCTGAATGAAAAATGTTTTCTCCCTGTGAAACACAAAGGAAGGTCTTCTGTGAAATGGGCTCTAAAAGTTTAAAGACGTTGCTATAACTCTGGTACACAGGAGACAAGGAGAGAGTGAAACCATGGGAAGTACTGCTGTATTTTGATAGGCACAGTGTATTGATTCAACTGTGTTCTGCATTTTGTTACTTAAATTCTGAACCACAGATACACAAATATGCTGAACCACAGAGTTTTATGGCTTCTATTCTCCTTCAACTCCACCAGGGGAATAAAAGGGCATGAATAACCCAAGCATGAAAAGATTAGACATTCAGAAGGCAGGCAGCTTCACCATGATTATAACCAATTAGATTTTAGAAAACCTGTCAAAAGTTCATTCTAAAATGATTTTATTCTCCTCTCCAAAGCAGTGCAATGCTGCAAACAACCTTACCTAATATGAGGTTTTATATTATGACAGTGAGGTGGTTGGGAGCTCAGGGATACAGGATGGGATGAAGGAATCTTGTACTCATCTTCTTCTTCTACATGTTCCCTCGATTTCTCAGCAAGGGAATTTGTTACAGGAATGACACACCTAAGAGAGGGTAAAAGAAACCCATGCCCAGCATCAGTTTATCTGTTGAAGAACCACGCTTGATCCAACACTAAAGAAAACAATTTTTCGTAAATGTCACCAGTTTATAATAACTGTAACACAGAGAGATATCCTGTCAGACTAAACAAAATTATGAGATTGTTTTTCCCTTCTCATATCACCCATTCTTAAAACTGTACAGCGGAGCAGGCGGTAAGCCTTGGACAGCCAGAGAGCTACTTTGTCATCAAATGGAGTAGCAGAGAGCCATGCAGAATTAAATAGATTTAGAATACAAAACATCCACGTAAGAAGCTTAACCTGATTATATTTATCAAAGGAGCCAAATGAAGGTTACAGTAAGGCAACAGTATTTTGAAGGGCTCAACGAGAGAGCTGACATTCACAGTATGCCGCCAGTTTTGTGAAGTCTGATTCTAGCAACGTCACTGCCCCCGTCACGTTTGTCTGCGTTTTTCAGATTTAGTTTTTGAATGGTCATTTTATCTTCCCAGACAACTGCCCCCATTGTTACTAGGATGTGGTGCATTCTAGTATGTCTATGAAGATGTCATTTGTAGTTGAGGAGCTACAGGTTGGAAATCAGTGCTGGTGTGTGGCCTGACTTACAAGATTTGGCTGCAGATCCAAACTTTCCCAGAATTCAGGTTTTGATTCAGGCCTCGCTCGCTATTGAAGCAATAAAGAGACCTGCTTTTTCTGATCAGACTGAACATGTGCTACACTGGAGTTAATAAAAATACAGGCACTTCTAGGACCCCGTCCCTTTCATCTGTCACCCCCCTATTCTGATGCAGAGGGCCCCGACCCCAGCAAACCCAATTTAGTCATAATGAATTGTGGAGGAGAAGCACAGAAGTACTTTCAGGGGAGTGCACACTGCTTGTACTCGGCAAAGCTCAGCTCAATGGAATCTCCTTTTACACTCGTGTGGATGGGATTGGATCGGGCAGGAATAAGCTGGAACACTGGCAGTGGGTCAGTAGCCACGCAAATCCAACAAGCCCCCTGCTAAAGGAAGAGGGATAAACACAAACAAAGCAATCACTATTGCAGTGCTGGAGGTTGCAAGAGCAGTCAAATATTACCACTGCACAGCTTGGGAAAGAGGTTTCCGCCCATACAGTCAGTCCCATGTCCTTCTACCTGGCCTTGGTAACAAGTATGCAATTGGTTTTAAAAATACAAAAACAGAAAAAAGTACTCTACTCAAACTGAGTATAAACAAAATTATACACAAAATGTAATTCCCTCAGCTAGCAGTAACACATGGAAAGTGCCACTATGAAAAGATAAAATCTTTACAAATAAGGCTCATATTCTGTCCTTTGTTCTTGGTAAGCGATGACTAGACACGTTCCATCTCTAGCGAACAACAATTTTTTTTTGGTCTCCACTCCTTACTGTAAACCTATGTTTATAATGATTACATTACAAATCTAATAAAAGAAATTCACAAAACACCCTGAGTAGGAAATGGTAAAGCTTTATTACGGTTGTCATTTACTTCCAACATTAAATGAAATTGTCATGGACAATGCTTGAGTCTTAAACTAATTGAATAATAATGGTAAGGAGTGAACTGCCCTAAAATAATCTGGATATCAGGTTATGAAATATCATGCAGTCAATAATGGGTGTACCGCTCATTCTGAAAAAGTGCACAATTAATTTAAGAGACCTAGAACAAATGCACATATGTTCCTGACCGTTTTTATGCATTGTATCACTACATGGTCTACAAAATCTCAAATCTATTGACCTTAAAGCCACACTACAAGGCACATCTGTTTAATGGGGTACTGCGGGAGGGCTGAGAGTCAGAGAGAGTCTTAAGTTTGAAAGGGGAGTGGGCTTCTGGTCCAGCTGAGTTTGTTATGGGAACAGAGCTGAACTGTACTCCCTATCAAGCCATGCCTGTCTTCCCATTTTCACCAACACAACACAACACAAACAGTATTGAAGCATCTGGCACATAGTGCACTTCTACTTGATGGAAACTGGTGTTTTTCGTCGGTTATACTAAATAGGGCCACATGACTACCAAACTCCAGATGCTACTTTAAAAGGGTAAGTGTGGCCACTATAGATCTAGCAGGTCATGAGCCTGCAAAGGCAGAGAGAAAGCAAAAGGATTGCTGCACTAGAGTGATGGATGTGCTGCATTTGCTAAATATATTCAAAGTCTGGAGCTTCTTAGTGCTCAGCTATTCTTTCCTGCAATCATTAATATACTTTTGACTTTAAAAAACAAATCTGTGAATGGCAGGAATCCAATTTATTTTGTGAACACAGTAACCGAGGGCAGATCTCTACTGAAAAACAGAAGAAGATTTATGGAACTAAGCTCTATAGGTGTCTGTACTGTAGTTTTCAACCACCTTCTGTAGAGGGAGCAAAAGGCCTTTTGTAAATAAAGCAGTGCAGGCTAAAATGACTTTTTCCGATCTTTGATTTCATATTCCTAGTTAAAATTGACAAGATGTTTGTGTCACTGCCCTGTGCCCACCACATAAGGGATGGAAAAATGTAACAGAAGGATGAGGAAAGGTCAGAATCCATAGAGAGGAAGTTCAAAGACCTGCACAAGAGGACTTCTCTCAGATTTGTGGATCAGTAGGTACTGCTACCTTGAAGCCCAAGTTCCTCTGAAGACTATTTTATATTTTTTAACCTTTAAAACCACTCTAAGTTAAACTCTTGCAACACCATGGTTTGAAAAAAAGATGTAATAGTTTGCTATTCTTTGTTTTATGAAATCATATTCGACTTCTGGTTTATACTCCACGTACTATAAATTAACCGAGAATACTATAGAAAGAACAGAAGGCTATTCTTGAGTAAAAAAAACTGCCTGTTACTAAGTCTTCATTATTCTACTATTAGCATAATGCTATTCTAATAAGATAGGTATACAGAACCAAAGCAGGCAGATATTTCTATGGAATTTGTAATTGTTAGATAAAAATTATCTTGTGTTTCACAGACAGACTCTTATGCTCAGAGCTGGATTTTATAATATGGATATCTACTAACAACTTATTTGAAGTTATCCAAGATTTATTTATTTGACACTTTAAGAGAGGGCTTTGATTGCTTCCTTCAGGTATAGTTCTAGACATTGTTCAGAGATTTAATTACAAAACTGCTTAAATCAGATGTACACTCCATTATAACCTGTGAAATGAAGTACGTAGAGTGCCTATATTTGGAAAGGTTATTTCTAAAATTTATTTTTGATATTTACATTTTGTTAAGATTACTACTACTATGAAAGTTCTGGAAAGATTTGTGTACAGGTAAAGAGAAGCAAAGGAATCAAACAACAAAACCCACTGAAGTAATCTTTAGTCCCATCCTGCCTCCCCCGCATTTGGCAATGTTTGTCATTTGAAAGGCTGAGTCAAATCCTTATCAGTGGTGTCTCAATATTTTCTGGTTGTTTGAAAAGAAGCCAGCTGTCACTCTCTCTTTCATGAAGAGTATTGATGGCCAAAGGCAAATAAGGGAAAGCTATTAAATCAAAATAGGTTTTTGTCACTAGTTGTCAAGTCATTCTGAGGCTGTCTCAGTTTTACGGGAGGAACTCTGAGCACACTGACAGTTCACAATTATTTACATTGCAAGCCTTTTCTCACAGAGAAAAGCCTGCTGTGATATACCACATATTACTAGCAAAAAGGCAAAAATGACTTAACTCACATAAGTAAGGCAAGCATGATTTTGCTAGAAATAGGACAGCTTTTTGAGCAAAGATGTCTTATTGTATGCATGATTTGAAAAATTACTTTCATAACTTTCTTCAATGCAAACTAGCCCATTAATCGAAATAGCTAAAAAAGAAAAAGCAGATTTTGAGGGTCTGCAAGTCATAGGAAAGGGTAAAAAAAGTTCACACTAAATTCCACTTAACAAGGAACACTGAGACATAAAAATGATGCAGTTCATTAGTGATCCATACAATAATATGGATTTTGAACAGTCCAGTACCAACATAATTATTTTTGCACTTTGGGTCAGAATTCAGTCGCAGATTGGAAAATACAAATTAATGCAAGCCATGTGCTTCATGAAGGTGCTACCAGTGGGGTATGCATTTTACTTAATTATGAGGGGAATGTTCTTTTGCAATATAAAGTCAACTCAACATGTTCAAAGGGCATTAGACAAAACTTGCGATTCTGCAGGAAGATCAAGGACCTAAGATGAAGATGAATTAGCAGGACACGTAGAAATCATAAAGTTAACAGCAACCCAAATGATATGGCAGCATATCTAGTAAAAAAAAAAAATCACAGACAAGGGAAAATATAAACCCTTCCGCAACTATTGACAATTGTTTGCAACTGCAAAACATTGTTGTCGAGGTTCTTTCAAAAGTTTTTCTGTACTTTTTTTAGAATACTTAAGACTACTGTATTCAAATATGGCAGAGTCAGGGAAAGTGAGACATATGGGAATATCTTCCCAAAGATGTAGGAAAGGTACAAATGGATGAGGGATATACAAAATATATGAAATTTCAGAAGGGAGATAGTGCGACCTACTGGATGAAGCACTGAATTGGATCTAAGGAGGCCTGGCTCCTATTCCTGGCTCTGCCACAGGTCTGCTGGATGACCATGGGCAATACATGTCGCTCCTCTGTGACTTTGTTTCCCCATCTATAAAATGGGGATAGTGATACTGACCTCCTTTGTGAAGCACTATGAGATCTACCAATTAAAATGCTACATATGACAGCTATTATTATTGAGCAGCTTATTTTAATCACCTTTTTCTTTTAATGAATTAATCATGGCATTTTGGTCTCAACAAGTGTTTATTTTAATCTGTTTCTAAGACAATTATCCACAAGTTTTTCAAAGAGCCTTAATTTGTTCATTTTGTGCCCCCCAATATTTTTCATTACTACTAGACAGTTTAAAAATTCAATCGATTTGTTTTTAAAAAGGCTCCATCTCGCAACAAATAGCAGTGGTGATTTTTATCTTAATGATATTTAATACTTGGTAAAAATATTTTCAAAATATTTCCTGAATTTCTATGTAAATTTACTTGGATGTCTGATATTTCAGGGGCACACATTGAGCCTGATTTCTCCTTTACATTTGGCAGTGGAAAGGGGTCTCAGTGTAAATGAGATCAGGCTTCAAGTGAATTAGAATACCTAGTCCATGACTTTGCAAGATCTGGTTTCTAACTGGGAACAGAAAATAATAAAAGGAAAGGATCTTAGTGTCTGCAGTCCTGACGCTGGAATTACTTTTGTGAAAATAATAGAAAAAACCCGCTGTTCTGTATAATGTGATCTCGCTGCCAGCCATGGCTAAACAGAGGCCTGAGAATAGGAAAGATGGGGGATTTAAGTCGGACTGCAGCAGAACAGCTATGGGATGACAGAATATCTTTGACCAAACAGAAACAGTCTGACATATTTATGGGGGCTAACGGCTCTCAAATTTTAGAGAGGAAAAAAAAATCTGTAAAAATATTCTCTCAACCATTTCAAGTTACATCAGGCTCAACATTATCCATGTTATATGCTCGAAAGCAATTTTTGTTGTTGCAAATATGGTCTGCGTTTATTAAGCTGATTAGTTTTAAAAAGTGCAACACCAATGTTAACCTGGTTTCACATAATAATCTAGACCCAAGCTTGACAAAGTAAGATCTTTGATTGGGTCAATTTAAAATGGGACATATGTAGTTTTTGCTATTATGCACAGTGATAATTTTTCTGCCTTAACACCCATACCATGCGGCACAATTATAGTTGTTGTATGGATATCCAAAATTTTCTTAACATAAAACCTTCTACACACCAAGGTAACGTTTTTAATTTAAAATGTGTTTGGTTTTTAAAATAAACAAAAAACAAAGTGAGTCATCATGAAATAAACTAGAGCTGGGTGTGTATTTTCCATCAATTTTTTTTGGTGGAAAATATTTCTGCAAAAGGGAAATTATCTATGGTAATATTTCTATTTTCTATCAGTAGAACTGAAACAATATAGTTTCTGGTCAGATTAACCTAAACTGAAATGTTTCTGTTTGTCAAACCAAATTGACACATTTCATTTTGCATCAATTCAACATTAATTTTTGTCTGCCTGAGCTGCTGCAGTGCCTCCGGGAAGCTGTAGTCTGGACGTACATGCGCCCATTCGCCTCTGTCTATCAGACTCCCTGGTGAGACTACAACTCCCATGATACACCACAATCTCATTTCTGGCAGACCGGCTGTGGTGCATCATGGGAGATGTGGTCTAGACAGGGAGCCCAGCCCATAGAAGAGAATGGGGCCCTGAGGCACCAGTGACAATTTCAGCAGAAACAGATTAATGTCAAACTAAGCCAAAACTAAACATTTTGACATTTCCAAATTCAGTCATTTATGAACTTTCTGTTCAGTATGAAAATAAATGCTGAAATATCACAATTTCCTCTGGAACAAAAATTTCAATTTTTAACTACCTCTGAAATGGTCACTCTACCAAATATTCTCTCTCACAGAGTCTATGGGAATCAAACATTCAAATATATGCATGTACTGTGCTGTGTTTATTTGAAACTATTATTGGAATATATATATGCCTGCATTTATTTCAATATACAGATGTCCAGTTTCAATATTGAGATATCTAGCTATAAGCAAGCTTCCCTCTCTTTCCTATACTCAAACTCAAAAGCTCAAACAACAACGAAAATGGCTTGAGTATATTGTCCAAAATATATTCACCTTTGAACTTGGATTAAATACAAACAATTTCAACTCAAAGTGTGACTTTTCTAGAAAGTCGTGACCAAATGAAAATGTGTTATAATTAAGACTGCAAGTTTGTCACAGAGGTCACAGAAGTCACGGATTCCGTGACCTCCGTGACTTCTGCAGCAGCCGGTACGCTTGGTCCGGTGGCCGCCTGAGCAGCTCAGTCGCACTGGCCGCTGCTGGGGCAAGTCTCAGGCCACCGCGACCCCCTATTCCCCAAGCAGCAGCAGGAGTTTGGGTGTGGGAGGGGACTGGGGGTTGGGGCACAGGACAGGGTGAGGGCTCTGGGTGGCGCTTACCTCAGGGGGTTCCCCGGAAACTGCAACATCTCCCTCTCTGAGCTCCTAGACAGAGGCGTGGCCAGGCAGCTCTGCGCACTGCCTCCGCCTGCAGGCACCACCCCCGCAGCTCCCGGGTGAAGGCAGCGTGTGACCTGTTCATGACTTTTACTAAAAATATCCATGACTAAAACGTATCCTTAGTTACAATGAAAGTGTCTCCTGTCAATTGCAGCTTTATTATAACCTTTATGCTTTGGTAAAGAGTGGCAGAACAATGACATTCTGAGCTACATTCACCCTTAACGCTGTTCTCTTCCTGCTGTGTTTAAATATAACAGCAAATTGGGTTTACAAAGATTTCAAAAGACTTGGCAATGTCACATTCTACCGTTACAATTCTTTTTGTTTCAATAGGTGCCATGTTGACAGATGTGATTATTTTATTGCACAACTACAGCTACGCTATTTCAGTGCCGAAGGAAGAACTACATAGTGTAGGGGGCTGTGATGTGTCATTCCATATTCTTTATGAAAATATGCTTATGAAATTAATATGACATAACAGATATACTTTATGCAAGATGGGTCATATGAGATATCATTGGAAATGTTATGATTTACTGAATGTGATTATCCTATTTGTATGCCTGTATCATTTCTGTATCTGAAATTAGGAATATTGACTATGTATCTGTATTTCAACTATGCTACTTTGGGTGACACCCACTGCCAACCCTTCAGGTACAACAACGGAAAAGCCGGACAGGGCAGATGGCCCGTCAACAAGGACAATGGACTGTAAAAGAGCTTAGTCTTCCTGTGAACCTGTGGGTCAGCCTGTGAAGAATTGCTACAAGGCCCTACAGAGTCAAATGGTCTTGTCACCAGATACTAAAACATTACTGGGGACTTCTTCTAACTTTCCACTGTTAAGGGAAGGGGGGGGGGGGGGAGGTCAAACTAGGGAAACAAAGGACTCCCGCCTTATGCAAATCCTATTTAAGGGTGAGGAGTGAGATAATCCGGGCCATCAGTTCTCCCCTGCTACCCCACCCAAGATGACTGCTGGAAACAACTAAAACTGAACTGGGGGAAAGAACTGAGCCCAAGCTGGAAGGGCATCTGGCCTGTGAAGAAGATTATTAGAACCACATTTAGGGTGAGAATTTACATGTAACCAGTTTCTTTAGTGTATTAAGCTTAGTTTGCGCGGTCTGTTTTATTTTCTTAGTAATCTGCTTTGTTCTGTCTGCTACCACCTTAACTACTTAAAATACACATTTATAGTTAATACATTTATTTCTGGTTTATAATATAACCCAATTTATATGATTTCTAACTGGAGGGGGGCGAGAAATTGTGCATACCCTCTTCCACATTGAGGGAAGAGGCGACTATAAAAGACGGTTACTCACCTTTGTAACTGTTGTTCTTCGAGATGTGTTGCTCATATCCATTCCAATTAGGTGTGCGCGCTCGCACCGCGTGCACAATCGTCGGAAGATTTTTACCCTAGAGACACTCGGTGGGTCGGCTGAGGTGCCCCCTGGAGTGGCGCCCAATATATGCCCCTGCCAACCCAGCGCCCCCTCAGTTCCTTCTTGCCGGCTACTCCGACAGCAGGGAAGGAGGGCGGGTTTGGAATGGATATGAGCAACACATCTCGAAGAACAACAGTTACAAAGGTGAGTAACCGTCTTTTCTTCGAGTGCTTGCTCATATCGATTCCAATTAGGTGACTCCCAAGCCTTACCTAGGCGGTGGGGTCGGAGTTAGAAGTCGCGGGATGGAGGACCACTGAACCAAATGCAGCATCGCCCCTGGACTGCTGCACTATGGCATAGTGGGAAGTGAAGGTATGTACTGATGACCAAGTTGCTGCCCCACACATCTCCTGTATGGGCACATGAGCCAGGAAGGCGGAGGACGAAGCTTGAGCCCGAGTAGAGTGGGCAGCGAGGCGGGTAGTTGGGACACCAGCCAAGTCATAGCACGCATGGATGCCTGATGTGATCCAAGACGAGATTCGCTGCGAGGAGACCGGGAGGCCCTTCATCCGGTCTGCCACCGCTACGAACAGCTGGGACGTCTTCCTAAAAGGTTTTGTTCATTCGATGTAAAAGGCGAGAGCCCTACGAACATCTAGGGAATGCAGCTGTTGCTCTCGTCACGAAGCGTGTGGCTTCGGAAAGAAGACCGGGAGGAAGATGTCTTGGTTGACATGGAAGGCAGACACCACCTTAGGGAGGAAGGCGGGGTGTGGTCGCACCTGTACCTTGTCCTTATGGAACACCATATACGGTGGGTCCGATGTGAGGGCCCGAAGTTCCGACACTCATCTCGCCGATGTGATAGCGATGAGGAAAGCTGTTTTCCAGGAAAGGTACAGAAGCGAGCAGGTGGCCATCGTCTCGAAGGGGGCACCCGTGAGTCTAGCTAGGACCAGACTGAGGTCCCACGTAGGGGCCGGATGACAAATTTGCGGGTACAGATGTTCCAAACCCTTGAGGAACCTGCTGACCATGGGATTGGAGAAAACCGAGCGCCCGTTTTCGCCAGGGTGGAAGGCTGAAATCGCTGCTAGGTGTACTCCGATGGATGAGACAGCTAGGCCTTGCTATTTCAGGGACCACAGATACTCTAGGATGGTAGGTACTGGCACTTCCAGAGGGACAGTATTGCTCAGGGCACACCAGCAGGAGAAGCGCTTCCATTTGGCCAGGTATGTGGACCTAGTGGAGGGCTTTCTGCTACCCAAGAGTACTTGCTGCACCGAACTGGAGCAACACAGCTCAGATTGAGTTAGCCATGCAGTATCCATGCTGAGAGATGGAGGGACTGCAGGTCCAGATGACGTAACCTGCTGTGTTCCTGAGTGATCAGATCCGGCCACAATGGTAGAGAAATTGGTTTGGTTTCCGACAGATCGAGGAGTGTGGTGTACCAATGTTGTGTGGGCCACGCCGGAGCGATCAAGATTAAGCGGGCCTTGTCTCTGCGTAACTTGAGAAGGACCTTGTGGACCAACGGAAACGGAGGAAAGGCACAGAGCAGGTGGTCTTTCCACGGTATCAGGAAAGCGTCCGACAGGGAGCCCGGGGAGCGTCCCTGGAGAGAGCAGAACACCTGGCACTTCTGATTCTTGCGAGAGGCGAAAAGGTCTATGTGGGGAAATCCCCACTTCCGGAAAACAGAATGGATAAACGTCCGGACGTATCGACCACTCGTGAGGCAGGAAGGACCTGCTGAGGCGAACTGCCAAGGTGTTCTGGATTCCTGGGAGAAACGACGCCGCCAGGTCGATTGAGTGGGCTATGCAAAATTCCCAGAGGTGTATGGCTTCCTGACAGAGGAGGGACGACCACGCTCCACCTTGCTTGTTGATGTAAAACATAGCCGTTGTGTTGTCTGTGAAGATTGTGACACAACGGCCCTGAAGGTATTCGCGAAATACCTGACACGCCAGGCGTACTGCTCTCAGTTCCCTTACGTTGATGTGCAGGGTTATTTCTTGTGTGGACCAAAGACCTTGTGTGCGAAGGTCTGCGAGGTGAGCGCCCCAGCCCAGAGATGACGCGTCCGTGGTCAGGACTAGAGATGGCTGTGGGGCATGGAATGGCATCCCCCGCAAACAAAGCTGGGGTTTAGCCACCAACCCAGAGAGGATAAGACCTCCGTCGGCACCGTGAGTACTGTGTCCAAACTGTCTCGGCCTGGACGGTACACTGACGAGAGCCAGGTCTGAAGCGGACGGAGGCATAGTCTGGCACGTCTGGTCACGAAGGTGCACGAGGCCATGTGGCCCAGAAGACCGAGGCACGTGCTTGCTGTCAAGGTCGGGAAGCTTTGGAGGCCGTGAATAATGGTCATCATGGACTGGAAGCGGGCCTGTGGTAGGCACGCCCTGGCGAGATTCGAGTCCAGGGTCGCCCCAATGAAGTCTATTCTTTGGGTTGGCTCCAAAGTGGACTTTTCGGTGTTGAGCAGCAGGCCCAGTTGCCTAAACAAGCTCATGATGAACTGAACATGAGACCGCACCTGGAGCTCGGAACGACCCTGAATGAGCCAGTCGTCGAGGTACGGAAACACTTGGATCCGATGTCGGCGGAGTGGGGCCGCTACGACAGCCATACAAAACTTACTATTAACTACACTATGACTGTTAAAACTATTAAAAACTACACTAAACAACTATCTACAGTACAACGAGTAAAGAGCTAGGGATGTGGAGATCAGCTATGCCGCGCTCCACAGTTCCAACGACCGTCACGGGCGGTAAGAAGGAACTGAGGGGGCGCTGGGTCGGCAGGGGCATATATCCGGCGCCATAAGGGCGCCACTCCCGGGGGCGCCTCAGCCGACCCACCAAGTGTTGCTAGGGTAAAAATCTTCCGACGATCGTGCGCACACACCTAATTGGAATCGATATGAGCAAGCACTCGAAGAAGAATATATATATTTCGGTCTGTACTCCAAGGGAGGTGGACATCTAAGTGCTGGAGCAAGTCCCTTAAGCTGAGTCTTCCCAGAGCTGATCTGCAACTGGGTGTGGCCCTGCCTGTGTGTGTGTTAGAGGAGGTTTTAAGAGCCTGGCTCAGCAACACAGGTAAAAGGAGGCCCAGGCTGGGAGAACAGGTAAACTCAGTGGTATCTCAGAACATCAGGTGACTTCCCAAGGGGTCCAACCCATCACAGGGGCCAAGTATCGTAGGATAATACAATTTATAAAGAAAAAAATCCATAGAGTACAACTCATTTACAAAAGAAGGTTTAGAGTGCTGTAGAATCCATTGCTTCTGTAGAAAATCACAGCCCAATCAGAAGATTCACTTGTCGGCGAGAACATCATCTTGGCATCGAATAACAAATCATACAACTCAAAGCTCAAGAGTAGCCTACATCTTGAAATGACAAAATTCATCAGGCCACATTCTGGCTAGTGCGAGGAAAGTGACATCTGTTGATTCCAACTAAATGGGTGCCCATACTGTACTCTGCAACAACGGCCATACTGTGGGATCATTGTCTGGCCAGCAGCAACCCCAGGTAAAGCAGCAGATGCAGGAACGAGCACAGAAAATATAAACACCATTGCTGAGTTGGGGATGACACACACACACACACACACACACACACACCCTCTTTACCTCTAGACCTTATCCTACATCTCCTCTAATGAATGACTTTCAGTAGCTTCTCTGTGGGCTTAGGAGGGGAACTGAAATACGAACGACTAACTTCCATTCTGCACTCCCCACTGCCAGGAGCCTATACACAATGCCTGCCAGAATTCATCCCATTTTACTATAAAATGTATGTGACATGTTAAATTAGCATTAAAATTACTCCCATTTAGTCAACACAATTTACCTTTGAAAAAGCGCATTCAAGTCCATGGGAAATACATCCACTAGGAGAACTTAGTTAATTCTCTTTTTTACAGTGGTTCAGAATCAGTGTGATTGTCTATGTAATTAATGCATTTCTTTTTATAATAGAACACCAGATAAAGATAACTTACTTCATACTAGGGAGGATGGAGGCAGCTGTGAGAGGGGGAGAAAGTCGAGGAGGGACATCATATTCTTCATTTCCTAGATGGCCATTTGAAAATACCTGAAAAATGGACAGAAATGTTACTCGGATATTGTTACTTATACAGCATCACAGGAGTGTACTGCTTTACAAGTTCAGAAAGGTCTACTCGCCCACCCGCCAGGAGTCTGAAGTCTAAACTGATGGACAAAGCGCAAACACTTGCTGCAGACTTGTGCTCCTGAATCTTAGCTTCCATTAAATTATACATAAAGACTGAAACATTAATCAAGTATTAAAACTCATGCAATGTTAACTTTGAGAACTGGCAGACTTAAAACAGCAATGCAGAGGTGTGAATGGCCTTGTTCATCCAAATGGGTTAAGCCTGAAACCTAAAGATGACAATTTAGATGTCAACTGGTGAAAGGGCCAATATATGGCCTCTCCAGAGCTCAATGGCATGGAATTTTCACATTGGTTGGCTACTCAGATTGAGTAACATGACACCTCTACCAGCCATGAGACTGGACCCATGAAACATTACTACCAAGCTCTAATCGGAACTGTAAATGTAAACACAATACTCTCTTAAAATATGACTCAAATTAAAGGGCTTTCAACAAGAGTCTAGCTGGATGTAAGGGTTGGTGCTTTCTCTGTGTGAATTTGGATGGGAAAATAGTCACTCTGTAAACAATATCATGGAATTCTAGAGCTCCTTTCACTGGATCATGTCAAAGCACTTTACCAGCACTTATTAAATTCCCACTTCACCCCTTTGAAGTATGTATAATATCCACTTTACGAAATGGAGACAGATGTTAAGCAGCTTGTCCAAGGTCACACAGCAAACAGACAGAAGAGGCAACGCATGTCTTTCAACTGTAGTGAGTTAAATCACATATCCATCCTTTCTCTCTTCATAATACAAGTTATATATTTTCCAAGCTAAAGAAAGTTAAATTACAGTAGAGCAGCTCAGAGTTAATAGACTGGTCTAAGAATCATTACTGAACCTATTGATAAAACTGATTACAGTGGAATCAAGAATATTTTTCTTAGGTCATTGCTAAGGCTACAGCTATCCAGTGTCTTTAAATCTATAGCTGAACAGCTTTAAATCAGCATCTTCTACTTATGGAAAAGATTTCTCAGTTTTCATGAAAATCAGGTGAAGATCGTTAAGAGTAAAGAGGTTTTAGGGCAAGATACAAAGCCCACTCACCCCAATGGCCTTAGAATAGGGCCGTCAGTCAATAAAATCTCCAAGCTATATGTTTAAGTAATTTTAAATACAATTTTAATAAAAGTAGCAACATGTGCTGGCAATCAGTATTTTCAACTTGTGTGCCTTCCTGCAAATAAACAACACTGACAATACAAAAATGGTAATTTTTCAGTTTTAAAAGGCAAAGCTATACAATGTTCAGGCAATAGATTTTAAGCCCCAGGGGCATTAAAAAGACTTATTAACTCACATGAAAAAGGTAGTCTCTGATATCAGTAGGGAAGTCGAACATTCCACTCTGACGAAGGGCATGTTCATTGCCTTGATGCCTAATTTTAGAATCTACAGTTTTCAGGCATATACAGCGGGTGAAAACCAACTCCTCAGAAATAATATTTTCCTAATTAAAAATACAACATTTTTTCACCTGCTTGAAAAGCAAATGGAGTAATTCAAACAGCCTTTATTGGAGAAAGTCTCAAATTAGTAATTTTAAGTACTTGAGAAGTTCTCTATTTTACATGTGCAAAGATGATCTCCAGTAATTACTGGAAAATTATGCAAGTTCTCTTTATTCCTCTGAGGCATTCTATGACCATCTTAATTTTCAAATCCATTTTTTAACCTTTGAAACTAGTTGTTCAAGTACTACAATATAGGATTTTAGCTATTTGTTTTGTCTTGTTTTAAAAACAGAGTTAGCAAAGAATTAATGGATATACTCTGTTTTCATGAAAGTATTCCTCTCACCTGTCTTAAAGGACCAAGAAATTCAAGCTAAAAAACCTGAATGCACAAATACCTGTTAATCAAAAAACAAAACCGAGCACTAAAAGGGAGGGCTCGATGTAAGTTAGGATACACACTTTTCCAGTTATATTGGCAATAACCACAAGGCCAAGTGACTTTAATTACCAAAGCATTGTATTTTGGGAATACAGTGTACCTAGTTTGTCATTTTAGTCTTAAACTGAGTTTAGAGACTAAAAATAAGAGGAAGGGTCAGAACTGTGCATTACTGACATAGATATAACACATTAAGAGCAAATGAGAAAACTTCATTAAGGCTCAATTTCCTATTGTCACTTTACAAATCAACTGTAATGTTAAGAAATCCCTTGAGGATGGGTGTTTTGTGGGTTTTTTTTGGTACCATGTCAATTGTTTATTTTAATCCCACTTTTACTTGAGAGTGGTTTGCTGATGTGTGACTACAACAACAATGGAACAGTATGCAAAGATACAACATAAAAAAAAAGACATTGCTTAAGGGACAAATTTTAAGCCAGTCCTCCACATTAGTTATTATATGCTGGCTCTGAACTTATTCATGTGCAAAACTGCATATACATACATGCCTCTGCACTTTACATGTACAAACATTTGCAATGTATACATTAAAAATCTAATATCTACATGCACCATTATTAGAATTTGTACCTGCAAAACCCAGCAGCACAGATGCATGAAAGCACCCACATAATTTTCCACATGCACAAATCGAGGCCTAATGGCTGAAAGCCATAACCTAATATTCCAGTGAACGAAAAGCTCTGCATAATGTATTCATTTTCCTGAAGGATGCAACTGCACCTTTTGTGAAAGCTGTATTTTATGACAGACAACCACAATGATACTCATGTAACACATAAACTTGGACTTCTGACAAGTTTTATGATGTGCTCTACATTGATGCTGGCCACAGAGATGCGATATGTTTGCTTTAGGTACCATGTACTAGCAATCAACTGGGTAAATCCCTAAGGCTCTGTCTGATGTTCTATATTCACTGAAAGTATATTACCAAAAATAGTTTTTGCTGACTTGTGTGCATGCAAGTTTGCCATAGGAGTCATGGACATGCATCTGAGGGCAACATTTGACCCTTATGGAAGAGATATTCTATTATTTTGAAATATCTAAAAATAACCCTACATCAAACCATTATAGAGGACAAGACTCACAATCACACTGGAGCAAGAGAATTAACATTCAATCATTACTAATATAGAAGAACAGCTCTAATATGGGATATATAAGAGGCAAACTGTATCTGACCTTCTACCTCCAATACCAGCTACTGGCCTTTAGATGGCCCTATACATAACTGTTCTCAGGAAAGATGCTAATAGTACAGTAAAATGTGTATCATTTCTTTTATGAAGCTTGTAAGACAGTGAAAGGTAGTTAAAACTTAACAACTATGCTGGAAATTGTTTCCCGTTAAGATTCATTAAGATGTCAGCAGAGATTTCACTAGATTTTCACTGCTTTGGGTACTTTTTCTAGAGTGATTTTTGATCACATCAGAATGTCTGCTATAATGTGGCTCTGCCTCACCCACCAATTTCATAACTTTCAATATCAGGACTCTAGTACTAAAAAGCAGCATTAGAAGTCTGTTCCATTTTCAAAATTAATCACATTTATTTGGACATATTATATGCAATTGCCCAGAGCTGCCATAATGGATCTTGAGCCTACTTGCAGTTTTGGAGGCAGAACTCACTGGCTCAAAATGCTAGTGGAGTTAGAAATAATTTGAACAGATTCGTGACATACTCGTGGACAGGGGAAGTCGCCCATGCCACACCATACTACTCAGCCTGGCCCAGGAAAGAATTACACAGGCCTCTCCCTTCATCGGGCCACAAGAAAGCCAGGGCCTCGAAGGGAAGTTGCAAATAGCATCATCCTCCATCTCCCAATCCCCTTCACCACAGAGAGCTGATGAGGCATCCTCTAAGGCTGGCTCCTTCACATCAAAAATTGCTACCTCCAAGCTACCCGTGTCTGCCTTACCAGCCACTGCTGGTTACTGCAGCTCCAACAGCAGGTGCCCTCTATCTCCCTATTCAAGTCCACAGAAGGAGTATAGAGAACCAGACAAAGATCCAGCTGCAAAAATGGATGTTATTGCAATTAACTGCAACAAGAACGAGGAGAGATACAAGCATAGCTCAATTGTAGTTATGCTAATACTGCAACCTTATGGCTTTCCTTCAATGAGGTTTACAGGAGTGATAATATCAAATTGAGGATTGCAGCACATGGGGTTGTGACTAAGGGTACTTTGGGTACGTCTACACTGTGATAAAATACCCGTGGCATGGCGGCAGCTGGCCTGGATCAGTTGACTCGGGCTTGTGGGTAGCGGGCTGCAGGGCTATAAAATTGCAGTACAGATGCTAGGGCTCAGGGTGGAGCCTGGGCTCTGAGACCTTACGACAGGGGAGGGTCTTGGAGCTTGGTCTCCAGTCTGAGCATGTACACTGCAGTTTTATAGGTGCGCAGCCTGGGCCCTGCAAGCCCAAGTCAGCTGACCCAGGCTCTGAGACTAGATGCTGTGGGGTTTTTAAATCACAATGTCTATGTGCTCTTTTTACTGTAAAAAAAGGCAATTTATACATTTGATTTATACATATATATACACATACACACACATCGGTATACAAGGTATCTGATTTATAATTTGTTCTACTTTTTTAAAAAATGTATAAGCTATGACATGTGCATTTATTATTTACACATATTTCATGGTTTGCTGTGGTTACAGAGTCTGCATCTCATCTAAGACTGGAGCATTTATCAATAAATGCATATGTAACTTTAATATGGTATTTCCAAAGACAACATATAACTGAAGTCAGTAACAGCACCAACTCTAAGGATCATTTGCTAGAAGAATATAGCAAATCTAGAATAGTTTTTCCTGCGCTGCCATTTTTGTGATGGCTTCAAGTTAAAATTAAATCCTAACTGAACCTCATTTACTGCTGCTTTGAATTAGAGTTTAATGAGCCTCTCTTATTTACAGCCTATTAAGTATCGACAGGAAAGCTTCAAATGAAGCAGACTGACATCAGCCAACATAAATGGCACTTTAACCAATGTGAGACTTTGCGTTGGATTAACACATAAAATTAGGCTTCACGCTTTGTGCCACGCATCTCTTACCTTGGCACCTTCTAAAGGCAAATCATGGCGTCTATGTTTTCTCATAAATCCTGGGTCAGAACCCATTCGGTTGTGCCTTCCATTTATATTCGAACTTGCAGTGAGTCCTGGTTTGGGGGAACTGTCATTTAGGATTCGACATCCTATTAATGGACTTGTCCCAAACATATCTCTGGGGCACCAGGCTTCAAGTGGCACAGGCTGGTCTCTGGAAGGCACACTTTCAGGATGATGCAAATGTCTACTTATCCTGTTGTCCGGCGGGATAGGAGGGGGTCTCTCAGGTGGAGGTGGAGGAGGATCTCGCAAGGGAGGTGGTGGTGCTGGGAGGGGTTTATCCTGTTTCCTCACCATACATGGAGAAGACTAAACAAAACCAGAAATTAAAATAAATTAAGTCTATGGATGTACAACTCATGAAAATGTACCGCTTTACCTTTTTTGTCTAAGGGACAAACTTCAGGCAGAGGCTAAGCAGGCATTTGTCTAAGATGCGAGATCTTAAGGTGGCATCATAATAGTATTGGGACGCAGCAATATGCCAATCCCAACCCCCCTCTGCTCCACCAGTGGGGTTCTTGATCAGCAACTCTCCCTTCAGAAAACATATTCCCATTTCTGCAGGGGTGAAGGGGGGAGGAAGGGCTGGCATTTCTGGGTGATGAAACTTCTCCAGAATCCTCCTTTGCTCTGGCTTCCACAATACCTCCTTTGAAGCACTGCTACAGGCCATGCAAAAGATTCTGGGGCATATTTGGGAGCTCAAAATGTCTTCTGCAGAAAAAAAACACATTTTTGAAATGGGGAATAACACAGTAAAATGGACTGGGTGGCGAGGGAGGGAGAAAAGGAGCATGGAGCAGCAGTGCTTAGGGACCAGGAGGCAGAATGGACAAGTCCCATTTTTGTTTAGGACACATATGCACCTATGGTCAACTCTGCTACTACTAGAACAAACTTGTTCAAGTCACTCAGGTGACATGCTCACTGTATATTTATGCTTGCAGTTCACACACAGTACATTTCCTCTGTCAGAGCATTTCCTTGTTCAGATTTGAACAGCATTAGAAATTAAATGAAATATATTTTAAAATTGTTCGCAAAAATAATGAACCCAAGTATATTTTAAAAAGCAGGAAACTGGTCAAAGGAATAGATCTAGGGAGTTATAACGCTCCTATAAGCGTAGTATATGAGGGGGGGAAAGGCATTTTCATAAGTATTAGATTATTAACACCACCTTGCAAAATTATGCTCCTCAAGTCATCTGAGGTGTCCACCCCCACAAAAATCATTACTATTAATCATCATGGTAAAAGGTAAGCAAATTTTGTGCCTGGATGGTATAGAATTTTGCAAGGCTGCATTGTTTTTCTGAAAGATATGCTCTAGGAATTATTTTGGCTAAGTTTTATAGCCTGTATTACAGTAGAACCTCAGACTTATGAACACCAGAATTATGAACTGACCAGTCAACCACACACCTCATTTTGAACCAGAAGAATGCAATCAGGTAGCAGCAAAGCCAAGAGACAGACAGACACACACACACAAAAAACAAATACAGTACAGTACTGCATTAAATGTAAACTACTAAAAAAAATAAAGGGAAAGGAGAATTTTTCTTCTGCATAGTAAAGTTTCAAAGCTGCATTAAATCAATCTTCAGTTGTAAACTTTTGAAAGAATAACTGTAACGTTTTGTTCAGAGTTATGAACATTTCAGAGTTACGAACAACCTCCGTTCCCAACGTGTTCGTAACTCTGATGTTCTACTGTATACAGCATGCCAGACTAGATCACAATGGTCCTTTCTGGCCCGGGGATCTATGAATATTAACACTACAAGAAAAATAACCCACAATTTTGCTGAAAGGAAGAAAGCACTGCATTTAGCCTTACACTGCAGGTACTCCCTCAATGAATTTCTAGGGCAACAGTCTATCTCCTTTAATCACACTAAATACTAACTTATTCCACTAGTAGACCGCCACAGAAATAAGTGGAACTACTTCTCAGGTGCTATTTAACATGAGTAAAAGTGGCTAAATCTAGCTTCTACTTAATGAACTTTTCCAAGAAGGCTACAAGGTAGGTCTGGTCAAAAAATTTCTGTCAAAATTGTTTTTCAAAGAAAATTGGGTTTTTGACTAAACATTTTTTGTGGAAAGTGTCTTTCTGTGAAAAATTGCAACTTTTCATTGCAAACCTGGAAATTCAGTGTTGGGTTTTTGTTTTTCAACTAAAAGTCAACTTTTTTTTTTCAAACAGCTTTACTGCAAAGTTTTTAACAATGTAATTTTCTAGTAAATAGTGGTACACCTCTACCCCGATAGAACGCTGTCCTCGGGAGCCAAAAAAATCTTACCGCGTTATAGGTGAAACCTCGTTATATCAAACTTGTTTTGATCCGTCGGAGTGCGCAGCCCCGCCCCCCCGAAGCACCGCTTTACTGTGTTATATCGGGGTAGAGGTGTATTTGGCGGAGGTAGCTGAAATTTTTTTATTTGACAGAAGAACAGTGGACTATATACAATATTGAAAAATACATTTTCCGTGTGGGGTGCAAAGAATTCAATATATACTCCAAAAGAAGGAGTAGTGTGTCTCTTTCCCTTTGTACTACACTAAAGACTAGGCACCCCTCGAGCCCATGATCAGAGATTTCACAGTAGAGTTCAGAACTGCAGAACCAAGTGCCGCATCAGATGTGACAGCACGGATCAGGGCGTAATGATTTGAAAGAGTATATACTGAAGCCCATGTAGTGGCCATACATATTTCAGATACTGGTACATTCTTCAGTAATGCCATAGGGCAGGGGTGGCCAACTGTGGCTCGTGAACCACATGAAGCTCTTTTTTCATTGAAGTGCGGCTTGTGGAGCTCCCTAGCGTCCCCCCGCTCTCCCCCCCATTCCCACCTACCAGCCCGGGGGACTTTTGCCCAGAGATCCAGTCTTTTCTGGGCCTTGTCATATGGTATAGACTTAGACAAGTGCTGCCTACCCTGCTAGCGTTTACTGCATCCAGGAAGTTAGGTTGAGGGTCAGGTTAAGTCAGAATCCTTAGGTGGAACATGCTTCTTCTTTCGTATGGCTTCGGTAGGTAGCAACAACTACAAATTTATATCTAAAGTTTGAGAACCAGCACACTGCCAGCAAAGGAATGAATGGGACATTCAGATATGATGTGCTCTATTGCTTGACCACAGTCGCATACCCAGTGTTTGCCACATTTTCCATTTAAAGAGGGTTTGTCCACATCTCCTATGAGATGTCCTGATGTAATTCAATCTGCAACAGTCTTTCTGACATGAATCAAACCCCGGTGGTTCCTCAACAGGATGAACAACGAGCTGTTTGTTTTGAGAGGTTGAATTGCTCCATGTGACTCTCCATTGAGCCTCAGCATCAAAGTTGGGTGTAAGGATCTTGATATGGTTCCATAGAGGGTTGCAGGATTTTAATCTCGTCTTTAGCGGTTCTGCAGGTCACAGTGCAGTGGGATCTCCGTATTTGCATTGACATGATTAAGAAAGCGAGATGTATGAGCAGCTCTTCTAATCTGTGGAGGCTGGATGTGCGATAGGACCGGGAGCCAGTCAACTGGAGTAGATTTGAGCGTCTCCGACACTATGCACATAGCATTATTGAGTTCAGCGTCAAGGAGTTTAGTTTCAGAGTGGTAGCTGTGTTAGTCTGTATCAGCAAAAACAACGATGAGTACTTGTGGCACCTTAGAGACTAACCAATTTATTTGGGCATAAGCTTTCGTGGGCTAAAACCCACTTCATCAGATGCATGGAGTGAAAAATACAGTAGGAAGATACATATAGCAGTACATGAAAAGATGGGAGTTGCCTTACCAAGTGGGACAATTCAATTAAAGTGGTATATTATCAACAGGATGAAACACACTTTTGTAGTGGTAATCCGGGTGGCTCAATTCAAACAGTTAACAAGAAAGTGTGAGTAACAGGAGGGGCAAATTGGCATGAGGAAATTAGTTTTTTTTTTTTTTTTTAGTTCTTGTAGTCTTTATTCAGGCCTAATTGATGATGGCATATATCACACTAGTAGATGTGCAGGTGAACGAGTGCCTGATGGTGTGGCTGATGTGATTAGGTCCTATGATGGTGTCCCTTGAATAGATATGGAGTTTAGTGTGACTGCTATGAGACCACACTGGTGCACAATATTCAGCTGCAGAATATACCAAGTCAATTATTGCGGTTTGTAAGGTCCATGGACAGGAGCCCCATGATGTTCCGGCCAATTTTCTGATAAGCGCAACATGAAAACTGACCTTATCGCAGGTGTTCTTGAGGTGTTGTCAAAAGGTCAAACTCCAGTCCAGTATAACGCCAAGATACTTTGGATTAGCGTCATGGCTGACGCTCTCACCACAGAACTGCACATCAAGTTTGGTATTAGCCATTTTATTGTTCAGATGGAAAGCAGTTACCATGGATTTCTTTTGGATTAGGCGTAAATTTCCAGCATTGGAAATAATCAGCCATTGTGCTAAGATCTCGGGTTAGGGTGCAGCTGATGATATGGAGGCTTGTATGCTGAACTGCTAGGGCAATATCATCCGCATACATGAATTTCTTTGACTCCGTCGCTGGTATATCCACCGTGTATAGATTAAAAAGTATTGGGGCCAGGACAGAGGCCTGAGGGATGCCCAAGTTAAGAGTTCTTGGTCTAGTGATCTGGCCATTGAGGTGTACCTTAAAGCAGTGGTCCCCAGTCATTGCCGGGATCGTTCACTGGCAGAGAATGACACAGGAGACCTTGAAGAGGAGACCCTGCCTCCAGACAGTGTTGTATACTGAGGACAGATCAACAAGGGTCATTCCTGTCTTCAACCTGCATTGGAATCCTGCTTCAATGTGGCTGGTAAGTGAAGCTATGGTCGTTTTACAAGCATCCTAAAAATCGACCGCTAAGAAGTACATCCCATGTGGCCACCGCAAGGCTTTCACCCCCTGCTGGACAAAAGAATTCGAGTCTCTCCTGAGGGAATAAAAAAAGAGTAACAACCCAGATAAAGCCACTGCAGTGCTTGAGTCCTTGAATTCGGCATGCCTAGAAAGGTGGAAAAAGACCACTGAAAGCCTTGATTTCACCCCTTTGAGCCTTAAGGCATGGGATCCCAGGCAGTAACGCACAACTCAACCAAGGTGACAGCAAATGCTGTTGCCTCATTTTCTTTCTAACAGCAAGACACTGACAGACAAGATTACACGCCAGGAGGTCCAGTGGGAACTCCACAGAAGCTTTCAACAATGCCCAGAAGAATCCCCACTCTCTTCCCCATATTCTGTCGAGGAGATCAATGTTGCACTGTTGGAAACCATAATGCTTCTTACCCACCTGTTTACACATGGGTGGAATAGTGGCAGGTGTCTGCCACACTGTCTTAGTCTGATCTAGGAGCTCCTCGCTGATGGGTGATGCCACCCTGGAGGGTGTTGCTGACTGCAAGATAGCCAATAGTTTGTGCTGCGAATCCTTGATCTCAGAGGAATTTGAAGAATGACAGCAATCCTTTTTATGAGGTCTTGAAATTGTTGAAAATAATCTACTATGGATAGTGGTGGAGGCATAATCACCTCGTCTGGGGATGAGGATGAAATAGGTGTTTGAGGGGTGGCCTCCTTACCTGCCTTAGCTTCCTGCTCCTCAAATGTCTCCTCCTGTGGGGGAGCTGGTTGGGGAGGAAAGTGCTGTACAACTCTGGCCTCCCTGAGACAGTACCAGTGGTCTGGCAAATTGCCCAAGGGTCCCAGGGTAGCCATTGCAGGGGGGGGGGCAATATGGAAGTGGAGGTAGCATGCAGGGTTGGTTCCACCACCCTTGATAATAAGCCTGATTTTCCCTATGACTTTCAGAGAATGGATTCCTGAAGGGATATGTTGGAGAATCCTCAAAAGAAATAGAGGATATTAACTGGAGGTCTCCTTCGTCCTCCATCTCATCTAAAGGAGGAGCACCCACAGAAAACAGCGAAGAGTCCTGTGGTACCAGATGAGGTAGTCCAGGGATCCGGGTCTCAGTATCGAAAGACACTCAGTACCCAGGAGTGGGTTCATCCATTATTAAGAGGTCCTTAGTACATCTCAACTCCTGCGGTACCAAATAGGGGATTGGCACCGATTTGGAAGCCGAGGCCAGTCACCAAAGCTGATGATACCGCCGATAGTGGGCGTACCAAAGCAGGCACCAACGGTGTCTAGTGCCATTCCTTGCTCAGTGCAGAGGGTGCTGCATGCCTGGGTACCGACAGCTGAGCTGAATGCATAGGTACTGACATTTGGCTGGACTCAACGGTGCCAGTCACGAGTGTCTATGCTTGCCCTCCTTGCTGGTAAAAGGTAGCAAGGCCCTAACGAAGCCATCTCTCGCCTCATGCTCTGGGATTTTACTGCCCCATTCATACCAGAGGGG